>NC_051070.1:15914115-16226511 GCF_004664715.2 Peromyscus leucopus | reverse complement strand
ATATCACATTCTACTCATTTTAAGACAACATCTCTCACTGACACTGGCGCTTGCTATTGTGGCTAGACTTTCTGATAAGCATATCTCTGAGATCCAAAGGTCTCCACCTCTGACTCTGTAGCTACAGATAGGTACCGTAACACCTGACATTAAATGGATGCTGGGGTTTAACCTCAAATCCTCATGCTTGCTCTGCAATCACTTTACCAGTTGTGACATATCCTCAAATAAGAAAACTTCTTTTGATTTTTAATTTGTAATAAAACTAAAACATGAACAGAGATCAAAGACTACACATTTGGTAAAGGTTATTTAAAATAAATAATGAAATATATCAAAACATGTAAGAAACATAAAAATAAACCTCAAAATTTTAGTCTTAATATTTCAGGGAAAAAACCAATAAACTATATTTTGTGAAGGCGAAAAATAATTTCTTATATTTCATTTCTTTATTTGAATAAAAAGAAAATGTGTATGAACCCTTTTATAATTTTCCTAGGGTCTTTCTGGTGCACATGTCTACAAATCAAGACACTGAAGAGAAAATAATCTATTTTCCAATATGACACTGAAAAAGATACCTTTAAATTATTGACTGTGAAAAGCTGCAGTGGCTCTTCTTTAACAATGTTTAAATAGCTACTTCTAAAATATTTTTTCATGAATTAATGAAAATTAAAATGATATAAACTAAGACACATTGATATAAAAATATCAGGTAAAATAACAAGAAAATCATGAAAACACTACTGAGAAGTTTTGAAATACTGCCAAAATATAAAGTCAATAATAAAATTCTTTCTAAAAAGAAAAATTAAAAATAGAATATTATGGAAACAGAGAAGAATTATTGAGATAAAAAACATGAATTAATATGCAGAGAAGTAGAAAAGATTTCTAAAGACATATTCTACAGGACCAGGATAATGTAATAGGGAAGGGTATTCAAAGGCATGAAGATACAAATAAAACAGTCAAATGAAAATAACTACAATGTTAAAAGTATTAGAAATTCTATTTCAAGAACAGAGACTGGGTGATGTTTGTATGATATTGTGTTTGTGTTCTGACAAATAAAGCTTGCAGGGAGATCAGAGAAGCAGAGCAGCCAGCCACCAGAGAGACTTTTTACCTTTAGGAATTCTCAGATTGAACTGGGGGAGATTCTGTCTCTAGGAATCCTCAGACTGAATGGAGCCCTCGTCCTGTCTTTACCTCCCAAGTGCTGGGATCAAAGGTTTGAGACTCCCATGTTCTGGGATCAAACGGGTGATCCTCTCAAGTGCAGGAATTAAAGGTGTGAGCCACCACTGTTTGGCTCTGTTTCATTTTTAGACTGGTTCAATCTTGGGTTCCTTGAACTCCAGATCTTTCTGCTTCCTCCTACCAAGTGCTAGGATTAAAGGTGTATGCCACCAGTACCTGGCCTCTATGGTTAATTACTGGCTTGCTCTGCCCGCTAATCTCCAAGAAAACTATTTGTCAGAACAAAAAATAAATTTCATACAACATGCCCTCCTTTTTTTCTAAACAAAAAGCAAAGGTTTTTAAGTAACATAGAAAAACTATATACAATATGTACAATAAATATATACAAATATATACAAGCATTAATTCTATTAACAATGTCTAGCTCATTACCATTTGACAAATTCAGAGAAAATACTACATTATGTATCATATCTTCATGATTCCAAAGTTGGATCTTCTGGGCCATCCATTTTTATTGGTGTCTGGCCTCCTTTTACTGAAAATATTTAAAAGGTAACATATTTATCTGTATTAATATAAATATAAACTGTGAATTTTATGCTAGCCAGCCAAAGATAATTTTTTGTTTTATGTTTGAGGAGGTAAAATATACATTACATGTCTTGTAGTTACTTTAGATTTATTTTTCGACATCTGTAGTGAGGAATTTCAGAGGATCTTCCTTGACCAAATCCAATTATCTTTAAATTTGAATGAATCCATTGCCTCTTATTTCCTGTGGAAACAAAAACATAGCCTCTCCCCATAGTGGTATACCTTTTGACTTAAATTTGAGAGTCAAGATATTTTTAAGATATGTAGGTTGGTTTAATCCAGCAGCTTTTATAATCAAATGACTCATAGCAGTCAAAAAATTTAAAGACAACACAATAATATACATAATCTGGACATTCTGTGCATTTCCCATCCTCATATGGCTCATTTTCTTTATATTACTTTACTCCTCTAAGTACTTTATTTTACTCTTTTCAATCTATAATTTAATTTAAGGCTTCATATAATTTTTTTTTCTCTTTTCTATCTCAAGCCTAAGCACAGCTTTTAAACACACTAGGACTCATCTAGAGGACTTTCTGTCTGAATCTGTTTTTCTTAACCCATTGTCTATACGAGCAGAAACCTTAACCTGTCCTGCAGCATGACACTGGAGATTTTACTGATAGATTGAGCTAGCAGGCAGTGGCTGGGGGAAACTTCGGTGAACTGAGGCCCATGTGAGAGAGTGGGGAGCTTGCTATGTGGCTTAGCTCATGGCAATTGGCAGCTGGATCCATCTTTCAGGCAGCTGTTGTGAGAGGCATCCCTGAGCTGCTGCTAGCACTTGACTGTGAGACTAGGAATCCCAGTGTTGTAGCACAAATTATTAGAAGATCTTATCAATAGAAACAGATCCAGAGCCAGATATTGGGGTGAATGCTGAAAGATCAGAGAAACAGAACAAGCCACAGCTTCCTCACCTAGCCAATTCCTCAGCTGATCCTGTTTCTTCAGACCTGAAGCCTCTAAGTCCTCATCCAAATGGATCTCAGCTGAACTGTTGCTCAGAAGCCTAAAAGCTAAAGCAGCTCTAGTTCCTGGTCCTCACACCTTATATACCCTTCTGCTGTCTAACATCACTTGCTGGGATTAAAGGCGTGAATCACCATGCCTGGCTGTTTCCAGTGTGGCTTTAAACTCACAGAGATAGGATGGATCTCTGCCTCCAGAAGGCTAGGATTAAAGGTGTGAGTACCACCATTTTCTGGCCTCTATGTCTGTTCTCTGACCCCAGATAAGTTTATTAGGGTGCACAATATTTTGGGAAACACAATATCACCACACAGTGTAGTTCCATTTCTGTGTGTTCGGAACCTTTTTAAAAGTTTCTCAGGTCTCATGTGGCTCCATACCAGACAGTGGGCACCATGTGTAATTAGAAGTTTTTCTCTGTCCCATCCCATCCTGCAGCCATTTCCGAATAATCACTCAGAGGCTTATATTAATTATAAATGCTTGGCCAATGGGTCAGTCTTATTACTAACTAGTTTTTACATTTAAATTAACCCATTTCTATTAATCTTTGTGTTGCCATGTGCCCTGTGGCTTACTGGTGCTCTGGCATCCTGCTCCTTCAGCAGCTTCTGGCATCTGCCCCTACTTTACCCTACTTCATCCCTATCTCCAGTTTGATTGTACTACTTAACCTTATTCTGCCTTTCCATTGGCCAAAAGAGTTTATTTATCAACCAATGAGTGCAACACATGGTCACAGTATAGATAAAGACTATTCCACAGAAGCAGCTTGGCAGAGGCCCGCAAGGGGTTTACTTACAGCAAAAGGTTACCCTGCCTGTCTATTGTTGATCTACAATCATTGGTCCAACATTGGACATTACCACACGTTCTGCGTACTCCAGAAGGGAGGGTGTTTCTATTTAGATCTATATCAAAAAATAAACAAAAACCAACATTATTTCTAGGAATGGAATGCCCTTTTTATAATCTCCCCCCCCCAGTGACCTAGTTTGCCACAATTAAAACACTTGATGTTTTGAATTTTTTTCAAGCCTCTGGAAATAACCTTGCTTATCCAAGCATCATCATGGTTATGAGATTCAATATTGACTGTATCTTGGAACCATTCCTCTATGGAAGCTGGTCTTGTCTTTAAAGGCCTAACTTTTGCATTTTGAATTAGCATTTTCAAAACTAAAATTTACATAACCTTTTAAATGAGCTACATAGGTACAATACCTTAGATGAGAATAGAAGCATATGCGTGTATGTGTGTGTGTGTGTGTATATATATATATAATTACAAAATAAACTTAATTTTGTATCAGTACATAAAAATTCACACCAATGTAAAATATTTAAGAATAGTGGTTGTTTAAAAAGACTCAACAATCCACTCATCTTACAATTTTTATACTCAACAATCCACTTATCTTACAATTTTTATACTATCTCCCCCTATTTTACTTCAGAATGAGATCCTTGAATCTAATTCCTTTGTTTAACTTATTTCCTAACTATGACTGATAGCTAATTATAAATAACCCCTCTACATGATAGCAAACATCCATAACCCATTGAATGACCAAAAGCCATGCATCCCACCTCTTGGGAATGTGGGTATTATTTTCTCTAGATTGCTTCCTATTGTCTGGTCATTAGAAGACCCTGGGAAATTGGGATAACGGTCAAGTCCTGGGAGAGTTAGCTGTATTATTTGTGGTCCAGTCTCTGTGGAATGGGGACATGCAAAATTGCTTTTCTGAAATCTTGGCTGGAGTAGTCTGTAAGGCTGGACCATCATCTCATCCAGTATCCTTGAAGATGTTCTGGATGAAGAACTCTGACGAAATTCCTACAGAGTCACTCTGAGAAAGGCTGGATCACCTGGGCTACCCGTTTTCATTGGTGTCTGGTCCCCTTGCTCAGAAAACATGTAAACTTTCAAGGGTAACATACATATCTGTATTTACACAAGGTATGTGTGCTGTGTACAAGTCAGTTAAAGATATTTTTTTTTATTTGAGCAGGTAAGAGGCATCTGTCAATTTCATAGGTTTGTTTGGACTATATAATCAAACTGCAATATAATCTTTGTTAATGCCACATGAAAAATGGCATATAATAATAATTCACAAGGACTCTGTAGCCAACAAGATTCATCATGTCTTGTCTCGCCTTATAGCAGTTTCCATGTCAAGGGATTGACTTACCCTTAATCTGTCCTATGGTCTTGTTTTTGGCTTCGTCTCCCATGTCTGCAGGCAAGATACATAGGGGATCTCTTCAGTCAAATCTGATTGATCTCTATTAATCTGGAAGTAATATATAGTCTTTCATCTCCTAGTGCAACACATTTACAGACTTCCATTTTGAAGTTAAGACATTTTAAAAATATGTAGGTTAGTTTATTTAAACAGTTTCCATAATCTAATATCTCAGCAGCTATTTTTGTACATTAGCATTTAATAAACTTAAAATTAACAAGACATCATGTAGGATCCAGACTTCCTGTGTATTTTCCATCTTCAATTGTTTTATTTTTATATTACATTAATTACTCTTTCTTTAAATACTGTATTATTTATAAAGTATTTATATTTTCTATGACTTTCTATACCTTTTCCCCCCTTAATCATATGCACATTTTAAAACACATTGTAACCTGTTGAGAGTTTTTTTTTTCTGTCTGGATCTGTCTTTACTGTGAATCTATAACATTTTCTGTCTGCATGAGAAAAACACTAGACCAACCATGCAGCTTAGTTCATGGCTCACACATGCAGGCAGCTGTCAGGAGACATGTCGCTGGCTGTGGCCAGCATGAGAGATACGAGGCTAAGAAGTTGCATTTGGCTTTGTTTCTGTGTGGTTAGAACCTTTTTTTTTTTTTTTTTTACTTTCACATTTTATTTATTTATTTTATAATTAATTTAATTTTATATATCAGCCTCAGATTCCCCTGTCCTCCTTCCTCCTACCACCAGCCTTGCCCCCAATCCTCCCCCCATTCCCACCTCCTCCAAGGCAAGGTCAAAACCTTTTTTTTTTTTAAAGCTTTCTTGGATATTATGTGGATATAAGTGGCCCTACATTGCTTGCCATTTGTAGGCACATTTTTCTGTTCCTGCTGTCAGCTAACCACATGGAGACTTCTTATTTATTATGAAAGCTTGGCCAATAGCTTAGCCTTGTTCCTAACTAGTTTTTATAACTTAAATTAATTCATATCTTTTAATCTACATTATTTTATGTGGGTCAAGCTGCTTGCTGTGAGTCCCTGGTGTCTCCTCATGATTCCACCCTTCTTTTTCCCAGCATCATCTGTGCCTGGAATTCCTGCTTAGCTATAGGCCATTTATCTCTGTATTAAACCAAAATGAGTGACACTCTTCATAGTGCATAAAAAGATTATTCCACAAAAACTCAGGATGATTTTTTTGTTCCATCTATTTCCTGCAAATTTTATGATTATTTTTCAGCAGCTGAGTAATATTCCATTGTGAAAATGTACCATATTTGCTTTATTCATTCTTTTTCTTATTATTTTAACTTTTATTGATTCCTTGTGGGTTTCAAATCATGCACATTGATCCCATTTATCTTCTTATCCACTTGTATCCACCCTTTCCCTTTGCAACCTCCTCACCAAAAGGTAAAACATAATTTAAAATAAAAACAAAAAACTAAATAAAAAGCAAATAAAACAACAACAACAAGAAGAAGAGGGGCGGGGATTTGCTTGCTGTGGCCCCATGAGTCACACAGTTTTCTTTTTAGTCCAATCATCTTTACTTGGAAGTGTTTATTGCTATGAGTCATTGGTCAGTTTGAGGCTTCAGGCTTTTGATACATTATTTATAATTGGTTCTCACTTTGGCTCCTCTTGAATATCCTGTTGTTATCCTGTGTTAGAAATACTACAGTGTTGGATCTGTTGGTTCATCCATTTCATATACTCCAATAGTTCATAGATGAGGTAGATATTGGGACGGTCTAACTCATAGCCCTGGTTTTGGGTTTGGGTGGTAGATGAGTTGGTCAGCCTGCCAGCTAACTTCATCATCACTACCTCAATGATCTCTCCATCCCTGCCTTGGTTAGCTCACCCAATGCCGCCTGCAGAAAGGAGCATGGCCATTTCTACTGCTCTTAGGCCCTGGGCTATACCTCATCCACATTCCAACCACCTATGTTGAGGGACATCTTGGTAGGTTGTTTCCAATTTTTGTCTGCTAAGAACAGAGCCACAGAAAATATGGTTGAGCAAGAATCCTGTGGTAAGATGAGACATCCTTTAGTATATACCCAAGAATGGTATAGCATGATCTGTGGTAAATTGCTTCCCATCTTTCTGATGATTCATCATGCTGATTTCCATAGTAGAACTGGAATGGTCAATGAATAAACATTACCTTTATTCCACTTCCTCACCAGCATAAACTGTCACTTGTGTTATTGATCTTAAGAGCTGTTATATGAAATCTCAGAATTTTGATTTGTATTTTCCTGGATTGCCTATCATTTCCCCCTTCCCTTTCCACATAAAATCCTCACGTATAACTCTCTTTCAACTCCATGGCTTCTTTTATCATTAATTGTCATTAAATGCATTCATGCCCCAACCCTACACATAGAACTATAGATACCTAAAGAATACTGATATCAGGGGAATTAGTCTTTAACAGGGAAGAACACACTAATTGGTTATCCAATACCAAATGGTCATCCCTGAAACATACACACATGTACAATTGTACAGACTGAACTGTTTGTAGTATATATTTAAATGCTTTACAATGAATTAGAGGCATTTAAGAATTATCCTTTTATTCTGAGGTGGTTGATAAATGTGATTATCTAAAGTTGGATGCTTATCAGCTTCTATGTTAAAATATATAGGAAAGTATGTTAATATATAAAAGTTGTGATTATAAATTAATAATATTGATATAATACATGACACAATCAGACTCATAGTATAATGAGATAGATTTACTATTACATATTCCTAAGAAATACAAAATTATTTTTATATAATAAGGAAAATTTTACCAACTGAAACACAATTAGTATAAGCTAAAAGTAACATGGGCCATGACTCCAGGCAAAATATATATATTCACCTTAATCATTATAATACCAAAGGCTCTTGTGGCATACGAAGTAATTACTATAGATAAAGCAGAATAAAACATACCATAATTACTCTGTAGAAAATGACATAGTATACTGTCTACCTTGTGGTATTAACCCTGTTAAAAACACAGGTGAAAGTGTCATAATAAAATTTCATTGTGAAGCAACCATTTCTTCTTACTTAAACTTGAGATATTATTCTTGAGAAGATATTATTCAGTGAGAAGATATTACCTCCTCACCGAAGGTTGACATATTATTATAGTTAAAACATTTTCTATAGAAAGAGTTTATTAATACACCTTTTAGGAAAGATATTTAAGAATTACCTGTATAATTAGAATTCAATTTTCTAACAATAATTAATGTGGAATTTATAAATGGTGTTATTCCTTGTGGTGTTAATTGGCCAAAGGTAAAAATCTTTTATTTTCATTCAAGTTTTGAAAAATAATTATCAAAGTGTTATAAAAACACATGGTAACTGAAAGCACATTTTAAAAACTAACCACAGCTGGAGAGATCATTATGACATGAAAGCCACTGGTTGCTCTTCTAGAGGATCCAGATTCAATTTCTAAAACTCACACTGAAGCTTATACCCAACCAGAACACGAGTCCCAGGGGATCCAATACTCGCACGGTGCATCAGTGAGCACTAAGCGTGCACATGATACACCTACACACATATAATTGCTCACACATCAAATAAAAATAAATAAGACCTTAAAATTAAATAAGACCGTAAATACAACTATTGGGATTTAAAATGGACTGTTTATGTATTTTTAGAATGTATAATATTTTTATGAAAATTATTTTAAATTTTAATCTACTTGAACTTTGGGGTGATTCTAGTACTAGGGTACTGTGTTTACTTCATCTCCCCTCCTTCCTTCTTTCCAGTTCTTTCTGATCCACACTTCTCAAATTCATAGCTTCTTTTTTTTCTGTTATAATAGACACAAATATTCACATATAGATATATATGTGCATATGCAAATCAAACCGATTGAGTCATTTAAGTGCTGTTCATATGCACATATGTTTAGAACAGAACTTGAGATTCGACATCCCATAATAGGATCTTACCCTGAATCTTCTCTCAATAGCGGTTAACAACCTGTAGCTCTTCATCTGGCAGAGGCTTTGTGAGATTTCTCTCATTCACATTGGCATGTCAACTGGTGTTGTCATTATAATTCACTTTTTAGAAGGTCACATTTTTGGGGTAGTAGCAGAGAAGCTTTCTTGTTACATATAAAAGGCACTATCTCACAGCGGACATCCTGGTCTCTGGCTCTTAAACTCTTTCCAGTGCTGTTTCCTCAGTGTTCCCTTAGCCTTACGTGTTACAGGTTTTATTGTAGATTTTCAGTTGAGGTTCCAACTTTCAGCTTTATAATGTTCAAATTCCAACCTCTCCTGGAAGAAAGATGTGGCAGGAGTGAGGGCATCATGATTAGGAGCCAATTCAAGAGTAGAATTTAATTTCTAACCTCATTTCACAAGAGCCACAACTTCATGTAACTCATTTAGCAGAGACACTTGGCTACATGTGCCATATACTCACACAAATACATGCACACTTACACACACACACACACACACACACACACACACACACACACACACATTCATACATCCCTGTTACATCAGAAGCTATATCTGTAAAGTCTGAACACTATGATTACCCACACATGAGATGAATAATGATGACACTAGCAAAACATTCATGCAAAGCTGAATGGAGAAAAGCCCGCCAGGCCTTATCTATACCAAAAACATATGGACAACTGAGTGAAGCTGAGAGTAGAGAGATGGTCCTCCCCAAGCTGGGCACACCAATTGAATGTCCCTGCCAGTCAGCCCTGAAAACATACACATAAGTAATAATATATGGACTCAATGTGTTGTGTGTAATCACGTATTTGCAAATAAAAATGCATATATGTATGCAGTAGTAATTACTGTCTCCTTCAGGAAGAGATATATAGGAGGGTTGGGAGGTTGAGAAGGGATGGGAGATATTGTGTAAGTAAATTAAAATCTCAGAAGCAAGCAAAAAAGAAATAAATCCTAAAAATAGGAACTTTTAGCTGAAAGATTATCTTTGCAAGTTAATATTATGCTTTTCAAATTAAATAGATGAATGAGCAAATATATAAATATGTATCTACACAAACACACACATATATGCTGGAAGGATGGTGTGACAGGAGAGATGGCAAGTAAGAGTAATTACTGCTCTGTTAGATATGTTTGATATATATATATATATATATATGTATGTATATATATGTATATATGTATGTATATATATGTATATATATACACACACACACATACATACATACATATTCTTATTATTCCATACAATTCTTTCAAGTCTAAATTTGTAGTAAGTTGTTTTTTATTCTTTGGGCTCTTTACTCTTTTGAGGGCCCACCACCCAGATCCTAAATAAACCACACACAGATTATTATTATTGCTTATAAGTAAGTGCCTGGCCTTAGCTTGGCTTGTTTCAAGCCAGCTTTTCTTAACTAAATTATCCCCTTTAACCTTTGCCTCTGGGCTTATCTGTCTCTATTCTGTATACTTTTCTTTACTTCTTACTCCATGGCTTGCTGTGTAGCTGCATGGCTGGCCCCTCATGTCTTCATCTCCTTTTCTTTTTCTTACTCGCTAAAATCTTCCCAATTTTCTCCTTTTATTCATACTCTCTGCCAGCCAGCACTGCCTATCCCTTTCCTGCCTTGCTATTGGCTGTTTAGCTCTTTATTAGATCAATCAGATGTTTCAGACAGGCAAAGTAGCACAGCTTTATAGAGTTAAACAAATGCAGCATAAAAGAATACATCACACCTTTACATCATTAAACAAATGTTTCCCAGTTTAAACAAATGTAACACATCTTAAATTAATATTCCCCAACATAAATTAAAGAAGTTATGAGACATTTTTAACATATAAATAATGGGATTATTCAACATATTTTAGTGACAATAAATCCATTTCCCCAGTATTCAGAGAAGGTAAGTCAATCTTCATGAATTAATATTTTTAGATATATACATGTTTTGATACAGAATATAAACACACAAAATCAATTTCATTTTAGAGACATATCTTGTGTGTCAAAAATTTATTGATTTACTTTATTTGTAATATTTTGTATATTATACTATACTGTAATTTTTAGGAATTGATAATATGTATATGAAATATATTAAAAGACCAATATTAAAAAAAAACTAAATTAGTGGTAACATCAGATACAAACAGAAGCAACATTCACATAAGTTTTCTAGTATTAAATTTAAATTTGCTTTTTTTGAAAGCTATTTATAAATATGTTTTGAGATTTAAATATTTTGTTTATTTTTATTTAATTTTTAAAATTTTCTTTGCCAACCACTGTTTCCCTTCCCTCCCCTTCTCCTATTCCCTGCCTACTTCTTCCATCCCACCCCTCCCATTCGCTCCTCATAGGGGGTAAGATCCCCCTTTGGATCGTCAACAGGCTGGTATACCAAGTTGGGGCAGGATTAAGCCCCGCTCTGCCCACCACATCAAAGTTGAGTAAGGATTCCAATCATAGGAAATGGGCTCGAAAAAGCCAGTTCATGTATCTGGGATAGATACATGTCTTGGTCCCATTGCCAGGGGCCTAATTTACTATTTATATATTTACTATTTATATATTATGTATACATATGATTTGCATAAAGCCCTTCAATATATAACAAATTATTACTATTTTAAGTACATTACACAGTGTTAATTAATTTAAACGAAAAATTAATTTAAACGAAGGCAAAAACAGATAAATATGCAAGTTAAGAAGTGATAGAAAAAATGTTTATACTTGTGAAATTTCAGTATTTATTCTTCTGCACCATTCATGAATACACTATTTTTGCCACTTAGCAAACACATATTTATTTTATTGCACCATAGTCCTATAACTGAAATTTGGAAAAGCAAAATTTTTAAAATACTTTATTGAGCACATAAGATTTCTTAGACTGGCCCCTGGCAGTAGGAGCAGAATCCATCCCTGGTGCATGAGCAGGCCTTTTGGAGCCCTGAACCTAAGATGAGACACCTCACACAGCCTTGAAGCAGGAAGAGGGGATTGGACTTGTCTCTACTAAATGTACCTCCCCATGGGAGGCATAGGTTTCTTGTAGGAGGGGATGGGGAGGGGTTAGGAGGAGGAGGCTGGAGGGGCAGGATGAAGAAGGGATCTTTGATTGGTATGTAAAATGAATAAAATATTTTCTTAATAAAAATTAAATAAATGAAACTTTTCTTATACTGAAAGTTAGCTAAAATAGTTGTGTACAATCATTCTTTTTTAATGTCATGGTTAGATAAGATGCATTCTGAATGGGTGTCATGGTTAGATAAGATGCATTCTGAATTCTCAAAATAGTTTTTATTTGCTTGTTTTAAATAATGAAAATGATACAATATTTTCTCCACTATTTGTTGGTCAATTTTACTTCTTTTGAAAAATTTCTGCTCAGTTCATTTGCCCAATTAATGATTTGGTTGCCCTTGCATTTTATTTATTTTACCTTTTGTAATGGTTTTATAATTTCAGCTATATAGTGGAAAGGTCTTAACATATTCTATACAATTAACTTTTAAGCAACTAAAATTAATGTTTGATGTTAAAAAAAATCAGCTTATGTATCCATAATGCTATATAAGAGAAAATGACAATCTATACTTTCTAAGAATATACCAAAACATAAGCTAATCCACCTTCCAGCCAATAAAGAACATTTAAATGTGCTTCCTGTTACAGAAAATAGTAGAAATTATAAAATGTAGGTCATTTCCTTCCCAGCCTGCTGTAGTACGAAGAATTTTGTTACTCACTCAGGGAAGGAGGAGTATAGATGTAACCAACCATCTTATTAAATAAGAAACACAGAACTAATGTAAAAGAGAAAGCCAAGAGGTCAGAGCTCAGAGCTAAAACCTTACCCTTCCTCCTGCGGTGTCCCAGCTTCCCGAAAGAGAGCTATATCCTGTCTGTCTGTCTTTTTATAGTATTTTGTTCTGCCTTCTCATTGGTTGTAAACCCAAACACATGACTGCCTCATCACTGACTGTAAGTACAGCCCTCCAGGTCTTAAAGGCGTATGTCTCCAATGCTGGCTGTATCCCTGAACACACAGAGATCTACCTAGCTCTGTCTACCAAGTGCTGGGATTAAAGGCATGCACCACCACCGCCATGCTCTTCCTAGGGCTCTAATAGCTCTGGCCCCCGGGCAACTTTATTTATTAACATACAATTAAAATCACATTTCAGTACAAATAAAATACCACCAAAGGGAAGTGCTGTGGGATGTTTTGTATGTCCTGTGGGAGCCCGTTCTTGGGTTCCTTGTGGCTTTACCCAGCAGGTCCGCATAGAGGATGATTAGGACCACAAGCCTGAGTGCATGTGTCTGAGATGTTCTGCACTTGGCTGTGCTGGGGAATGGTCTGTATAACCAATTCTAAACAGAGCCAAAACGAGGTTCCTGTTTCATGTCTCATACAGGCAGCTAGACACCGCAAAACACAGGTTTGAACACTGGCGGCTTCCTGGCGTGTGCGTTTGACCGGCAGTATGGCGGGAATGAGGCCTCTGCCAGAGGTACATTACACTGTGTGGTAGATTTAGTCTTTACTAGTATTAAAAAAAAAAAAAAAAAAAAAGAGGTTTCTGGGCTACATGCTGCTTTTATAAAAGCATAGACCCACTATTTCTGAGACTTGATGGCTCACAAAACTGACAGAAAACGTGCCAGGGGCATACAGTTTGTAAACAAAATAAGTCTCTGTGCTTACTTGGTTGGGTCTGAGCAGCAGTGGGACTGGAGGGTGAGAGAGATTTGTCCTGACTGTGGGCAAGGCAGGAAAACTCAAGCTACAGAGGAGATAAAACCAACCATGATAGACTAGTGCCTCCCACTGTTTTGCTTTCAATCATTTGATAAAGCTAGAAAAATAGCATCTTAAATATCACTTAGCAAAAATGTAAAATTCTTCTCCAGGAATATGACTTCTAATACTTCTCTATGACTTCAACCTAATTATAAGGCTTGGATGCCACTCAGTTGGTGTGTGTGTGTGTGTGTGTGTGTGTGTGTGTGTGTGTGTGTGTGTACATATAGGAAGCATGGAAGCCAGATTTCAGATTCTCAGCAGTTCTCAGTAAGAAAGGCATGAAGCTTCCTGTAATTCAAACACTGAGAAGGTGGGATGTTGTGAAGAGACAAGGGAGGAAATATTTGACCAGAATTGCATGGAAAACAATATCATCTCATTAAAAAAAAAGTCAGAGACTAGGGATCCAGGGGGAATCTGGCTCTCAAGATTACTCAGAATTGTCAATCTATGTTCAGTAGCATACCCTGTCTCAAAAGCAAAATCAGAGGGTGATTGAGGAAGGCACTCAAAGTTTACTTAGGACCTCCTTTTAGGAGGTCATTATAAAATAATCAACGTTAGACTTCAGCGTTTGAACATATGCCAAAAAGGCCAAAACTAATATATGAGATAACTTTTTTATATATTAAGAAAAAATAAGAACATTATTCTGAAAATTCAGTATAGAGTTGTTGGTGGTGTTTTTGACATTGAAGGATTGTTTTTATATTCTCTTGTGAAAGTACAAACTAAAACAACAAAAATACACCTAAGGATTCATTTTGCAGTACTTTTGAAGCATAAACAGATTATGGAGTATAAACCTAGACTGGCAAGATAGCTCAACAGGTAAAGGTAGGTACTTCCAGGGTCACAACTCATCATTTAATCCTCAGTATCACATAGGAGAAGGACACTCAATTTCGGCAAGTTGTCCTCTGATTTCCTCATGTGTGCCTCATTATATGTGCACCTACACACACACACACACTAAATTAATTCAGAAAGTATAACAGTACAGAAACCTCACATTATCTATGAAGAATGTAATTACTGGTCCTACCATACCATGAAGCCAATATGTATTTCTAAATTATATACTAAGAACCAGTGTTGTTTCTACGACCTGAAATAAAAGCATTTTTGAAAGAATAAAAATAAATAAATGAACAACAACAACAAAAAAAAAAAAGGTTATGTGCTTATGTGAATGATGGGAGTGATGAAAGAAGTTAGGACCTGAAATTCTCTGGCATCTTCTTATTGGCATTGTAGGTTCTATTATATAGATGGGAGACTCAGTAAAGCCAAGTATTTGATGATTAGATAGGGAAGTAACAGTTCAAAAAGGCTGAAGAGTCTAGAAATTAAACAATTCTGGACAAAAGAATTTTGCAGTGTAAAAAATTTTTGTATGGACAAAAATTCATGTTTTGCCTGAACACTGAACCTAAATTCTTTGATTTGAGATTCTAAGAAATCAATTAAAAACAGTTTTGGGAACAGGAACTACCAAGTAACTTTAACTGAAAAAAAATCTCCAATTGTCTCAGGACAATGAAACAACTCATTTCTGATTATCCAGACTGAAAAGACTTTACTAATGCCTTGAAATTTTATTACAGACCTGAGGAAAACCAACATCTAATTAGAAAAACCAGATTTAATCTTAAATATACACTATACTGCAAAGTCTGTAAAAATTCATACATTTGCTTCTTTCTTTCTTCTAAGAATAGAATTTATTTATTATTTTATCTAAATGCACAGTAATTTTGGAGACCATAAGTCAGCATAAAATCAATGTATTCAGTGGCATACATATATTTTTCCTCAAGAATAAACAAAAAAAAAACAATCCCATTTATAATACTGTAAAGATAAATACTTATAAGTAAAATTAACCAGAATGTGGGAAACCCATATAAGGCAAGTGAAAATCCTTCAATGAAAAATAATCAAAGGAACAAATAATGGAAAGATATTTCAGCCCATGTTGGAAGAGTTGTACTCAAACTTCCTAAAATACTGCCATTTATATGAATAGTTAACCAAAATGCAAAATTCCAGTCACATAATAGGAGAAAATAAATCTATAATATTCTATAGATCCAAAAGGGATCATTTATATTTTAAGGAAGAAAGGAAACCATAGCCAGCCCAATTTCTTAATTTAAATATTTGTTGAATAGCTCTAGTAATTCTGAGAGTAAGTTATTGTTTCAAACAATATAGACCAGTGAGAGGAAGAAAATAGAACCGCAATATGTAACACATATGTCCTCATCGCATCTTCATATAGGAAGCAGACGATACACAGGAAAGAATTGTATCAATGAGTGGTGTTAGAATAAAAAAAAATGGTGAACCCTGACAACGCACATACAAACAATGTTATATGGACTGAGTAGGTTGCATTTATGTATTTAGAAATGTACACACAGACACAAATAGTGAAATAATATACTGATGACAGAAGCCTAAAATGAAAAAAATAAGCCTTGAAAAAACAAAAACTACAGAAGTTCCTAAATCAATTCAAACAGAAATATCTTGTGACATCGAAGTCACACTTCTAAGAACATTTCCAAGGACTTGAAGCCTGTCTTTCAAAGCAGTTTGTGTATGGCCATGTTCACTCAGCAGTATTTACAATAATACTGATATAGAATCAATTTTCACTCAAGAATAAACTGATTTAAAAGTGAAATTTTCACACTACGATGGCTAATATTGTTTGGGGGAAAAAATCTTGGCAGCTGCCTATCTTACAGAAGCTACCACAGGAGACTGGGAAGATAATGACTTGAAATGGAGCCTGTGGACCCTGAAACACTCCTACTTGAAAGCAGCAGTCACAGAGTTGACCTGACCAAGCTGAAAGACTACGTGTACAGCAGGTGGAATCTGGAGGAGACAAGATCCTCAGGCGTTAGTTGGCTAAAACATTCCATCACAGGAAACAGATGACAGGCATGAAAACAAAAAAAATGGTGTTTTTCACTGTGGATTTCAGGCTAGATATCATCATATCATCCCTTCATATCCCAGTATTCTTGTTTAGATGGAAATATTTTTCCATGCCATTGTGCATTATAGGAAATTAACTGACACATATAACCTTACACTTAAGAGATGGTCTTGAATCTTAGATGATACTCTGACTTGGGAATTTTAAACAGTGGTAGAATTATTAAAAGATGAGGACTTTTAAGTGGGGCTGGATACATTTTTTAATTTTAAGACATCTATGCATTTAAGGTAGTTTAGGAAATAAGTTATAGCTTAAAAGCAATTTATATGAGTGTTAAGCTAGCAAAAGTTGTGGTTGTGATGGCTTATATTGTCTGTTTGAGGAAATTTAGGATAAATTAGCAAAGATTCTTATCATTTACTAACTAGATTAGATAGCTTCTGAGCATGCATGGGACAGATTATCCAGATTAGATTGACTGGCCTACCATGGGTTGTGCCCTTCCATGGGTTGTGGTCAGACATATAAATAAAAGGAAGAAAATGCTGTATATGAACACCCATTGCTATCTCATTCCTGACTCTGGATGCAAAGAGACCAGCTTCCTTAAGAATCTGCCACTGTGGCTTTCTGGGCATAGCCTGCTAAATACCAATTATGTATATATACCTGTAAATGTAAGGTGACTAGCAATGTTATCAATTCATCTGACAGATATACTTTTGAACATGAGTCAAAGACTGAAAGATTTATAATTAGGAGTTTATATGTATACACAATACATATGAATATATATAAAAGTTAGTGAAAATTTTGTATGAGTGTATGGAAGTGATATAAGAAGAGAGGAAAGGGGAGAGATAAATCTTGTAATTACATTAAAATTGAAAAGATTAAAATAAAACATATCACTATTATTATTGTTTATAATAACATTATCTTTCCCATTATATTAAGAGTAATTCTGTTAAGTCTTCTACTAATATTATAATCCAAAATAATTTTTTCAATGTTTTGAATTCTAGAATAATTTCTTTAAAACTTAAGAAAAGAACATGAAAGAACACAGAGAGTACTTGTTCTTGCGTTCAGTACAGTAAATGGTTCTTAAACACTGTATTTTAAAGGTACTTAAGCCTTGGGAAAATTAACTTGCCTTAAAAAGAAAAATTAACTCTAAGAAAAAGAAATCAGCAGTCCTCACAGCTGTCTTCCTAACACTGAATACATAAACGTGATCCAGCACTGTGGCATATGTGGAGCAGTGTTAGCAGACTGCCTTCTGATGAGCAATATTATTCATGATCTTTCATAATTAGTTATGCTTAAAATGGAAACAGCTGTTAAAGAGGAGCCTCTCAACATATACATGTATTATTAAAGTAGCTTCAAACGACAATGCAACTGTGAGCAATTTTCAAGGTGGAGGAGCATCCAAAGAAAACAAACAGCTGTACAGAAATACACATCTTCAACTCTTTCTCTTGGCGCGATGTTTGCTAAGTATCTTATTATGAATTCCCTCTAACCCTCACAACAATACTACAGGTCACATATTTTCCACATCTTAGAGAAAATAATGAATCATTAAAATGAGAAAATGTCCCAATTTTGAAGAGTCTGTAATAGGCATGACACATTGTTTCAGATTATTAGGTCACCAGTGCCTATAAAGTGGCCAGTGTCTTTTTCTCTACTTAAATTCTTCTTTAGGAAAGACCTACATACTTAAGGTTCAGAATGGATAGAACAAATAAGAAAAGCTTTAGATGCTTTATAATTAAGGAGACTGAGTATGGTATTTAACATATAGAGAATTTTACCTGAACTTGCTATATTTTGTCTGATTCTTTGACCATGAAATGTACTGTTCAATGCGTCATAGTCCTATATTAGAAAGAACATAGATGTCTGCCAATGGATAAATTGATAGAGAAAATATGGTCCATTTACACAAGGGAATATTATTCCTCCATTAGGAAATAAAATCATGAAATTTTCTGTGAAATGAATGGATTAAGAAAAGAAAAACATTATCCTGAGTGAGGTTACCGAGTACCAGTAAGATATATAATGAACCTATACTCTTACATGTGGATGTAAGCTGTGATGTCTTCAATAAGCAGGCTACACAGTCTGTATAAATATATGGATTAGATATACAGTAAAGAACAAAGTGGGAGGGATGGATCTCCTTAGGAAGGTAAAATAGAATGTATAGTTCTGCATGGATGAGGTGGGGCTGGGATGGGAGAATCAAATGGGAAGGTGGAAAGAAGAGAGAAGCTAATCAAGTTGTCAGCCAAAGTGTTCCATGGGGACCCTCAAACAACCCCGTCTATTTTCAAGTATAATGACTGCTCTCCACAGACTTATGATAAGGTCCTATTGCTGAAGACAACATCTACACAACTCATTGAACATGGAGAATTTGAGCTTCTGCCTACCCAGAATCTTTGCCCTATGGAATGCATAAAAACCAACCCAAATAACCACCCTTCTACCTACAATTGTGACTAACCAGCAAGATGCACTAATGCAAAGTAGCACAAATCTTGCAAGAATATTAAAAATAATCCATTATAAATTGTGGTAGCTACAAATTAATAGGCAGACATGACCAACTACTGTAGTTTATGGTAGAAAGCTTACAATAGTAATACAAAACAAGAAGAAATTTGTTTCAATCACCAAGAATTAGTTTAATAGATGTGTTTATAACAGTGTTATAAAAGTATATTTTTAAAAACTTGGACTTGATAAAGTGATTTTGGGAAATCAAAATTATGATAATATTTAAAACATTTATTTTGATTACTATATCCCATTACTAATGATGGTATAACAAAAAAAGTCCAATGTGGCCTTTAATCTATATTACTTTTTATGAAACTTTTATAAACAACTAAGAAATATTCCTAATTTTTATATCTCAATTTTGCAATGCATAGACCAAGATACCAAAGGAACTTTGGTAGATTTTCAAACTTATTTCATATAGTATATATTGATTACAATTTCTCAGTTTCCCCTCCATGTTACCCCCTTTTATTCCTAATTATAAAACAAGCAAGAATCTAAGGGATAATATTTAAATAAAAGAAAATACAATAAGATGAAGCAAAGACATCAGAATAGGCAAAAAAGAAGGAATGCAGACTTACTTATTCACACATAGAGAATTCATCCCTCTGCTGCATTCAAGAAGAAAGTCTTAAATATTAATCTATTTATTTATTTATTTATTTTAGAGTTTCTGCTGTACATATGAATGTGTACAATATGTGTGCCTAGTGTTCATAGTGGTCATAAGAGGGAGTCTGTTCCCAGGACCTGTAGTTATACATGATTGTGAGTTACCATATGAGCTCTGGAAACCAAAGCCATATTCTCTGCAATAGCAGAAAATGCTCTTGTTTGCTGAGCTATATCCACATCACTTTGGAAGAGAGTCTTATGAGAGCATTGTCTTGATATGAACATTATTCTGTGTGCATGCTTATGTGGGATCTTGCTTGCTGGCTAATGTAAGATGAACCATTTTGGGTTGCACCAATCCCTAAGCTGGATGTGCTGGACAGTATAAGAGAGGAGAAAGCTAACATATAAAAGAGGGTGTGTTTATTCTCTTTTGCTCTTGTTTGGATTCAGTGTGAATAGCTGCTTAAGTTCCTGTTTTAAATTCATAATGATGGGCTATAAATTGAAATTAGCTACCAAATAAACCCTTCCTTTCTAAATTGCCTTTTATCACATTATTTATCATAGCAACATAAATGAAATTTGGAGAACACCTAAAAATGGAGGGAGATAACCAATTCCATAAAGTTCTCTGACTTGTATATGTGTGTTGTGGAAAGTGTGACATACTCAACATTACACATATAAGTAACAAGTACATTTCAAACATTAGAACTATGTAAAGGTAACTGGAATACATAATTAGAAAACAGGAAGAAAACTGGTGTTGTGGAAATGAAAATAACTTTTGATGATACATCATAGACATTTTGTGAATAAAGTTATATAGCATAGAAATGAGAACTTAACCCAAGGTAAGTGATTAAGGTTTCATATGTGTAATAGACACATTGTTGGTGGTTTTTAATCTCTTCCACTCAGACATGTCTTAAACATGAAAGAATTAGCGTGCCCAACATCCTAAATCATAGGACATCAGTGAACATGGAAATTCATAAAAACCATATTTTAAATGGTCCACTGAACTAACAGCAGCTGCCTAAAAACAATGGCCTGTGGAGATGTAGTCCTCAATCATAATCATTTACAGTGTTTATCCCAGAAGCGATAATATTTTTAAGTATTGAACTGGCAGTGGTGCCCATGAAATTAATATAATAATAAAAAAGTCCCACAAAACATACAGTGGAAAAATGCTGCTGAAATGACAATTTCATCATATTTCTCAATTTCCCAGTAGTTAGTATAAACTATTTTTAAGAAGAAAGTGTTCATTTGGGCCTATGTCAGCATGTTACCTGAATGAACATTGTATCATTAAAATGTATTAAATATGGTCAATAACTGTAAGAAAGATCTAATATTTTATGATGAAGATATTCTTTAATCCTGGAATTGAGATTGGAACTGTTTCTTTCCTAATTAAAACTGGCTATGAATTGGTTCACAGACAGACATTAGGAATGAAATAAAACTGACCAAAGGCAAAGACTTAGGGGGTAAAATTTCCATCCATTTGTTATATATTATTGAAGTGAATAAAAGTATGTATTGAAAATAGATAATAACAAAACAGGTGTGGATGGTTCAGGAAAACAATGCTTTAATGTTCTCTTCCCCTGAGATCTAATTATAAGCTTTCTCAATAGTGCACACCAAATATTAACTGGCAGATTGTTTATATGTAATTTTTAATTAAAGATTTCCACTCCTAACTCTGAAAGGGTCTATCAAAGACATCTTTCCACACTTGCAAACATGTTGCGAAGCAGCATATTACAAGGTAAAAATAAATGAATACAGAAAATACAGCTAAATATTTCCTTGAACTAAAAAGGAGAAACGTTTCTATATCTTTCAAGGAAATGTGTTAGATAAGCAGTATAGTTTCAGTCATTAAAATATATATTTCCTACACTGCACACAAAGACCAACCATACATATTTCAACTCCCCAAACAGTGGTTCACTTTTATCAAAAATTGCAATCTTGGGATAAGCCTTATGAAAACGATTCTCCTCTGAGTTTCTTTGATGAATGCTTTTAATTCAATTGTTATCTTGAAATTGGTATTTTAGTTTTCAGTTTTACACCAGAGTAAGCTAGAAATAAGTACCACTGGTTGTATGTCTGGCTAATTTCAGAAATATTACCATGTTTGGGGGGATATTTGATATGAAGAAAGAATAACTGTTAAACTCAGCAGAATACATACTTACTGAGCAGTGGAAAAGCAAATGGGATATAAGCAAGTGTAGAAAGAATCAGGAGGGACTGTCAGACTTAGATGACATGACAATTTCTTGATATGAACTTCCAAGGTTTATCATTTAAGTGCATACTCATGTAAAACAATATATATCATTTTATTTATAGAGATTGGAGTTCTAGAATAGGTCTGTAACCATCTATAAAAATGTTATTCAAATTTTCAGTGTTTAATGTGAAGCCCTGATTACAGAAAGCTGCCTGACCAAAGCATCATTCATCAGAGAATACTCCCTGATGCTTACTAAATGTACTCTTCATTACTTGATTGGTTCGTCAAATTCTGATAGATTTTATGGCTTCTGTTTATTCAACAGCCCTGGTATTGCCATGTAAATAGTATAATTTCTTACCATATACATCATTTATGGTCTACTCTTATGCTTTGAATATATCTTATTTTCCCATGTTTCATTACTTAATTATGTTTAAGAGTTTCCTTACTCAAACATCTGTTATCCTGTTTAACTATACTGTTTACAGAGTCTATCTGCAGGCATCACTTGCTGTATAAGCATCACAAAATATTTAACATTTTAAAACACGATTACACGTGGGAATTTTAGACCATATTGCTGTCCCATGGAAATGAATTGTTGTTAATTCTCTCCATATAGAGATCATTGTGAAATAAACATAGATGTTGTTTATAGAATATTACTGAAGAAAATAAAGGCATTCAGTAGCTGTGTACACCCAATTACAGAAGTTACCTTTGAAGTGATCTATCATTTCTACCACATTACTCTTCATTCTAACAAAGGAACTTAGAGCTCTGAACCTGTGAAAGAGTTCAGTCATATCAGACCCAAGACAGTCTGTTTCAACACTGCAGGCACTGTGCCAGGATGATTTTACGGTGGTGACATTTGACTGAAATGAGTCCGTTGGGATTGAAGCATATGCCTAAATGTTAGTAAAATTTCTCCTGTTAATGTTAATGAGTCTTTCTGCTCGTTCTTTTCTCTTTATGCTAATACCTGAATGCATTTTTTTTTTACTTCCCTGATAAAAGGGCCAATTTTATGTATTTAACTCCCTAAATGTGTATTAATCTTCTAGTAGGAGGGTAGAATTAAAGGCTAAAACAAAATGAGAAGAATGTTATTGAAAGGTCACCCAACTAATTGATCCTTTTCAAGAAAAGTTCCTTCTTTATCAATCAGGGTACATAATTACTACATTCTTTAAAAAATAAATCTTTCAGCAAAGTTACCATAAACAAATGATAATTTCTTAATAAAATTCACACAGAAATAGCTCTAAGTAATTTTTATGCTTCTTTAAGTCATTGTATTAAACATTAAACAAATCAGAAATCAACTCCCATTCTCTCATTTACATACATATATGTAAAAACACACACTCAATCTCATAAAATGGTATCTGATATTTTCTATGATTATTAACTCATGATTATTTTGAAGTGAATATTCATATTTCAGTTAAAACATTACAAGAAACTAATAGAAAACAAAGCTTCCTTTTTTTTTCGATTGCTTTTGTGAATGCAATACCTATAATATTTTCCATTTTGCTTTAAGCATTGATAAAGTTTTATGCTAAATGTTATCTTCTAAATTCAAATTACACATGCAATTTATCATTTTCCCAATAAATTTCAATAGATTTTTCTTATTATTCTTAGTGACTGAGTTGTTCTGGAGGAATTCTGATAGCTTCTTCGCTACCCCATAGCCAAAGTTCCTTGTCATGTATTGGACAAAAAGAACACTAATACTGCATTTCCGAAGCAGAGTGGGCATATAGAAACCTCTCTTTCCTTGGTGGTCATGGTTTACTCCTCATAAACAGAGCTTCTATCACAGGTTCCTCACTTTCTATAAATGAATGCCTCCAAGTTGGCCCAGTTCTTGAACCTTTTCCTCCTACTTTGATATAAACAGCTCTGATAATTGTTGCTCATATAAAGACTGTATGTGCCGGGCGGTGGTGGCGCACGCCTTTAATCCCAGCACTCGGGAGGCAGAACCAGGCGGATCTCTGTGAGTTCGAGGCTAGCCTGGTCTCCAAAGTGAGTTCCAGGAAAGGCGCAAAGATACACAGAGAAACCCTGTCTCGAAAAACCAAAGGAAAAAAAAAAGACTGTGTGTATGTGTATATGTGACTGTAATTATATAAGTGATCATTAGTTTAAATTAAGATTTATCAGGTACAATTTGGTTAAAAGAAAAACTATTATGAAAATTCTAAAGGGTTTACTGCTATTGTCTAAGATTTGTCACTAACATCAATGTATTATTTTGCTCTCTCTTTAGTGTTTTCATGCATATGGTCTAGCTGCATGAGTGTTTCTCTTTATTATTTCATAAACTGTTTAAGACCTGCTTTATTATTTATGTGTCAGGCAATGTTTATTTATCCTTGTATTTGCCTACAGTAATTTGTTATTTTGTTTTTGCTATCAGCATATACTACATGTATCTAATTGAATGTTAACTGTAAATCAAGAAAAATTAATTTTATAGTATATTTTATTTTATGTGTAATATTTGATTATATAATTTTTTAGTTCTTTATTATATATTTTGTGATAGTATTGCTAAATGTTGAATTCAACTGCTACTAGTCTTTCATTGGGAAGCTACTCTAATGCTAATGAAAGTCAATATTACACTACACGACACTCTTTGAACTGTGGCATCAAAAGAAATTGATAATTTACCCTTTACACACCAGTAGAAAAGAATAAAATATGGGTTTTTGTTCTTTGTGTGGACTAGCACACTGTGCTGCTAAATCATGGTCACTTCAGGGTATGTCTTCTTCCATTTTAATTTTAGAACAACATATTAGGCAATTCAATTCAAATTATGTGTCATCCTAATTGGAACTGGAGAGCAATTAACTTTTCTGTGGCAAAATGTCAAGTACATTTTTTTATATCTCATCAAAGAGAGTATGTCAAGAGAAGTCTATAGTTTAGTATAAATTAAAGTTGCTAATAATTGGGCTCTGTTTCAATTAACTTATGAACTACTTCAAGTATGACTAAAGATAATAATGAAGAAATTCAGTAAGCAGCAACAATGTTTTTGCTGCTTAACATAATAACATTTTGTTTCTGAGTATAAACTAACTCAAATAAATAGATTTCCTTCATTACATAAAAAGTACATGATATTATATATCATTTTAACAGCAGCCTACTCAAACTCATATTAATAAAACTGTGTTTTCACTAATTCTTTTGGACTTAAATAGTTATACTATATTTAAAAGAGTAAATTTATAATACTAAAGAGCTAAATAACAGAGAAGTGTTTACATAAGAAGAATCTATAATATTTTCCTTTATGTATATAATTAGACTCACTCTTTAGCATTACATCAATGTAATTCAATCATTTGTTGAAAATTTCTTGATTATTTTTCTATTCCTCCTTAACTCATTCTTTAAATTTTTCCCATTCCTTATCCTCCTACAATTGAAAATTAAATGCTCTTCAAATTTTGTATTAGCTTAAATTTTGCATTAGCAATTGTGTTAGCTTGTTGCCATTCCCTTGGCTTCATTTATTAAATTTGAATAAAGAAACTTATTCTCTCTCTCTCTCTCTTTCTCTCTCTCTCTCTGTTTCAATATCCATCTTTATCTCTACATTTCTGTATTTTAAATTCATTCATAAAAATGGCAATGCATACATGGAGTCATGTATTTTATTACTCTATAGATAGAAATGTTTGAGAAATTTTAACGTATATGAAGTATGTGTGCTTGGGCAGACCAAAACAATGTCAAACTTAATCTTGTTGTGGGATGTTCTGAATGGCAAATGTGTTGCTCTGATTGGTTAGTAAATAAAACACTGATTGGCCAGTAGTCAGGCAGGAGGAAATATAGGCAGGACAAGGAGGAGAAGAATTCTGGGAAGTCGAAGGCTGAGTCAGAGACACTGCCAGCTGCCACCATGACAAGCAGCATGTGAAGATGCCGGTAAGCCACGAGCCATGTGGCAAGGTATAGATTTATAGAAATGGGTTAATTTAGCCGGGCGGTGGTGGCACACGCCTTTAATCCCAGCACTCGGGAGGCAGAGCCAGGTGCATCTCTGTGAGTTCGAGGCCAGCCTGGGCTACCAAGTGAGTTCCAGGAAAGACACAAAGCTACACAGAGAAATCCTGTCTCTAAAAAAAAAAGAAAGAAAGAAAGAAAAAAAGAAATGGGTTAATTTAAGATATAAGAACAGTTAGCAAGAAGCCTGCCACAGTCATACAGTTTGTAAGCAATATAAGTCTCTGTGTTTACTTGATTGGGTCTGAGCAGCTGTGGGACTGGCGGGTGAGAGAGATTTGTCCTGACTGTGGGCCAGGCAAGAAAACTCTAGCTACATAATCTAGTCACATATAGTTATATATTATTTTCTGGACTCATCTCTCTTTCTAAGGAGAGAGTTCATCTGATCATTTCTAGTTCTGGATAAGTCAAACAGATAGATTTGCTAGTTTGAAGAAAGAGTATAGACACAGCTGTGTTTTATATAAGCAAACAATAATTAAAAATAAAAGTTTGGCCCATGAAACAATATGTGATACATCATGATTGCTTGAAATTTTCCTTGGCATTCTGTGCATTAGTGGTGAGATTAATGTTATATAATAAACTGAAAGTCAGCACATCCTATTTAACCATATATGAGACTTTCTTAAGGGACAAATGAAGGTTTAAAAAGTTCAAATAAAAAACAACCAAGAGATATGACTGAAGATTTTTTGAAAGAATATGCTATGTGCAAATTGGACTTAACATTTTTCTAGTGGTATATTATGGAGTAACAAGAGGAAATCAAGAGGTAGTCAAAATACCAAGGCAGAGGATATTTATGCAGACGATATGATGAGATAGATGAAATGAGATGACAAGATAAATGAGATGATGAAATGAAATGAGGAGAGAGCAGATGAGATCAAAAGAGGTGAGATGAGATGATGAGATGAAATGCAGGTGTTTCAAGTAGAAAGGTACCACAGGTACGATGGAAAATCTTGATTGTCATCTTGATTGAACTGAAAGATTTCTGTGAAATATCTAAGAAGATAAACAACATTGGGTGAGGAAGACAAGCTCAGAATGTAGGCAGCATTCTAATCAGCAAGGGGCAAAAACTGAAAAAAAAAAAAAATGGGGAAGGAACCAGAAGCCAAGCAGCACAACCAATCTCTACATTTTTCTGAGTGGGTGTTGCAGCTGTAGTTCTTCACCTGTCTACATCTAACCTGATCCTAACTACTTAGGTCCTTTAATGTGATCCCACCCCAGAAAATCTCCAGGAAAACTTGAAGCCTTTAGTCTCCAACTGAGGCTGAACAGTTGCTATTCTTGTTTTGAGATTTCCAGCAGCTTGTATTAAGGTGAAAGTGGGTACCAGTGCTCCCCACGGTGGAAGTACCTGCTGTTGGACTCTTTGCTCTTATGTTGTGTCTGTATACACAAAAGTCTTAATCATATTTGAAGATAAATACTTCAATGTGGGCAGCTTAATTTAAAAAGATGTGTGATTGCTCATTGTAAATGCAAATATGTAAATTTAGTCATATTTACAATTAACTTAGAACATTAGAAAATGGCAGGTGTACTGAATGCAAAATTACTGTTTGAATTCCATTTTACGTTGACAAAACAATCATTAACATTGAAAATTACATCTTAAATTTACATTTTGTTAATGTCCTCATCCAGAAAAACAAAAAGCAACTCTAAAAAAAGGTTCCTAAGATCTCCACCACTTAAAATTTATGAATAGCTATTGAATAAACAACTCATATTTACTCTATATTCCATGTTTGTATGAAAAATGAATATTAGAAAGTTTAAAACTCCATTTTTTTTATATAAACATGGGGCAAATGGAATCAAATTCATAGCAGGTGTTTCTGAGAACATGTAAAAAAGTTCTAAAATAAATATTGAAATACAAAATACCAAATATAACTAAGGTAGTCTTGGAACAGTACATGCCAGTTGAACATATTTCCTGAATCTTAAGATGAATATTAATGTTTTCAGATAATTAATATTGACATAAGCATAAACAAGATGGTCAATGAAAAAAAATAGAATTTTCAGGAAGAACCACATTTAGAGGGCTACATAGTTTATAAAGGAAACTAATGTTGCAAAGCAAAACTAATCTAACATTCACCATTTCAATAAGGTTCAATACAAGATCAATAAAGTACTGGAAATCCGCATAAATGCCATAGAGTAAGTGACATTAGTTTCACTACAAAATCTAGGATAATAAGCAAGAGAAAATAAACCAAAAAAAGGTAAAAATAAAAATATGATAGCAATAACTTGTGAGTGTATAAATTGGATGCTGTAGATTATCAAATGATACATAAGGATATTGCCTGTGCCTGCCATAGTGAAATTAAGAAATTATCTTTCTTTTTGGGCAGTGGTGGGACACGCCTTTAATCCCAGCATTCGGGAGGTAGAGCCAGGCAAGTCTCTGTGAATTGAAGGCCAGCCTGGTCTACAAAGCAAGATCCAGGACAGGCAGCAAACACCACAGAGAAATCTGTAGCTAGAGTTTTCTCCAGTCCTATCTGGTCTACAATCAGGACAAATCTCTCTCACCCGCCAGTTCCACAGCCACTTTGACCCAACCAAGTAAACACATAGAGACATATTGTTTAAACTGTTTGGCCTAATGGCTCAAGCTTCTAGCTATCCAGTTCTTACATCTTAAATTAATCCATTACTATAAATCTATACCTTACCATGTAGCTCATAGTTTACCGGCATCCTCACATGCTGCTTGTCATGGTGGTGGCTGGCAGTGTTTCCTCCCACCTTCCTGTTCTATCAATTCTTCTCTCTGTTAGTCCCGCCTATACTTCCTGCCTGGCCACTGGCCAATCAGTGTTTTATTTATTGATCAATCAGAGCATTTGACATAGAGACTATCCCACAGCAGAAATCCTGTCTCAAAAAAATTATCTTTCTCAAATATCTAATAAACCAAATTAAAATCTAAATTATTGATAGAAAATATTCAAAACATATATAACTGATAGTAAGCTCATGTCTGATATACCTTTAGATAAAATAAAAGTAGAAATAGATATAAACTCTTCTTATATGCTCTATTCTGTGTGAAATAGCACAATATTAAATTTGAGTACTCTTAAATAGTACAAACACAGAACAAAAAGTCATATGAACATGCACACATGAAAACAATATACTTCATAGTATTGGATAACAAAACTCCAGAACAGACTAAAATCAAAAGCAAGAAAAAATAGTGGAGATATTAGTAGCAAACCATTCAAATGCACATGGGTACACATAAATAATCCTATTAAATATTCAGAAATTAAGTAATCATCTATGCTTTTTTGCATTAGGTGACTATCGTTGCTCCTTCTTTGCTATTTTTAGTAAGATATACCTATAATGAATATGTTTGGTTAGAGGGATGAATGAAGAAACACTCAGTAGTTCTTATTGTGTTGTTATTTTATTCAGTAAAAGTAACTATGACAGAACATATTTCAGTGTAAGAAGTAACACAAAAATTAGCCTCTTCCTCAACAAAGCCTATGATTTTAAGAACTAATCAACATGCATGTCAAGCATATTTCTCCCCACAATTCAATGAAGTACTTGATGATCAGCAATTATTCAAATGAATTGGGTGATAAAAATTGCATAATTCAAAAATTAGTAACTAAATGTACATTCCTGTTGTGCAATATTTTTATTTGTGTAATATTCTGACAATAAAGCTTGCTTGGAGTCAGAGAGCAGAGCTAGCCACTATCTGACCAAAATTAGCCATAGAGGTTTTGGAGAACTGTGGCTTTCTAAGTCTTTTGTTTCTTCTGATCTGTTAGGCTTGTCCTCTCCAATTTTCCTGTTAGCTCTCAATGATGCATGGGCCTATCCAAACTTTTGGTCCCCAGGGACACAGAGGTCTTAAGGGTTCCCCATCTTTGTTGGCAGCCTTGGCATTGAAACACTGCCAATTGGGGGCTCGTGTTCAAGGTCACTCCAATTTTTCAGTTCCTGGTCTCACCACAGCATCTCCAGGGTCCAAAGATGGGTCAGAAAAAGAACTAGTGGATCTGGCCAAACTCCTATATAAACACATGCACATGTGACATCTCACTGTTGTCCTGGGTGGGGGAATATTAGATCAAGGCACACCTCCTCATCATGTCTCCAAATTGAGATCCAAGAGAAACAGAAAAGAAAAAGAACCAAATGCTACAGAAAAATTTCTATGACTTAGCACAGAAAGTCTTGATAGAATGCTGCTTGCTGTTTTCTTTTCTGATGTGGCCATTTTCTCAGGGGGTAAACTGAACCGAAGCTGTTTCTTGGGACCTTAGAATGTCTCCAATGCACTCCCTAGGGAGCAGCTCTTCAAACTGAAAGCCAGAGGGAAGGGTTTGGCTTCTGAATTTCTGAATTTGTGTTGGTGTTTTGATCTCTATGGGCCTCCAAATGTTAACTCCAAAGATCATCATGGCCAAATTAATTAAACCAAGATTTTTATTCATGTACAGGGCTGCCTCCCTTTAAGGCATAACTCAAGAGGTAAGCATTGGACATTTGGAAGACAATGTTGCCATTTTCTGGGGCAGGCAGAACAAAATTATTTATAGTTAAGGTTATAGGTGGGACATAGCCCAATCTTTGAGAAACAGATTTATCAAAATCAGGAAAAATTCTAGTTTTTCTTTCCTCTAAGATGGCTTTCAAGCCTAAGATAGAAGCATGCTGCTTTATCAATTCAGTGTGAGTACTAGGTATTAGAATCACATAATGCTTGTGAATTAAAAGATCTTAACAAATGATCCATCTCTACTGTCTTTAAGATAATTCTTTATTTGAATGTTTTAATTTTCCCTATAATTGGGTTCCATAAGCCATTTTCATACAAGTATACAATGAACTAGGATTATATTCATTCTTCCTTATATCTTTTCCTCTTGGAATTCACATTCACTCCCCAAAACAGGGCATATATACATAAGTTTATGCCTATGTATATTAGGTTCCAAATATATATATGCTACAAAAATAGAGAGCTAAACAAAAATTTGTCATTATGAGCTTGAAGAGTTTTGCTTTGTATTTTTGTTGGTGTTGTTATTATTTATTCCATTTAACATCATAATTTACTTGAAAATAGCATAATATTATTGTTTTCAGGTTTGAGTAAAGTTCATTCATATGGATACACATACTATATTATCATTATTTATTTTTTCTGTTACTGACTACTTCAAATAATTTCGTCACTGTGTTTACTAACAATATTTAATAATTATCCCTGTGGTATTTTCCTTAGATTACTAAAAATGTGATACAGAAGATATATAATAATCCATATTATACAAGTATTTTTATCATATATATCAAAATATAAGATTTTCAAGGGTTTTACTTGAAGTGGGTAGCTTAATTGCCACTATAATTACTTACCAATTTTCATTGTGACTGACCTAATTTACATTCTGACCAACATTGTATAAAGGTTCCCTTTTCTTGCAACTCACCAAAGATTGTTATTTGATTGCTCAATGAATTCATTCTAACTGGGGTGAAACAGACTTTATTTTTTTTAATTTCCTTTTCCCTAATATATAACGACATTTACTATTCAAATGTACTTTATCCATATTATTTTTTATTTTAACAAGTGTTTGGTTCATTCACTTATTTATTAATTGGCTCATTTATATTTTTTTTCAGTTAACTGTGAATTTAATGAATGATTTTCTGTAAGATATTTGGCTCACAAAGTTTTTCTTACATTCTGTATGCTTTCTTGTCCCTTAATTCGGTCATTTGATTTGAAAATTGATTTTTTTAATTTCATTTAATCCCATTTGTTATTCCATGATAAAATTTCCTGAGTTACTGGAGCATTTATTAGAAAGTTCTTGCTTCTACATGTATCTGAGATTGTTCTCCTTTAACCTGTTATCAGAGTTAAGCTTTTCATTAAATCTTTTTCTAAATTATTATTCCATTCATGTACTTGGTAAGTGATATGAATTTAGTTTAAATTTTCTTCATATGAGTATCCTCATTTGTTACCATAAGATACTATAACATCAGTTCACTTTCCATCAAAATTACAGTGGCATTCTTCACAGACTCAGAGGAAACATTCTAAATCTTCATTGTGAAATATAAGGAACCACATAGTTCCAATGCAATCTTGAGCAAAAATGAACGACATTAGAGATAACATGTTTTTCTGACCTCAAGGAAAATTGCAGAGCCATACAAACCAAATCACTCAGAGCTGACTCAAAAGCAGACATGCAAAAAGACAACTCAGAAATGGACTCACACCACTGAAGCCACCTGATTTGACACAAATTCCAGAAACCATATTGGACAGTATTTGTAGCAAATGGTGCTGGGTAAAGCAGTTATATGCATAGAATAAACTGAAAAAAATGCACATTCCATCTTAGAAACAGAAAATAGGCTCTCCCTCTAGACAAAACTTTCGATACTTGACCTTGCCTTTCCCATCCAGTAGTTAAGTAAAAGCATTTTCTCCTATTAATCTTATCTATGACTGGATATTTTAAGGACTGAGACACTGACTTCATCAAAGAAGAAAAACTTATCTTTGAACTTACTGGGTAGATTATCTATCATTATAAAGATAAAAGCTTTGACTGCGAAGTAGAAGCGCAGAAAAAAAACTGAAATTTCTCTGTTGACTAAACATTTCCATTTAGGACATTTTAAAACAATCCTATATCTCTCATAAGAGATGCAGTGATTTTATGTAGAAAATCTTATACCAATCTTGCCTTCTTATCACCCCTCAAGATTTAGGTTAATAGGTCTTACATAACTGCTGGTCACATTTCACTTTTATTTTCACATTATGTTTGGTGTTCTAATCTTACTGTTGTTAAGCAGCTCATCAGTTACCAGGATAATGAAAACTGAATATGACACTTTTATTCTAGCCTCTAATTCTGCTTTAAGAAGTAACAATAGGACTTTTTCAAGTTACTCATGAATGAATAAAATAATTGTAAATATCTGTGTTTTGTATCCTTTCATATTCCTTCCCTTCAGTAACAACCTTTTTCTGCCAAGTTGCTATTCAATAGTTTCTCTTATTAAATGTCCCTTTAAATTTCTCACAGATTTAAAGGTTTTTTCCTATACCACTTCTTTATGCCCCTTTCTCACAAAAACATTTTCAACAATGACACTTGTGTATCGTATACTTTCCCTAAGTTATACCTATTATTAATGTTAAATTTAGACCCTGAAACATTGAAAATATAAAAGCCAAGTGTGTGATTTTCAAACCAAATATTTTTTTTAAATGGGTTATCATATTAATCATTCAGCAGTTGAAAAGGCCATCCTGAATCTGATTAAATATATCCTGTCTTATTTCTTCCATCAAACAAGCCATGGTGTTCTTGCCCACAGGAGTCTGGGTTGATGTCTGGCAGTAATCATGGCTCATTGTGTTCAAATGGAAGCTGTTCAGTTGGAATGGCCAGCAGCACTGGCATGCTAGCCCCAGCTAGTCTCTTCCATGAAAGTAATTTCCCACATCCCTATTATAATTAAACCCAGGATTTCATTAGAATTGAGAGGAAATTTTCATTTCATTTAAGCTCACATTGAATTGGAGAACATCATGCTAGAATTTCTGCCATTGAATGAGACTTTCATAAGTGCTGTGATATTGAAATACACAATGGGTTCTCCTCAAAAAATGTAGAGGCTAAATGAGTTGATGGGACAGTTTTTTTTTTGATAAAATGCACATGTGAGTTTAGTAAAATATTTTAACATATAGAACAACATTTAAACTATATGAAAATAATCTTTAAATTTCTCAATTGTTTATAGATATCATAAAAATATTGCTAATTATAATTTATAATTGTGCTAATTATCATCATTTTGATTATTACCTTGAGAAAAATCCAAACCTTAATTAATTAAACAGATAATAAATAATTAAGATCTTTAAATAATTGAGAATAAATTGCTTACTGTTATATTTAAAGCTATTTTAATTGTAACTATATTCAGAACTGAATATTCTTTTCAGATGAATAATTAAGGTTAAAAGAATAATGAAAATCCACTACCTTTTTAATTATTCTCACAATTATCCATTTAGTTTTTGAAGTTGATTAACATTAAATGATTATGTCTGCAAAAATAATTTACTTGATGAAAAATGAGATTGTGTTTCTACTCAGAGAAACATCATGATGTGTGGGTATTTTGTTTTAAATGGATTTAAACCAAGAGCAAGAAGAGTGCTATTCCACCACATTACCTTCTCTGGCTGCAGATACCTGAGCAGGAAGAATGAGAGAAGAAAAGCAATGACACTTAGCTTTGCATCTCCTAAGCTTTATACATATTGTGAATAATTTCTCATTCAATTTTGTGTTTATCTGAAGAAAAACTATACAGTATTTTAAGGATAAACATATATTCAGTCTGTATTTTAATTTTTTTATCTATCTATTTATTATTCATTTATTTTGATATTTTTTTCTTGAGTCAGGATCTCCCTGTGTGGCCTTGGCTGTCCTGGCACTCACCCTGTAGATGAGGCAAGCTTCGAACTCAGTGTTCGGCCTGCTTTGTCTCTCAAGTATGACTTAATTATGTGTTCAATACATAGTGGGGAAAAACATCTGTATTATACTTTTTACAGGGATTGTTATTTTAGATAACATTTTTGTAATATATGTTTCAAATTTTTATTTATTTATTTATTATGTTAAATTCTAGGATGAATTGATAGCTCATCAAATGAATATCATTTTGCGCTAAACTTTGCATGTATGAATTTTTGTAATTTGATTACAAAAATTCCTTTAAACTTTTGGAAATTATTCTTTTAGATACAGACATAGTATGAATTTTCTGATGGACCCATCAAAAATTTTTCATCTTTAAACATCCTAATATATCTCCACTGATTACTTTTTTGTTTTGTTTTTTATTTTTTGTTATTTTGTTTTTCAAGACAGGCTTTCTCTCTGTAGTTTTGGTACCTGTCCTGGATCTCGCTCTGCAGACCAGGCTGGCCTTGAAATCACAGAGACCCTCCTGGCTCTGCCTCCCATGTACTAGTATTAAATATGTTTTCCAATGCCACCCGGCGTTTTCAATGGATTACTCTTAATATCATTATTTATAATAATAACATCATGTTAATATTCTTGTGATTAGTTTCTACTTGATATTTTCTCATTATTTATTTATTTATTTATTTATTTATTTATTTATTTGGTTTTTTGAGCCAGGGTTTCTCTGTGTAGCTTTGTGCCTTCCCTGGATCTCCCTCTGTAGACCAGGCTGGCCACGAACTCACAAAGATCTGCCTGCCTCTGTCTACCGAGTGCTGAGATTAAAGGCGTGTGCCACACCACCCGGCTCATCATTTCATTTTTAAACCATTTTTCTTTTTCTTTCTGTATCTGTTGGAAATGTTTCCCTTTAAAAGTAAAAATTAATATCTAATCAGGTAATTTCAAACTTTGTATTTAAATGATCATCTCATATTTACTGTAATGAATGCTTGTTGATGTGGCTGGGCATTTGTGTACAATTGTGTTTACTTTTATATCCTGTATTTGATGCTGACTTACATTTCTAAATGAAGGTTAGATATTGGTACTTATCCATCTTCATGTGAATAAATATAATATTAAAATGAATGTCAAAAGTGCTAGACTATGGTCAGGTGTAGTAGCACATAAGTTTAATCCTAGCCCTTAGGAGGCAGAGGCAGGCAGATCTTGGAGACTTCACAGTCAGCCCATCCTACAAAGCATATTTTCATATTATAATAATCTGATCACAATTCCCTGCACAAAGATTTAGTAGTTCTCTTGTTCAATAGTTACTTTTTTGTTGTTATTGTTTGTTTGTATTTCTTTAGTCACATGGATGGGTCAAACATGGATGTAACTTCTGGCAATTATGTAACTGTTCTTGTCTAATAAAGAATACTTTCTGCAGTTACCATTTAACATAAATAAAAAGTTCATCAAGTCATCCAATCTTGTCTGGATAGATAAGAACAATCTTGAAACGATATTGAGCAAACTGTTCTTATTAATTAGATTTCAACTAACTACAAGTGTTCTCCTACTGTACAAGCTATTATAAGCTCGGGGTATTTAAGGGAAAAGAACAGTATAAGAGAGGTAGCTGACATACCTTCGGCACACAACAGGAAAGATCCCCTGCTTTCACTATCTGTGATCACAAAATAGAAGTGGAAAGGAAGAAAACAATGGGAGACATTGTATAAAGTGAGTCAGATTCTGTAACGATATTTTTTTTGTTGTGAGGAAGATTGATATATATGGCCACCCAAACTGTCTTTAAATATGAGGCCACCATGAATTACTCCCCTGATTCCATATATTTTAATAATTTGGGGAAATAGCTACATTTATACAATGAACAATGTCAATGGAAGCCACAACCATTTTTAAAACTATCTGGTTTTCTTCTCACATAAGCATACTTTAAAGTTTTCCAAATAATATGGTAGTTCCTGTTCATAACTTTTTATAATCATGTTTGTAATTCTATGGAATTGCAGCATTATAAAAATAGCTAAAGGAGGAAATAAAACCTCCTTGTATTAAAACACCTTGAGCATTTGCAAGGATTTTAAGCTTAGTGCAGGTTGTACTAAGTATAAAATGGGAAGTAAAAACAAGTTAGTGAGTACATCTACTCAAATCCTTTATAGAATCACTTCTGTGCTATATATGATAATTTCATAAAAGCAATTTGAATTTAAAACAAAGAGGATCATATGAAGAAAAAGTTTCTCTGTAAGTCTGTAATGAAAGGAGTAATGATAATTCTAGAACTTTCTTCGAAGACGTGCCAGTCCTTTTAAAACAATTCCTATTTTTCTATTCCCAGAGCTAAGTTTCTATACTTCAGGTTTTCAAATAAAATCTATAACAGTATGTTACAAAGAAAAGTTGCCTTGATGAGGGGTAAAGACTGCACTTAGATGCAGGCATAAGAGAAAATATTTAGAATGTAGTTAGGGACATTGCTTGTTTAGTAAGTTGTTACTAGTGGGTTCAGCTCCAAGATAACTGACGTCACCAGTTGACTGAGTTTCCACTACCCAGCATACTTTGCCTCTTGTGGAGCAGGTGTTAAGTTAAATAAGGGACCCTCACCACCAAGTTATGTGTGCCACTGATGCACTCTTAGTGTTGTGTTGCCATGCTGACCATTGCTGTGGTTCATGGGCATCAGAGGTGGGTAGGGATTTTGGCTACATCCCTCCTTTGGATGCTTTCATAGTGCCTTGTAGTACCATGAAATCTCACCCTCAGGACACACAGTAAATCGTAACATCTGAAGAAAGCATTTACATGCAAGTAAGATTATACTGATTGAGAAGGTTGTATTTAGAAATGTGTGTATACATAATTAAAGAAAAACAGTCCAGGAATTTGATAGAGAAAGAAGTAGTATATGGAGGTTTTCAGAGGGATGAAAAGAGATGGAGAAATTATGTAATTATAATATAATTTCAAAAAGTAAAGGAAAACCTCTAATTTTTAGACAAACATGTTTTCAAATTACCACTTATCTTCTCATCAACAATCTTTGGTGAGGAATCTAAGCTGTTTCTATCTCTGGTTATTATAAATAAAGCAGCAATGAACAAATGTTTCTGTCGCAGGATGCAAAGTCCTTTGAGTACATGCCCAAGAATAGTACAGCTGGATCTTGAGGTTGAGTCCCATCTTCCTAAAGAACTGTGATGTTGATTTTCATAGTAGCTATTCAGGTTTCACTCCCACCAGCAACTGATGCGTGCTCCCCCAGCTTCACATCCTTTTCAACATCCTTGTCAGCATGAGTTGTCTTTGTTTTGTTGACCTTAGCCTTATGACAGGAAAAAGATGAAATCACATAGTAGTTTTGATTTGCAGTTTCCTGATGGCTAAGTGTGTTGGAAATTTCTTTAAGGATCACCATCCATTTTAGTGTTCTCTTTTGAGAATTCTCTGTTTAGATCTGTATCCCATTTTTAAATTTGGATGTTTGGTTTGTTGATATCTAGTTTTTGAGTTCTTTATATATTTTAGAAACCAGTCTTCTATTAGGTTTGCAATTGACAAAAATCAATTCCCATTATGGAGATTTTTGCTTTGTTCAAATGATGGTGTTTTTTGACATGCAGAAGTTTTGCAGTTTCATGAGATCTCGTTTTTTTTAATTGTTGATCTTAGTGTCTGCGCTATAGATGTCCTGTTTGGATAGTCTGTTTCTGTGTCAATGAGTTTAAATTTAATGAGTTTAAGGCTATTCCGCACTTTCTCTTCTACCAGATTCAGTGAAAACTGTTTTAATATTAAGGTCTTTGATCCAGTTGAAGTTATGTTTCTGTGCAGGGTGATAAGTATGGATCTGTTAGGATTCTTCTACATGCCACCCAGGTTGACTATCACCATTTGTTGAAGATGATGTCTGTTTTCCATTGTATATTTCTCACTACTTTATCAAAAATCAGGTGTCCATATATGTGTAGGTTTATGACTTGGTTTTCTGTTAATTTCCATAGATCAACATGTATCTTTTTGTGCCAATATCATGCTGTTCTTATTACTTTAATTATACAATACAATTTGAGTGCAGCTGTTGTACCACCTCCAGGAGCTCTTTTACTATTCATAAATTATTGATTTATATATCCTGTTTATTTGTGTTTGTTTGTGTGCGTTTGTGTGTGTGCTTCTGGGTAATAAGCTCAAAATTGTCATTTCAAGTTTTGTGAATTTTTTAATGCGGAATGCATTGAATCTGTCTACTGATTTTGATAGGATGGACATTTTTATATTTTATTTTATTAATCCTACTGAATCATAGAGTATTATTGGACATGATATAATTTACTAAGAATTAGAAGACTATTGTGTCAATAATATTTGTTTTGGCTAAATTCACAGCTTCCTTCAATGAATAGAAATGAAACATGATGCAATTTAAAGTTCTATGAAGGAAGTCACTGATTGCAGATCATCTGGCTATAAAATAGATTTGCAGATTCACAGAAGTGGCAAACTGTCTTTAAATTTGTGGCTTACATATAGCCACTAAATATTTACATTTATTCAAGGTATTGTTTAAGAAAATGCTAGTGTTCCAAAGAATTGGTTCAGTGAGTAATTTACATGTGGCTTAAATCTGATAATCTGAGCTCCACCCCACAGTACCTATATAAAATTTTATATATATATATATATGTGTGTGTGTGTGTGTGTGTGTGTGTGTGTGTACACACACACACACACACACACACACACACACACACACCTGCAACGCCAATGTTCCTACACAAGGAGCAGACACAGGAAAAATTGTGCAGACTCTAGGTTTGTTAGAGAAGTATTTTCATGGATGAACAAGAGACCTTGCCTCAAACAGGGCAGAAGATGCAGAGTTACCTGTGAGACTGTTCTCTGATTGGCTTATGTTCATGTCTACACTTGCACGCTATACCATTCTCACGGGTGTTTCATATGTATACATCATACACAAACAGCCAAATATTGGGAAATCTAAAATAAGATACCATTACTTACCCTGGTTAGCTCATCACATGTCCTCAATAGACATATTCTTAGTCTTTGGGGAAATGTACTCTGCCTAGTTACTGTTGGATTTTTTCTTCCCTAAATCCTAAAAAATACTTTTGACATCTTTTGTTTCCACCTTTAAATTTTTAAAATCCATTGTTTGTAATGTTATTTAACTCTCTTTTTCTAGTTCAAATAAATAAAATATTTGCAAAAATGTGCTTACTATTATAATATACTTTGCAAAAGTAAGGAGGAGATTCTCAAACTTAGCCTGCAAGCAGTTTTTCACCATACTCAGGAAAAAATAAAAGTAAAAGATTCCTATAGAGCGCTTTCCCTCTTAAATATAGATGAGAAGCACACTTCCAAAGTAAATATAGAAGTATGAGTCAGGACCAAGAAAATTTCATGTCTTTCTCAGTAACTAATTGGCTCAAGCAGATTTTTCTAATTTTAAAAGTTAATAAATATATGCTTTGCACCTAAGAGGTGCCAATCATCTCACAGAAAATGGAGACTTAACATTTAAATTGCGTAGTTCTATTGAAGGACAGGAAACGTTGTCACTAGTGCAGGCAGTGTAAGAAACTGAGAAAGAAGGACAGTGGTGCGAAAGCAAAGGGAATCACGTAGAGGCCAGTTTCAATATTCATAGGATCCCTTCTTTCATGAAGTTTCCTTGGTTCCTTTTTGATATACAGAATTTATGAGATACTCATTTTAGTTTAGTATGCAGTAGTTGGATTGTTGTGTTTCCTACTTCATATCTTAATTTTATTTTTATTTATTTACTTTTGTTTTGTTTTTCAAGACAGGGTTTCTCTGTGTTGTTTTGGTGCCTGTCCTGGATCTTGCTCTGTAGACCAGGCTGGCCTCAAACTCACAGAGATCTGCCTGGCTCTTCCCTCCCAAGTGCTGGGATTAAAGGAGTGTGCCACCACCACCGGCTTAATTTTAAATTAAATGGATGGAGATGAAAATATCACAAAGCTAAATACGCATAAATTGGAGCTAAAATTGTGTTATTATTTTACTACATTTTCTTAGGGAATCAAAGTGCAGTTAGGAAGGTTCAAAAGACCATGAGTTTAAAATGAGCCTGGATTTCTTCATCTAGCAGTGAAGTCTTGTGAAATTGACCCTGTACACACTGGTGTGTAGACTGGTGTTGCAAATATGAAGCTCTTTTTAAGGCAAGTGCATTGTTGAAATCTAGTGGGTACAGCTTTTCTGTCAAGTCTAGAGGACATTATCTAGCCGCAGGACTCCTGATCATCTGGCACTTCAGCTGTGTTCCCTGATGAACAGGAGCAGGGATTGCGATGTAGATATGCAGTTGGGGCTGGGTACCTCCAAGTTGGAATAACTAGAGATCACCAGAATCTGTTGAGGAAGTCAGACTCAGTCCTTCCAGGGATAAGTCCTTTGATACATTATGTAATCTCAGGATGTCATTTCTATACACATGTACATAAAGACAACACTAAAGTGGATCAGTTGATGGTATATATGTACAGATATGCGTGAGAAAAAAATAATTTTAGATTAGGTTATGAACTAGAGAGTGAGTAGGATTGTGGACAGAGGGAATTGGAGTGGGAGAGACTGGGGGGAAACGATGTAAATTTTGTACTTACGTATGAAATTCTCTAAAAACTAAAAAAAATAAACTGGGTCTGCCTTCAAAATTATTAGAATATTGCACAAGCAATGCAGAAAAGATGTGCTCTGTGGCCACACTGGTACAGACGGAGTTCTGTCCTCACCACGGGTGCTGATGCTGAGCACACGAGCCAGGACATCATGCTCTCTTTGGCCTTGTAGCTCTGCTTGCTATCACCTCTTTCCCAAGAAGCAGTGGCCGAGTAAGCACATTCCAGTGGATCCAGTTGTTACTGCTTCAGTTCTTTCTCTCAGATATTCTACCTGAGGGTCCTTACTGATGAGCTTTATCCAGTCAGTTCCAGATACCATAGAACCATTGTGTTTACTTCCAGAGGAGAAAGCAAAAGCCTAAATTTGAATTTAGGGTGGTGGGAGGTAGACAAACTCCCTCTGAAAGTCTGAAGTCTTTCTGTGGCCTTTAATCAAGAAAGGGACTGAAAAGGAATTATACTTAGTGATTTTACTCATAGAAAGATTTTCTTTTTAAAATTCACTATGTTAAAGTAATACATAGCTGTATTTGAGGATTTTTAAAATTAAGATGAGGTTACTACCACAATGGAAATTGTACCATTTCGTTGTTGATTGCTAGGACAACATAACCAATTGTCAGCATTTGATATAAGTAAATGTCCTGCTTCTTAACCTGTATGTTTGCTATTATAGAAACTGCAGTGACTAGTGCTGATTTTACACTCATGAATTATATGCATAGGTGCATAGCAAATATTTGTTTTATTTGACATAATTCATTTTTCTATGTTATTAGTATTGTGTCTTTAGACAATAACATTTTCAAATGTATTTAATTTTATTTTTTGAATTTCCATGCTTGGGGAACATATGCCTCTCTCTCATCTTTGTGTGTGTGTGTGTGTGTGTGTGTGTGTGTGTGTGTGTGTGTGCATGTTGAAATTATATAGTGTTCTTGATTTCTGTTTCCCATACTCTTAAAAACTTAAGAGTTAATCTAAGTCTGAATTCTCATACTGGAATGGAAATACTCCACATTTATCCTAAGGCCTTTTGAATGATCTCTCAATGAGACCTTGAATAATGGTAAACTGAATCATACTCAGTGTTAGGGTCCAGTGTTGGAGCTCAGTCCCAACCTATTTAAGGGTTCCTTTGAAAAGGGGAGCGAGTAGCAGAAATGCTAGATAGAAATATAGATGAAGAAAATGACAGAAATGCAGGATAATTTAGGAAGGACCCTGAGTCAATACCCAACTGCCTCGAGTTTATTTCTAATGGCGTTTTTTTTATACACTAGCAACGGGAGAGGCAAAGGATGTCCCCTTTTCAAGATCAAAGCACAGTGTACAACCAAGTATAGACCCTTTAAAACACCTGGTAACCATGCCTCATGGCAAAGCATCTTGTGGTTAGGCCTTGAAGCACAAGACACCTGGTAACCATGCCTTTGCACCCTATTATGCAGCCTTGGAGAGCAACATAAACTCTGACTCTCTGACCTTGAGTCAAATCACAAGTTGGAATTATTGTGGGGAAGCTCCCACAACCCAGCATATATGAGCTAATTAAATGACCACACTAATACTTGATATAGCGCTTTCAGAGATGCTAAATATTTAAGGGAGAAAAATATAAGATATTTTCTAGCATGCTTAATCCATTTTTTTTGCTCTTCTTTTATTTATTTATTTTGTTTTATTCATACACTGCCTGACTGTGTGGTCAATAATGTTTGGGGAGTACAATGAGTAACTGTCTCAAATTCAACACATTTCCACTTCCCTGGTTTTCGAGTTGCTAAAGTTACAATACTGAGAGACCATGTTTTTCATAAAAACTCTTAAACGCATTGCTCCCAGATTTCTAAGTATAGTTTTAAACATCATGGTTGTTGAATAATGACTCCCTTATTCCTGCTCATTCACCTTGTTTTATCCCTTAAAAGAAGCAACAGCAAAAAAGAAATTTAACAAACCACTTATAGCATATTTCCATTCTCCATGACTGATAAGAAGGTGAAGAAAAAGTGAGGATACTGCATTAGTTACTCTTCCATTGCTGAGATGAAGCACGGTAACCAGGACAACTTAAGGAGAGCAGGTATACTTTGGGCTTAAATATGAAGATTGTTAGCACAGATGCTACATTGTCTCAGAACTCTCAGAATCATTGCCATTACAATGCCTGTGCTTTCATTTAGATAAACTAAACAGCACTGGTTTCCTGGCTCATTCATTTGTATTATACGGTATAGCACTGTTATCACTGAGACTTCTATTGGATTTATTTATTTGTATTTGTTTTTACAATTTTGTTTTTGTGTTATTTTTCAAATATTATGCTAATATCATCCTGTACCCTTAGCATGGATAATATAAGCTGACCATGTAAGTGGAAAAAAATAATTTTAATTAGTTGTCTAACATTTTTATGATTTAAGACAATGAATTGAGGTTGTAACAAATCACAACACTTATATGAATGCTCAGTTTTTGTTTCCTCATTATCTTCTTAGAAATAATTTGCCAGCTCCGGGATATAAATAGCGAATGGAGAAGTTACATTTTATCCATGTAGGCCACAGGAAAGGAAAGGAGAGTTCCCAAGGGTGCCCCAGAGCTGACCTAGTTACTTACTGTGCAATCTTCCACATGAAAAGTGACGGCAGATCAAAGTAGACATCTTGCTAAAAGTCAACTTGATTTATATCTAATGCCACAAAGGCACCTGATTTGCTTCTTATGCAAATTTCCAGGTCTCTATGAAGAGTCTTCTGGTTTTTCTCTTCTAGCCATTAAAGACATTGAAGTCTTTGAGAATATCACTCATAGAGAGCTGGAGGGATTTATAAATGAAATATATTTTCTGCAGATAGACTTTAATCTTAGGAATGATGTGTGCACAAGAGAATTTGTTCTTTGATACCTTAAATTTATTTCTAGGTCAGAGATTTTTAAGATGTATATATAAGAGAGTTTCCAGAACATATACCAGAGAGGAAAGTATCAAAGAATCTAAATGTATTTAGGAAAGCCTTACAAAATGGAATGTTATTGGTAATTTTAAACAATTGAATTGATCATTGAATAATCAAATATCTGGTGTGGTCTTCCTCATGAGAATGTTCTTAACAGTGGTCAAAGCACTATAAACTGAAATGAATCTACAATTAAGAAATTAAGACCTGTAATCTAATATGATGTATTATGAAAATTTATATTCTGAGTTTGGAGCTAGTGATAACATACATATGTAAAAGCATTTAATTCATATGGTAATTTAAAAAATTGAAATTTTCTTTAAGTAGAAAATCCCCATGTCATAGACATTCCATCTACAATGAGAATCAGATTTTTTTCTAGATTTTTTAATGCAATTATACTATAATCTCAAAAAACAAAAGAAGTGATTAATAAAAAGTGTGTACATTTTTTTAGTTCTTGAATTTTTAGAAGAATAGTATATTTAACACTTTCAAGACCACATTGATTTACATACCCTATAATTTTATTTCCCCATATATTAGCTCTGTGTCTTCTAGCTGTGCAAAAAGATTTATATTTCTGATACAGACAGGGGTTTAAACTGTTATTCTATATATCTAAATTTACATGAGCTTGGAAAAGTTAATTTTACTGTATAAATTGTAGACTCCTTGTTTGTTCAAATAAACTTAAGCACATCATAGTAATTAAAAAATACCTATAACAAATACATATACACAGAGAGAAATATCACAAAACTATTCATATGAAAAGTGCCAGTGCCGGGCAGTGGTGGCGCACGCCTTTAATCCCAGCACTCGGGAGGCAGAGCCAGGCGGATCTCTGTGAGTTCGAGGCCAGCCCGGAATACCAAGTAAGTCCCAGGAAAGGCGCAAAGCTACACAGAGAAACCCTGTCTCGAAAAACAAAAACAAACAAACAAACAAACAAAAAGTGCCAGTAATGGGCTTCATTTAATTAATGTTTAATATTGAAGGTTATTAACAGATCCTACTCAACAACTTGGAACACCCAGTTATATTAAAACATTAGCTATTGTGACTAGGGGAGGGTGAGATAACTCAGCAGTTGAGGGCACTCCCTGGTCTTTCACAGAACCGAGTTCAATTCCCAGCCCTTACATGGCAACTCATAGCAGTTTTGTTTTGTTTTGTTTTGTTTTTTAACTGTTATCCCAGGATATCTGAACCCTCCTCTGGCCTGAAGAAATGGCTCAGATAGGCATGTGCTGCACAGGCAAAACAAGCATATACAAAAAAAAAATAAATTTAAAGTATTTTTAAGGTTGTAATGTAATTACATCATTCCCTGTTTCCTTTTCTTCTGAAAACCCTCCCCACTATCCTTTAAATTTGTGTTCTCTCTTTATTCAATGATTATAATTTTACAGCAAAATAGAGGATCTCTGAAAGCATTTCTACTGACCATCAGTGTATTAAACCTAAATATGATTGTCCAATGAACTTGGCTGGAAATTGCACTAGCTAACTTTACTTTTACTTCTGGGATCACTTTAATAGTACTATTTGTACAGGGATACTTACCAAAACTCCTTGTTTAGTTTAGTAGCCTGAGGGAAATATTTGAAATAAATGAAATATTGTAGGTTTTTTCTTTCATTTCTTTCTACCTTACATGATATACTTTAGAAATGAAAATCTGGTAGATAAAAACTGGAATAAAATTTGATAGTACTGTTGATGTATTAACTTCTTGGTATGAAAAGCAATCATGAGATATTAAGTTTCTACATGTGCACTTTCTAAATATTTAGAAATAATAAAAAAATTATACATGTATAGTAAGCCCATGCAATTAATTCCATTAATGGATGGAATTATAATAGATATAATATCATTAAATAATCATTTTCATAGACATATGCTGTTGTTGAACTACTCAACCATAGCAACTTTCTATTAAGTTAAAAACAGTCATGAATGTTAATCAAGGAGATAATTGAGAATTGGTGATTAAGTATATCCTTGTTGTTAAATATTTTTCAATAAATATGAAATAATGTATATGCTTTCAGATACCCAAATGCTCAATATTTAATATAAATCCTCATCTGAGGAAATTGAAGATAAGTGATTATAATTACATTAAAAATTTCAGGAGATTTTATTTTTAGAGAAGTATGTCTATTTAAAAATATTTGGCCAAATAACTGTCTTCAATATTATTGTGAAGAAGATGCAAAATAAAATGAATTTAAAAATTTAAAACAAAGAAGCCTAATATTCCATTATCATTAGACTTTCTTTTAAAATAATGATTATTAATATTTTATTTTATTTATTTTTAAAGACATGCACACACACACAAGTCAGAATAGTAATGGCATTGACTGGTGACATCTTGAAAAGACAATGGATATGAGTTAGATAAAGTAATATAACATGACTTAAATGATCTTCTGTCTACGTAAAGGAGCAGTAATCAAAAGCACAAAATAATGATGTTTTCCCCTAACGAAGCAGTAAAATGACTTCTAATGACATAATGCTGCTATTCTCATAAAACAGGGCATCACTCTACCCGTATTTGAGAAGCTTTTTGCCGTTAATGGTCAGAACCACAGCAACCCCCAGCTTGGAAATGTGCAGGGAATGACAGACTTAGGAGCACTCAGGTAAATAAGTGGGCTTTCTTTATCTAATTCCTCCCCTCAGGGTTAAGGAATCTAGATAGAAGAGGAGTGAGAAAGATTAATGAGCTAGAGAATGCTGAGAACTAACTACACAGAATCGTTGAGCTGCACATGTGAACTCACAGAGTCTGTGACAGCCCACCCAAGACCCACGCTGGTTCAAAACACAAAGGAATTCTAGCACTGAGAGAGGGAAGTGGACACACACTACAACCCCTAACCAAGGAGTTATTTACAAGTAACAACTTCAGGAAAAGAAAAAAATTAATTTTCTCCAATAGAGTACCACTAGGTACAACAATCACATGCCAGAGCAGGCACTAATGCTCAGGGGTAGTCAGCCAAAATGAAAGAGATACCATATTGGTTTTTGTAGGGCCTTTTTGTTCATGTGGTTTTACTTGGGTAATTTTACTCTTATGGATTATTGTTTGTTTACTTCTTTGGATTTTATTTTTTCTTTTTCAGTTTTTTTTTTTTTTTTTTGAGAAAGTGAATAAAGTTGAATGGGTCAGAGGTGTTTCAATCTGGGAAGAGTAGGGAGCAAGAACTTGATTAAATTATATTACCTAAAGATTTAAAAATTTCTGTACTTAATGTAGACAGACCCAATCTGTCTAGTAACAAAAGAATTTATAGGTGTCTGAATATGTTTTAACATAAGATATATTATTTTAATTAATAAATATTTAGCTCTGTAATGATGAAATTCCAAAAGCAAATATTTTCTTTTATTTTAAAATTGTATAAAGAGATAATAAAATTAAGATTTATTTTACTATTAAGAATGTAAACTATGAATAATGAATGTAATTTTAAATTTATGTATGTATATATGAAGATAAAGTTCATGACTAATAAAATCACAAATTGAATTTATATGTCAGAAAACATCTAAACATTGATGATAAAAAAATAAAAATTCAAGAATTGAAGAGATAAATGTTTTAAAATTTTACTCAAAAGCAAATCTGATAGTCAACGTGAATATGGAGCTGATGTCATTATTGTGCTAATTTACAGGATTTGCAGTCCCTTAGTGTGAGTGTGGTTCTATTTTATGACTTTTGAGAATAAGATCCTTTGGAAGCTGTTCCCAGAGTATTTTAATTGATTAGTTAGTAGAGGAACTTTGTTGTTCAATTGCCACTTCATACAAACATTTTTGAGTAATGAAAATGGGATCTCAAATGTTAACAAAACAAAACTTGTGAGTTTCTATTTTAGGACATTTATGTATTCCAGTTAGTCACTGTAAGAAAAGTAAGTATTACCCAACACAGAAGGTAATTGCTTTATTTTACACTAAGGGCCCAGACAGAATCGATTTTCAAATTCATTCTCTAGTTTTACCTGACTAAGATGTCTTGTCAATTGACTTCATGAATAGTCCAATAGATGTTGAATTAATTGAAGTAATTTAACTGGTTTAGGCAAAGGAAAATCAGTCAACAAAGTTGAAGTTGTGTGTGGCAAAGACAAATGATTAAGGAGTTGGTACATAATATTAGAAATATCATATCTCCTAGTGTTCCATGTCAGATATTGGCTGTCAAGAATTTACAGATTTTATATACTAACCTTGCTAAGAGAAGATACACCCAAATACTTTATTATATATATATTTTCTTACTCAGATGGTGAATGAAAACAATTTGAACATATCAGCCTATTTATTTTTAGTATTTTAAGTATACTTGATAGTTTGTAATGCATCTAAGTTCTTATATGAAGGTATTATAAAGGCAAAACTTTTAAATAATACAAGATTTTCATTTGAGTTAACAAATTAATATAAATATGGAACTAAGAAGTATGTAAAGAGATACACTTAAATAAAATGTATAAACACTACACATGATATAGTATTTTATTTGCAGCTAGTGTTAATTCTTGTATTTCATTAAGTAGAACCGAAGAATTATAAACACACAAAGGTAAAAATCAAATATCCTATTATCGCAAAAAAAACTTAGGTGGTATTTTCTAAAAATGTATTTTCATCTGGACATGCAAAGATATGTGTAAAAGTGTACTGATTTTACTTTAGGTTATTTTTACTACAGTCTCATTCAACATATATGCTCATATGCTCAGTTAATACCAACCTTGGTTAGATTTATAATTTATAGGTTAAGTCATGAAACTGAATTCTTTGTGCACATGTGAACCATATTATCCTGAGTCAGCTCCAAAGTGAAAAATCAACACAGTTCTTTGAAACACATAATAATTAGAGACCACATTTGCAATTTTGTTACACAATGCAAACATTTTGTTTTCTGAAACCTTATTTTGTACATAATGTAGCAAACTCAGGTTTTGGCAGTAGAAACTAAAAGAATATTCACTTTTTTTAGCAAACATTTATAGACTCTTCCTGACATAGTAGCCCTAAGAAACTTAAAGATAAGATTCTGAATATAAAACACTGTTATAAATAGAGTGCAGAAATCCATTCCAATGTATTTGATTTTATCAGGTGAAGGTAACCACTAGAGTTAACCTCACTTTATTACAGAAAAATAGCTCTTGTGGTGCATACTCAAATAATTCGTTTCAGACAATAAAAATAGTGACTATTAAAGAGATTATAACTGTGGTATAAAAATAGGTGCGGCAAATCATAGAAAATAACAAGTTAGGGTACTCCAATTCAAATGATGGATATTTTGAATACTTTTAGAATGAAAATGATGTAAAAACACCCTAGTGAAACCATGGAAATAGCCAAGACATGAAGTTTAAATTTAATGTCCACCAGTCAATGAATGATAAAGAAAATGTAACACTGTACATCATAAGGTGAATAATATGAAAAACTAATACACTTAAAACAACATAAAACAATATAGGAGGTGTTTTGTGATATTAAATAAAGCCACAGACAGACAGCAATCACAAGAGTTATATGTGTAATCTTAAGAATAATTGGTATCATAGAAAATTACAGAATGATGGTTACTAAAATGTGGGAAAGTGTCAGCGTGAATGGAAGATGAGATGATTTGGATCACTCTGTACACTAGAATTTTATAAGACAACAGTGTTTAACTGCACAAACACATGACTAGAGTTAATTTTAATCCATTGAGGATTTCAAATTATCCAGAAAGGATTTTTGTATAGCCTTAATAAATGCTCAGTGTAATAGGTAATTGTATTACACTGAATAGAGATTATATTGTGTATAATATTTATATTATGTATCACTTTGTACCTGTCAATTAAGCTGAATGAATGTATTTCAATAAAAAATAAACACACAATTTTTTAAAAAGCAAATAGTGGCCAGGCAGTGGTGGCGCACGCCTTTAATCCCAGCACTCGGGAGGCAGAGGCAGGCGGATCTCTGTGAGTTCGAGGCCAGCCTGGGCTACCAAGTGAGTTCCAGGAAAGGCGCAAAGCTACACAAGAGAAACTCTGTCTCGGAAAAAAAAAAAAAAAAAAAAAAAAGCAAATAGCACAGAGGACATAAAATAAATATTTATGAATATAATACTGTTTTTGTAACTTTTCTTAGTTCTTAAAAAATACTTTAGAATATATTCTGAGTCTATTTACCAACGTTTCCTCCCAGGTCTATCTCCCCATCCCTTCTTCATGAATTGTGTCGAATGTTATATTTTCTTAAACTCATAATGTACAATTTTTGCAGTAATACATTCTTGAGTTTATGGGCCTTGCTGAAGAAAGGTCAACATGCCAGTTACCACTCCTTATAGTAAAATTGGTTCTCTCTCTCCTAGAAACTATTAGCTGCTAGAAGCACCTTACCTAGGCTTGGGACTGCAAGCCAATTTCTATTTTCCCTGCTTGAATATTGTGTGGGCTAAGGTTGTGACTGATGTCACATCTGCTGTAAGTTTATATGTGGATCTGTCCTGCTGTGCTCTTCCCTTCTAGTCAACTACTGTTGTTGACTTTTGCAATCTTTCTGCTCCCTTTTCTCCAATGATCCCTAAGCCTTGCAAATAGGGGTGTTAAATGACTACTCTTTCAAATTCATCATAACTTTAAGTTCTTAAAAGCTTTCAAGTAGGAAAACTAAATGTCCATAAACTGATGAATGAGCAATGAAACTGTGATACATTTCAATAATGGAATACTACTCACTCATTATTTTTAAATTTGCAGATTAATAGATTCAGCTTAGAACAGAATAAGGTATCCCAAAACACAGAAAGATGACTGTCACACATCTACTCTCATTTGTAGATATATTGTGCAAATATCTATATTTTCTATCCAATAGAGGGCAGGAAATTAGTAACATGTCATGGTGGTGGGCTTTGAATAGAAGATAGACAGAATGTAGATAGTGTGATAGAATAACACACTCAAGAAAAGACTGCATCTTCAAGAAATAGTGATGTTCAAACTGGATGTAGAAGAATGTAAATTGATCCACACTTATCCTCTTGCCTAAAAATCAACTCCAAATGGATCAAAGCACTCAACATAAAAACCTACACTGGGGCTGGAGAGATTGCTTAGAGGTTAGGAGCATGGGCTGTTCTTCCAGAGGTTCTGAGTTCAATTCCCAGCAACTACATGGTGGCTCACAACCATCTGTAATAAGATATGGTGCCCTCTTCTGACCTGCAGGGATACTTGCAGGCAGAACACTGTCTACTTAATAAATAGATGTCTTAAAATCAACAACAACAAAACAGATGCACTGAACCTGATAGAAGAATAAGTGAGAAATGGCCTTGAACATAATGACACTCAAGAAAGACCTTCTAAACAGAACCCTGTTAGGGCTGGTGCTAAAGTCAAAAGTTGATTAATGGGACCCCATGAAAGCTTCTGCATTCCAAAGGTCATCATTATGGAGCCTAGTGAAAGCCTAAAAAATAGAAAACAATTTTTAGCTTCTACACATCTTATAGAAGACTAATATCCTAAATATATAAATAACTCAACCATTAGATATTAAAAAACAAACAAATAAAATGGGTACAGAATGAAGAAACAGATTAAAAAAAAAAAAGAGAGAGACCCAAATCACTAAGAAACACTTTAAGAATTGCTCAGCATCCTTAGCCATTAGGGAAATGCAAATCAAAGCTACTTTGAGATTCCACTTTACACTGTTCAGAATAGCTAAGATCAATAAAACAAGTGACAGTACATGCTGGTGAGGATGTAGCAAGGGAAGACCTATCCATTGTTGGTGGGATTAAACACTTGTAAAGCTATTATGGAAATCAATGTGATGTTTTCCACAGGAATCTCAGAATTAATCTACCTTTTGCTATGTAACCAATGGCCCCTCCATCCCACCACAGAGATATTTGCTCAATTATGTTTCTTGCCTTTCCATAAGTAACTGCTAGAAATTGGGAACAAAGAATGAATAGAGAAAATATAGTGACTCTACACACTACTCGTCCATTAAAAAGAATGAAATTTTCAGGTTCATGGCTTCAAATGGAAAAAAAAAAAAGCATCCTAAATGAGGTGTTCCAGACCCAGAAAGACAAATGTGCTTGCATTCTCTTATATGTGGCTATTAGCTGTTAAATAATGAAAACCAAGCTACAATGTGTAAAACTACAGAGGTTAAGTATATCGTAAAGGAACTGGGGAAATATAGTAGATAGTTATGGATGGATGTCCGGAGTGAGAGGACTTGAATTAGAGATCCAAGTAGGGAGGGAGAAGGGAGAAGGACTGATAGAGCTAATATCGGGAGAGACAACTAAAACTAAGGACCATTTAAGGGGGAGTGTGGACACCTAATACAGAAGCTTCTTAAAAGATATATGTATATATGAATTTGATCAAAATGATATTGCTAAGTAATGGGGGAGACAGGGCCCCACCAGGCCATCTCTTGTCACCAAATGAAGCTTCTTGTTTTGAGATGGTGTTGAAGTTTACTGTACCAGATTGGGGTTACATATTAGTTTATAGGTGGGCCAATGGTGTCCCATGGGTACCCCCAGAGAACCCAGGCTGTTGCCAAGACTATAGGTTGCTCTCCACAAAGGAAAATAAAAGCCAGTTTCTGGAATTCAATTGTAGTTGGAGTTTTCTCTCCGGGTCCCGCCAAGGTTCAGCAGTCCCTTAGCCCACTAATAAATTAACATACAGACTTTTATGTTATTTAAACTCTTTGGCCATTAGCTCGGGGGTATCATTGTCAAGCTCTTACTCTTATATTCAGCCCATTTTTATTAATTTATACTTTGCCACATGGCTCATGGCTTACTGGTACCTTACATCTTCATTGTCCTGGTGGCGGCTGCAGGCAGTCTTCCCCTTCCCTTTCTGTTCCCCCAATTCTCGTCTCTGTTAGTCCCACCTATACTTCCTGTCTGGCTACTGGCCAATCAGTGATTTATTTATTAACACATTTGCTATACAAAACATCCCACAGCAGACAATTTCTATACAGCTCCTTGAACATGGAGAAATCAAGCTGGTGTATACATAGAACTTTCACCCCTGCATTCTACCAATCTTGATATGGTAAGGTACTCTGCACACCATCAAAAGAAAAAGGCAAATATCATGTCAGTCACAAACCCTTTCTCATCAGTGGTACACTACCTACAAGACAGACAATGCAGTGGTGGCACAAGCTGGGAGGAGTAACCAAACAATACTTGATTTGGCCCACTGAACAAAATGGGACCCAAAACTTGCACAGGTTGAATGACCAAGAGCCTGAGACTGGACAGGCCAGGGATCTAGAGTAAAACCAAATACTACTGTTCTACAAACAAACAAACAATATATAGCAATAAGGTGACTCTTAATGACATCTTGTTATACTCATTAATCAGTGAGTTGTTCAGCCATCATCAGAGGAGCTTCCTCAGGCAGCATGTAGGAACAAATACAGGCTTCACTACCAGACATACCTCAGAGAGTGAGAGACCTAAGGACTCTTAAGGACCTATTTTATATATATAAAAGAAAAGCTTCCACTTGTGGTAGATTGTGATTAACATTGCGACCTACAATTGGCTAAGCTACAGAAAATGAGAGACTGCATGTGAGAGACTGCATCCAGGCCTAAATGAAGCAAATTGAAACTATATTTGAAGATATTTAAATAAATATATAATTTTACTATGTTGACTATTTTTTGTTGAAAATAGATTCTTCTTTCATACAATACATTCTGACCACATTTTCTCATTCCTCCAAACTCCCAAGTTCCCTACAATCCCCACCTCCCTTTTCTTTTAGATCCACTCCCCCGCCCCCTGGTTCCTCTTTAGAAAAGAGTAGGTCTCGAAAAGCCAATAGTCAAACAGGACAAAACAAGATACAATAAGACAAGGCACAGCCATTATATCAAGACTGGACAAAGTAACACAATTTGGGGAAAAGAGTCTCAAGAGCAGTCAAAGGGATCACAGATACATCTGTTTCCACTCTTTAGAGTCTAACAATATACCAAGCTAACAGCCATAACTTATATGCAGAGGACCTATTTATACATTCTATTTAATACAGTCTGTAGCCATATTTCCAAATTTCAAAAATGAAACCAAAGCCAAAATATATCACTTTAATTTAGAATAAGAGTAAAGCTGACATTTATTATTTTCTGAAAAAAAAATTAAGCTATATAGTCAGACGTATTAACCATATGACTTTTGGATCCAAGGATATATGACTTCAACTATATTACATCCAAATCTTACATAAATTTGTAAATAGTGTAAAGGCAGTCTGTCACAGTGGAGACAACATAAGAAAGCTTGCATTTTTCCTGAGAAAGACACTGGTGACCTTGTAGAATACTTCTGAAATGGCCAGGTTTTACACAGAAAAAAATTATTTAATACCCAATGCTTCAGAAATCCATATGGCTCTCGTTCCTTCCACCTACAACACTGAGTACATTTTCCAAACTATATTGGAATTTCAATTATACTGTTAAAAGAGACACTTTTCTACTGTTAAATTTCTATTTTAATGATAACTAAGGAACATTAATATGTTCAAATAATGCAGATGCAATTAATCATACAGATTACATTAAAATAATGGGAATTACTTTTTGACAGTTATACTGGTCTTTGATGAATCAATCAAGATAAAAAAGTCCTTGAAATTCCTTTAATGTCTTGAAAGATTATGAAGCCCTTGATGAGTTTAAAGTCACAGAACTTTGAAATCAGAGGCAACAGCTTGATTAACTCAAGAGGTGGGAAAAGTGAATTTTTAAGAAAAACTCTAAGTTCCTCAGAACTTTTCTTGAAAACTGTGTGTATTTTGGAAATATTGTTTGTGATTCCTTTTTTTTTTTTTTTAGAATGTTTGACCATCTTTAAATATAAGTTATTCATTTAACTTAACTTTTCGACTCCAAGGTCAAGAAATCTGCTCTAAAATGTTTTCATGGAAATCTCTATACTGGTATCTTATTTTCTTTGATTTCAGTACAAATAATTAGCAAAAATATCCTCATAATTGTTCAGGGTCATGAATAGAATTGCATGACATGCAACATATGTATAAATGGAGTTCCTTCCTTCACTATTTACATACCCTGTCTTTCACTTTTCTTCTCTTCTCCCCTCTCTATGCTTCCTTCTCCTCTCTTCTCCCTCTTTTTTCCTTCTAAATGTGTATTCAGAAAGACAAAGTCAAAGTTAGTGATATGAACATGTAGACACTCTGTGTGTGGTTCTACATAATTGTAACACCAGTTCTCCAGATGTAGAGGCAGAAGAATCTGTGTGATTTCCACGCTAACCAGGGATTCATAGTAAGTCCCATTCTTGAAAAAGAGAAACAATCATCTTGCAATCTATAGTCCTTTTGATTATCTAATAATGATGTGATTAAAACAAATGGCATATTTTAATTTCTAGATTTTGTAAGAAAGGAATTGTATAGAAAGTTGTATCACAAACATGGAATTCACATTTTTATGCCACTTAGGTGAGACTATATATATATATATATATATATATATATATATATATATATATATATATATATATATATTGCAAAATAGAATGAAACAGCAAAGGATGAATTTTGAGGAACTGTCATTATTCTTCAAATTTTGTATAGTATGGCTGAAATTGCCAAAGCTCTCACACACAAAAATACCACCACATACACATGAAAAGGTTACTCTGAGAACTACCCTAATGCAGATCATTACATGTGTGTATTTTTACACACATACATGCAAGCATACATAAGCTCTTCTCTTGACCAGCACCTTCTTTTCATAAAAGACAGTTTCAGGAATATTATAAAATATTTTTAACTAAAGTTTTCTCTTGACTAAGCTGTAGCTAGAGTTTTCCTGCCTAGCCCACAGTCAGGACAAATCTTTGTCACCCGCCAGTCCCACAGCCTCTCAGACCCAACCAAGTAAACAAACAGAGACTTGTTTTGCTTACAAACTGTTTGGCCCTGGCAGGCTTCTTACTAACTGTTCTTATAGCTTAAATTAATCCATTTCCACAAATCTATACCCCGCCACGTGGCTCGTGGCTTACTGGCACTTTACATCTTCCTTGTCCTGGCGGGTGGCTGGCAGTGACCCCTTCTGCCTTCCTGTTCTTTTATTTCTCCTCTCTGTTAGGCCCACCTATACTTCCTGTCTAGCCATGGGCCAATCAGGTTTTACTTATTGACCAATCAGAGCAACTTGACATACAGACCATCCCCCAGCACAACCAAGTGCAGACCGTCTCAGACACCTGCACTCAGTCTGGTGGTCCTAATCATCCTCTATGCAGACCTGCTGGGTAAAGCCATGAAGAACCTGAGAACAGGCTCCCACAGGACATACAGAACATCCCACAGCACTAAGCTGTGTTTTCTTTCTGGAAGGCAGATATGCTGAAAGGAAAAGCAAACTTTTTACCATACACTATCCGTAGTTCATGGACTCTGTACGGCATAACTACAGGCTTGACTTGGATTATTTGCTTGAGGTGGTATTAATCATGACTCTAATGTAAGACTCCTTCTTTCAATGCGTTTTCTCTAAAGGTATATCATTATGGCTGTAGCTTACATTAGGCTTTCCTCCTCATGTGAAAGGTATATAAATCCTTTGAATTTCTGATGCAAACAAGGCTTGTCTATTCTCTTCTATTTTTTTTCATTTAGTCATTGATTTGTATATGTTTATAAATCCTTATTTTATACATAGAAGTATATTCCAATACTAAATTATTTATTTTACTGCTCAAATTGTATTAGCATTGATACTAGAGTCATTCTATCTACATGCGATTTAAAACTTTTTCCTTATTTTTGAGGATTTCTCATACATATACACAAAATACAATTATATGTATATTCTCTTTACCTGTCGACTTCTCCTAACATCCCTCTAATATATCCACCCACAACTTCATTTCTTTATTTGTCTTTTTTATATGACACACTAAGTCCAAATAAATTTTTCTATACAAGGATTAGTGTGTGGCCACCATTAGGAGAAAGGCAAACATACCACTGTGCATATCCTCACAAAATAAAATTTTCCTTCTGCCAAGAAATTTTTTAATTGATGTTAGATGAACAGTGAATGATGAACATGGGATATTATTTCTTCTTCTACTCCAGGATCATCTACATTAACTCCAAGACTATCAGGCTAAAGAACCATAACAACAACAACAACAAAAATACAGGATGGAAAGAATATAATAGCCAGAGTATGTGGGGGAATTCTGAAATGTTGCCTGTTTGATGTGTTAATAAAATTAATAAATTCATAGTTTCTATGGTAGTGTACTGAATATCTTCAGAAGCTTTGCATGCTTTTGATACAACATTAATTCTATATATAAGGGTGTATGTTTCACCTCTATGAGTGTCCATTAAATGCTTAACTTATTATTTTTACTATTAGATATCACAGGGTTATGTGGCATAATTGTCACATTATGTAAGGGGCAGCATTTCACAGAAAGTATTGAAATATACATATATGATGTATCCTCATTAATATATTTGATACAATCTGTGGCATCCTTTACTTGATAGAAATTAATATATGTGCAGTCTATCCTGTGTGTAATGTTCATATATCTGTAAATATTTCCACTATGAAGGATATCTACATAAACCAAACATGAGTTCATACTAACCTCAATCTAACCCATTGCACTGTGAATTTCCATATCTTCTCAGAAATCTTTAACTTATAACAGTTAATGTGAGAAATTTGCTCTCACACTCCACAGTCCATTTGTTAGTTTTATACATGTAGGACAGTATTAACACTGATAAACCTTCTCTTGTTGAGACACCTTTGCCAAAGCATATAGGCATATTTGCACAGTTGCTTTTTTGTTTCCAAATGACTTCTATATTTGGGTACATAAACATTCATTATTCGTGCTGTAAAATGTTACATTTTTTAAATATGCATACTTTTATTTATCCATCATTAGAGACTTTCATAAAATATTTATATTCACTTATAACCCATTGCATGAAACCCATTTTAACATCCCACCAAAGGCACACCATCATGAACCTGAATGACACAATTATCCATTGTAAACTTCCTTTTCTAATTTGTTACATGTTCTATATCACTTTCAGATGTTTTATTATACTTATAACTTCATGCATTTCTGCATGTATTGGCTTGGTCTTGGCTCATTTTTATGTTATTGATAATTATTTTAACATTTGCTATTTGTTGTTATCTTAAGTATCACTCCATTTTCTACTTGCATCTATTCTCTATCTGTTCTCCACAATTTCATATTCCTCCCAACAATGAAACTCATCTCTACTTTTGTGCAACATAGAAAACTATTAGAACTCTGGGATTTCATTTTCTAATTTTACTTATCCTATAGGGAAATTGTAGTACTTCAGGAGTAAATTAAATATGAAAATCTGATAAACTTTTTCTAATCTCATTTTGGTAGCACTCAAAAATGTCTCTTGATGACTGTATATTAAAAATATTAATATCCTACTTTAATATAGTTCTTAATGTAATAATATTTTCAACAATTATATTTTGTATATTTTTATCTTGGATTATATGAGGCATGATATTGTTTCTGTTTCCAATGTAGACCACAAAAGTCTTGGAAAATTTTCTACCTAGCACAGTATTGTTATAAAAATTGTATGCAACATATTATAGAATAGTTTAAGTCTGTCATTTTCTTTTATTATTATTTTTTTTTGGTTTTTTGAGACACGGTTTCTCTGTGGAACTTTGTGCCTTTCACGGAACTCACTTGATAGCCCAGGCTGGCCTCAAACTCACAGAGATCTGCTTGACTCTGCCTCCCAAGTGCTGTCACTTTTTTAATTATGAAAAAAATCAGCACTTTACTGTAACATAGCTGTGCCACACTGCTGTGTTCTGTATGCTGTGAATATATGTTGCTCTGATTGGTTGATAAATAAAATGCTGATTGGCCAGTAGTGAGGCAGGAAGTATAGGTGGGGCAAGCAGAGAGGAGAATTCTGGGAAGAGGAAGGGTTGAGTTAGGAGTTGCCAACCAGACACAGCGGAAGCAAGATGACAATACAGAACCGAGAAAAGGTACCAAGCCACATGGTTAAGCATAGATAAGGATTATTGGTTAAATTAAGTGTAAAAGCTAATCAGTAATAAGCCTGAGCTAATGGCCGAGCAGTTATAATTAATATAAGCATCTGAGTGATTATTTTATAAGCATCTGCAGGACAGTGGATGAGAGAGATTTGTTCTGACTGTTGAGCAGGAGGGACACAGGAAAACTTCTGACTACATCACACAATTCGGCCCCGGCACCTCTGCAGACACATTGGTACCAACTCTACTGTCATTTTAAATTTCAGGCTTAGCACTTACTTTTGTCAGGTAGCTCTAGTTCCTCACGTTTATTTTCCTTTTCATTCTTTGTTTTTTCTTTACTTCTTTCTTTTCCTTTTTAGTTAGTGTTTATTTGGGAAAGTACCAATGTTCAGATTTTAAATATAATAATTTGTATATTCAACATTTGTAAGATCTACTTTATTTTAGCCATGTTTCAGAGTGTATTCCAGTAGGATTTATGAAATATAAGAGTGAATTTTATAAAAAAAACATAATATTTGTTATTAAATGTAATAAAATTGAATCAATATCATAACAGTAGCCACAGTTGCTGTGGGATATCTTTCTGTACACTGTGAATATGTGTGGCTATGACTGGCTAATAAAGAAGCTGCTCTGGCCTATGGCAAGGTAGGTTAAAGACAGGCATGAAATCCAGGAGAAAGACAGGAAGAGGAAGGGCAGAGTGAGTAGTCGTCAGCCGAACACAGATGAAACAAGATGACAAGGCAGAACTGAAGAAAGCCACATGGCTAAACATAAATAAGAATTATGGGTAATTTAAGTGTAAGAGCTAGTCAGTAATAATCCTGAGCTAATGGCCAAGTAGTTATAATTAATACAAGCTTCTGAGTGATTATTTTATAAGCGGGCCACAGAACTGCTTGGGCCTGGCATAACCAGAGAAATCTTCCAACTATACACAGTTGTTGCAGAGTCTTGCTCAAAGTCTCTTTCTCTTTAAAGATCTAAATGGCTATCTTTTATTCAGTAGAAGATAGTTCTGTATTGGGCCACTTACTAGTCAATACTTTCTAAATGGTTAAGTAAAAACTAGAATTCTCATCAGTCTATCCATATGAAGTAGTAAATACATTCTGCCTTATCTAAGCAACTAAAATAATATGATCTCTCTACTTATAGCAATTTACTTTTGTGGATTTTCATCTTATATTAGGGCACAAAGTAAAAGATTTGTTGTTATTTCCTTTTTATAGGGAAGAAGGCACAAGAAGTGTTATCCTCAAGATGATGCATAAGTAATTTATACTACAATTTAACTTATATTTTATCTAACACAATAGAATAGAATAAATTAAAAACCTTCAAAAAAAGTCCTGTTTATTAATTCTTGAGCCTCAAGTAGGCATTATATATTTCCAGAAACATGTCAGATCTCTTCAACCCTCTTATGCCATCCAAACATTTCATTCATCAGCTCTCCCTTTGAGATTTTCTTCTTGGTCTATGGATTTAGAACCCTTTGTGTTCTAACACTGACTGAAACTATGCCTCACATTGTTTTGCAGCCATGCCAAGTAGCATTTTAGGACTGGGCATGTTTTACTTAGGCAATATAGAGTCACTCATGATGAGCCAGTCTGCTAGGTAGCCAACCAACAGGTCTACAACACAAATAACAATTCTTTGAAAAGAGTTCCATTATGGTTTCTCTAGAACCACTGCAGAAAATGTTGGTTTCTTCTTCCAAAGATGTCATCAAGCCAGAGAGTAGAAAATGTGACTATGTAAGACCAACTATTTCCAGCTTCCTAGGCTATTGTGAATTTTTCTTTTCTTTTTCTTCTTTTTTTTAAAGTTCTATTTTACAATACAATTCAGTTCTACATATCAGCCACGGATTCCCTTGTTCTCCTTCCTCAAACCCCCCTCCCCTTCTCCCCAGCCTATCCCCATTCCCACCTCCTCCAGGGCAAAGCCTCCCCTGAAGAATGAGATCAACATGGTAGACTCAGTCCAGGCAGGTCCAGTCCCCTCCTCCCAGGCCAAGCCAAGCTACCCTGCATAAGCCCCAGGTTTCAAACACTCAACTCATACAATGAGCACAGGACCAGGTCCCACTGCCTGGATGCCTCCCTAACAGATCAAGCTAATCAACTGTCTCACCCATTCAGAGGGCCTGATCCAGTTGGGGGCTCCTCAGCCATTGGTTTGTAGTTCATGTGTTTCCATTCATTTGGCTATTTGTCTCTGTGCTTTATCCAACCTTGGTTTCAACAATTCTTTTTTTTCCTTTTATTTTATTTTACAATACCATTCAGTTCTACATAACAGCCACAGATTTCCTTGTTCTCCCCCTTCCTGCCCCTCTCCCCTTCCCCCCAGCCCACCCCCCATTCCCACCTCCTCCAGGGCAAAGCAATTCTTGCTCATATAAACCCTCCTCTTTCTCGCTAATTAGACTCATGGAGCTCCACCTGGAGCTTGGCCGTGGATCTCTGCATCCAGATCCCTCAGTCATTGGATGGGGTTTCTAGCACAACAATTAGTGTGTTTGGCCATCCCATCACCAGAGTAGGTCAGTTTGGGCTGTCTTTCGACCATTGCTGGTTAGTACTTGGATGAAAAATTTTCTTTTCTTTTCTTTCTTTTCTTTTTTATTTGAGTGACCATTTACTATGGATCCTATGTACTGAATTTATCTTCAAGCATTCTATTCTGAAACCTCAATTTTGACAGGATTTTGAGCTGTCTCATTGCTTTTATGGAGGAATGCAAGTTGTTACTCCATTATGTCAGTGATACCTATTAATGTTAATATCACCTTAACCTTACCAATAACAGATGCAAAGCAGACAATGTTGGTGAAGGCTGTCCATTAATAACAAAAAAATGAACACTCAAGCTTCTTTATTGATACTCACACTCTCATTAAACAGATTTTACAATTTTCCTGCATTTTATAAGTTTAGAGTCTAATTGTTAGTCTCAGATTTCTCACATAAGACAGTTTTCAGTACAAAGTTATTATTTTTCCATTTGAATCAACATAAATACAGAAAAGCATTTTTGGAAGTAAACAAAACCAAAGGAGTGCAAAACGTCTTGCATAACAGTAATGTTTGTTTATCTCAATTTCTTTCTACATCCAAGCAATGTCTTAGATACAAGCATCATTTGCAAAAATTATCTTTCAGATACAGCTTAATTATACACTCATCAAGGATTTTTAAAGGGGGAGGGAAAGACTATTATTCATATAAACTACCTGTTGAAGTATTTACTCAAGAAATAAATGTAGTGACCTTTAAACATGCTGACTGGCATCAAATATTTTTTTCTTCTTCTCTATCGGGTACAATGCATTCCAGTAAGACTCAGAATATTAAAAATTGACTTTGAATAAGTAGAAGTGCTTATTTGTAAAATGGGAATTCAGACAAGAGCTAAAATAACATCTTCTGCATGAATTCAATCTCTTGCAGGCATGGCTTAACATATAACATATATGAAAGGAAATAATATTTTTGATTGTGTTTCTAAAGGACCTGTACAGTCTCCAGCTGAATACTTAATTGGGTATTTATCTGTTCTTTATCTAGAAACTATCTCCTGACCAGCAAAAAAGGACAGAGTGTACTGAGTGCACAAATTGAAGAAGAAACAGTAACTGAGTTCATCTGCTGCATTAACAGATATTGCATAATGTCTCATCATATCATAACATTAAATCCTGTTACAGATCAAGAAACTGCATCAACTGGGAAGGGGCTGCAAAAGCAATCATTGCAGAATTATCTGGTTCTCCAAATAGCCAGCTTAACCTTGGATATTGTCTATGACAAATATTTACAATAATTCCCTTCTCTAACTCTAAACATCCATGTAGAAGTGTGATGCCTTAGTTCAAAATATTATTTAGTTGTATCACTTCTTTGTTAACATGTATTGTTCTACATACCAAGGCAGCACATTCAGTTCAGCACTCTTCTTGTATTATTTTTAATTTTTATTTACTTTACAATGTGGAGCTCTATTTTGTTACATGCTGTGTGGACATTTCATATTAAACAATGTATGGAAACCTTGAACTACTAAATTGTTATTTAAAATATTTAGAGTAAATTAGTTTACATTAGAATATATTAAATATTAGATACACTAATAATTATTAAAATGGTGTTTTAATTGCTTTCACAAACTAAAATAAAACTACACTGTATAAAATAAAAACACTGGAAAGCAATCTTTTGAACCTTGTAAATAATTTTATTATGAATCTAAATTAGAATCCAAGACAGCATTGTTTTATTACTGTTGTAGGTTTTTATTCACTGTTTTATGCTGTGGGATAATGCCCTTATACACTGATTTAATAAAATGATGATTGGCTAGGAGATAGGCAGGAAGTATAGGCGAAGCAAGCAGACTAGGAGAATTCTGGGACGAGGAATGGTGGAGTCAGGAGTCGCCAGCCAGACACAGAGGAAGTAAGATGACAAGGCAGAACTGAGAAAAGGTACCAAGCCATGTAGCTAAACATAGATAAGAATTATGGCTTAATTTAAGTGTAAGAGCTAGTCAGTAATAAGCCTGAGTTAATGGCCAAGAAGTTATAATTAATATAAGCCTCTGTGTGTTTACTTGGGGCCAAGCAGCTGCAGGACACAGGTGGGAGAGATTTGTCCTAACAACAGGGCTGGAGAGGACCAGAGAAACATACTGATACAGTTTAATAAGAAAAAATATTTCAGGAGACTGCAACAGTGGCAAGCACACAGTTTGTCAGTCTCGTGACTTGAGTTCAATCTTCAGAAACCACATAGTGGAAGGAAAGATCTGATTTCTACAAGTTGTCTCTGAGCTCCACAGATGTTCTGTGGAATATGGGTATCCACGTGTAAACATGAATACAAACACAAAACAAATGTATTTTTAAAAAAAGAAATGAAAGGACAATGGCATAACTAAGTTAGATCCCATTAACAAACTAAATACAAATCCAATAGTTGTCTCTGTGAAAAACAATAGAACATAGAATTATACCAGTTCATTACAGCCACAGTACACACTTACATTGAATTCAATTTCCAGTCTTTAGAAATTCTTAGTGTCAGAAGTTTCTTCATTTATATGAATCCTTGTGCTTATCTTGCAGCATGTTCAGTTTAAATCTCTTCTCACATTGTTTTTATTTTATTTACTTTACATTAGGAGCTGTATATACTTTGAAAATTTTATCAACTTTTTTCAATTCAATAGTAGTTAGATTTTGCAATGTGTTTTTGAATTAGAGAAGAGTAGTTAACATATCAGAAATTTGATACAGGTGATATTTATGTGAAATATTTCTGGGAGAAAACACTGGAAAGGGGATGTTTAATGTTTTGTTTTAACTTCTTCCCTGGGTTGCTGGAAAGATGTACATAGAAGTAGCTCCATGTGGCTCTCACTATTTTGTCCAAGTTCCAAAGCTCCACTGTTTGAGTTCTGAATTCCACTGGAAGGTTGGATGATTGAATATGCATAAATGTTCTTAGAATGCTATCAATCTGAAAAATTAAGTAGCAACTGAAGTATAAAAAGGAGAAGACTGTAGACTCAAATAGGAGAGCATAATAAATCCAAAAACCCTTGGGGAAAATAGGAGAAGAGGTCGAGAAGCTACAATAGTTAAGGGACCAAACTTCCATGTGGCATATGATGTACCAGATTTCAAGTTCTGCAGAAACATGGGAAAAGACAAGATTATATTACTCTTTCAAAGTCTCACAGTTAATATAAAACAAAATCTACTTTGGAGGACAGACTGCATCTTTCCAGATATTATCTCATGTTCCTGTATGTTAAAGAGATTGCCCTAAGCTTGCATTGCAAACAGCTAAGAAATATTAAAGCTAAGATGAAACAATCAAAATGCAGGACAAAAATATTACAAAACAACAACAAAACAAATATGTAAAGAGCAAATATAATCAGGACTTGAATATCTTGAAAAAACAGGTTAGAGAAGACTGAAAAAACAAAAATGTACTAAATATTGTGACATTAGAGTAGGGAGGTGTAATGGGAGAATGGGTGGAGATATGGGATTAATTCCAAAGAATTCATGTGACAGAAAACTGGAAACACTTCTCCATCAAGGCTACATGAAACAAATAGAATACTTGTGAGATAAGCCCAAGACACATAATTAATAGTCATGTTGGTGCTTTGTTAGAAATCTTGCTAATGATACTCTCACCCCAACACTTTTGTGTGTATACCTTTTACCAGCTCTCTGGCCCACTTCCATTCCCAGGAGTGCTTTTCATTAATAAGTGGTATGTTTCTATTACCTTATCTGTCCCTCATATAACTCTTTGTCCTGGGATGCAAGTTTGAAAACTTCAGTCGGTTTCCCCTGTGGATAGTGCCTTTTCTATAAGAGCTGGCAAGGCAGACAGAAGACAAGCACAGAATGCTATGCTTTTGAGCTTTTCTCTCTTCTTCTTTTTTCAAACACTTGGAAATTTGGGGCCAGCTCCTGCATGATGTTTATGGTGTTGGAACACACTTTCACTTGTCTTACCTTCCCATCTTTCCTTTTTGTAGTTTATGCTACTGTGACTAAGAACGTACTTGGACCCTCTTTCCTGCTCTAAGGGAAGTTGTCTGAATTTCTGCCATAGCAAAGAATTGCATATTTTAGCAGTGATGGACAAGTCTCTCTTTAAGATCAAGATGCAGCCTTGATTTATGTGTAGTATAAATGAAAGCAATTGCCTGAATGTTTAAAAGTACTGAGATAGTGAGACTAATAAATTCAATTTCTCCAAAGGGTGTATGGCAACATGCTAAGCTGTCTCAAACATTTTTAAGAATATTTAGCATATATATATATATATATATATATATATATATATATATATAAAGACTCATGATTTATTTGTTTGCTTTTAATAACTAAACAAAACTATCTAGAACAGAATTTTTGGTCCCTCACATAGCTTTCTGAACCTCCCCTTACTCCTGGCAATTTTCACCATCTCTGTCTCTGTCAAGTGGCCAGACCACACTCATGGCAAGCCAGATACTTCCCACACATCATCACTTCTCAGACACCCTGTGTAAATTATGGGTAACTTCTTACTAATGATTCCAGTTGGGTAACTTCTTACTAATGATTCCAGTTCTAGCATGTTTGTGTTTAGATACCAGCCTTCTAAAAGTCCAGACAGGACTTGGTGAACTCCATGTGATACTGCTCTTTTTGGCATATTTTTTTCTCAGACCAAGAGACTCTTGGTCTCAGCATTAGGACTCTGCTTGGTGCAGTATAAGACTTTTGACTCTTCTCATATAATATCATTAATGGTCATGTTCCACGTTCTCTATTTATGGTAGAACTGGAAACTATTCTGTAATTGGAACACATATAGTTATGATCCTTCACTGTTTCATACCCAAACAACTTAATCATTTTTTTTGGCAGTGTAACTATGCAGCTGTTATATTAAGTCACTGGTAGTCCACCCCATGCTGGCCCAGGTTTTAAAAAATAGGGCTTCTTTTAAATGAAGTTTTCTTACTTACTCATGATTTTTATCACAAAATAAGTGTTCTCACCTCCTAACATAAAAAGGAAAACACTACCAGTGGAATCCCAGATGGGTAAGTTGCTTCTGGGTCTGATAATCCTGTCCACAGACCATTCGTATTCCGAGCCTCTTATTTGCCCAAACTGACACTCTTTGCCTGTTTACTCCAGCCCCTAGATGAGAAATAATGGCATAAATACATCAACACTTGAGACTATTATTTTGAATACCTAATATGTCAGCAGACTCGAGAAAAAGAAACCAATTAAGCATCAACAAAACCAGACTTTATCACTTATGTGAGGACAAAAAAAAAAAAAAACAAAACAAAAAACAAAAAACAAAACAAAACCTGGTATCTTCAGTTTTCACAATACTTTATGCTAGTACCTAAGACCAAAAAAAAGTAGACTTGACCTTCAAACCAAGCACAAGACATATATTTTCTTTAAGTGTCTCTTGATAAAGGTAACAGTCCCACATAATTCAAACAAACAAAATGAACTGCAGGAACTTTCACAAAGGACCCAAGATTTCTGAATGATGTGAGCATTAAGAAGGAAATTTTGATATGAAATTGTACAATGATGTAAGACACTCATCTTCTGTATCCTTTGCAATCATGTAAACTCAGATGACACGGATGCTCTAAGAATAGGCTTGGGGAAAGTTTGATGGTTCTCAGCTCCGTAACTGAGAAGCCTGAGATTATCCCTTTCTTCAATTCTTATGACCACCACTTAGCACAAGTCCACATTTCTATTATACACATGCAGAGATAATGTCTCTGAATTAACTCTTATTCCTAATTATGTTTTGTTACTATCACATATAAAGAGTTATAAATCTGAAAATATCGCAAGGAATGAAATTTGAAACTAAATTTTTGACATTAAGATGTGGTATCTGTAAAATGAAAAAGAAAAAAAAAACTAAATATTTTAGCAAAATTCAAACAAAGGATATGTTTTATGTTGTGGTATAAAATTCTCAACACTGTCATAGTTTCAACTATTATAGATTGATAAGTGAAATATAATATTTGCAACCAAATGAAAAGACTAGGTCAGATTGTGTCCTAAGGAAGAGAGTAGTTATGTGCCAGCAACATTCTCATGATGCTAAACGATTACTGGTGCAATAAACAGATTGACTAATGACATTCCTAAAGAGGAAACAAACAAATTAAACAAAACTTGTATTTTTACATTAAATTAAACCTACCTATACATATTGTGATGGTATAAATAAGAATGAACCTCATAGGCTCATATATTTGATTATTTAGTCACCAGGGTGCAACACTATTTGAAAAAATTAGGAGGATTAGAAGGTAAGGACTTCAGAGAGTAATTGTGTTCTTGTTGGAGGAAGTGTGTCACTGAGTTTGGACTTTGATGTTTAGAAGCCCAAGCCAGGCCTGTGGACCAGGAAGCAGCTCTCAGCTACTTCTCTAGCTCCATGTGTGCCACCATGTTCCTTGCCAAAATGATAACTAATTAAGTCTCTGAAACTATAAGCAAGCCTCCAATAAGATGCTTTCTTTTGCTGGACGGTGGTGGCGCACGCCTTTAACCCCAGCACTCGGAAGGCGGATCTGTGAGTTCGAGGCCAGCCTGGTCTGCAAAGCAAGTTCCAGGAAAGGCACAAAACTACACAAAGAAACTCTTTCTTTCTTAAGAGCTGCATTGGTCATTGGTTTTCTTCAGCACAATAGAGCAATGATTAAGACAATGTATTTGACAGGCAAATAAATTAGATTTAATAATATCAAGATAAATGTTTTAAAGTGGTTACTTAATTACTTCAAAGTAAATTTGTTAAAAAAACATGATATATTAAGGAAGATACTTAATAAATAGTGTTTATTTGTGGGAGACTTTACATTTAATGTAAATATAACAAATTTGTGTTATGAAATTTATTCATTATGTAATTCTTTATAATTAATAAGGCAGAAATCCAAGTTTATGTGTATGAGTTTGTGTCTCTCTGTGTATGTATACCCAAAAATATCCATAAAAATTTTCAAAATATATAAATTGTTAATTCAGCTTTTCAGAATGATATAAATATGTTTTAGTTACTCAAATTGAATTATTCACTAGTGTGTATGTGTATTGATAAATCAAAAGTAATTTAAAAACTCTTACAAATTCTACAATAAAGGCAGGCGAAATCTTCCCTTAGCTAAGAGTACTTCCTGCTTTTGCAGAAGACCTGAGTTCATTGCTAAGCACCCACAAAGCAACTGCCTGTAAACTGGGTTCAGAGAATTGGATTCTTCTTCTGACATCCATAGGCACTTACACATATGTGCACGTATCTATAAATATTTAAAGATCTTTAATTAAAAAAATGTTTCCCTAAACTCTTTGGAACTGTAGCTAGTTATTGAATATCTAAATATCTCTCTATAAAAATATCATCCATCAAAATGCTTATGGATTCAATCTTTGTTAAAATAATTCAGGAATAGCTCAATTCAGTGTTAAAATTCAGTCAAATAGCAGCATGTGGTAGATACACTGAACTGAACTAAATTTTCCACCCAAACAGGTTAATTAGTGCTCATTAGCAAACTCATTCATTTTGCTGTTCTCTGCCAGGAAGTTTGACTTTTCTGAGTGTTAGACAGATGTTATGTTTTAGCCCCACAGAAAAGTCCCCACACATGAATCTCTTCCCACTCCCTTTCAAATGCCCTTTGTTCCTAACAAATGTGTTTCCTGCCACCTTTGGGATGATTCCCTGACTGTACTGTTATTTTTTTTTTTAAGTAATAGAGGTATAGCAGTAATCACAGCCAACAATTTTAGATTAATTTGCATTTTATATACAACTTTTTCTATTACCCTATCTCATTATTTTCAAAACCTCTTAACTACTTTATATATTCTTACTTTTCCTAATATTTCAGAGCCGCATTATTCCACAAAATTGATGTGATTAGAAGGTGATGAGGCTGTGAGTGTAACTTAGTATTAGAGAGCTTGCCTAAAGCATAAAAATTGTTTGATTCTGTATAAAAATCAGCAATGATTAGAGCTCATGTTGTAACTCAGGCCTGTTGTATGTAATACATGTCACTCATAAGTGAATAAAGAAAAGTACTGAACTCCACTCTTCTAAATACAATTTCAAACTACCTTCCTACCCACAATTTTGAAAGGAATATTGAGTACAAATTATTCTTATTGTTCAGTAATATGTTCCAAGGTCTCTTCAATGTTCTCTGAAAGTATTTGTCAATTACCAACCTTTCTACTCCTATGAAGAGTGAAATCTCTTGAAATGAAAATAATTAACCATTATTAATGCTAATACATACAGATGAAATTGCCTTTGCTGAATTAATCCCATATAATGAACCATGCCTAAAGGATGCATTCAGTGGGTTAATCTTTTATAAGTCAGATTTCCATTTTTAGAATTTTGAATACTATGTAATAATCTTCATTTGACACTTCAGATAGATTGTTATAACACTGGAAGAAATAATACATGAAACTAAAAAGTAATCAGTAAGTAGTCCTCACAGGTAGATGTTCCAGTATTTGTCCTGACAATTAAGACGTATTCACATTCAGGAGACTGATGATGAACACCATTCACCATTTTCCTACCCTAAAGATGCTTTTTCATTTTATGGAACCTTATTTGCCAATAATCATTCTTCTTTTGTTGACTATTGGAGTTCTTTTCAGAATGTCATTGGTTTTCTCTGCATCTTGATCTACTTTCTCAGTTTTCCCCTAATATTTCTTTAATTCTTATTCTGGATCCATTTTGAATCAACAAAACAGCAAAACACTCATGGGATGGGAACTGTGAAACAAATGCAGTAGAGAATGTATGTGGTAAGATATTTGATTTTCACAAATTTTGAGACTACTGTCATGAACATGAAAACACAGCTGAAAGTTATCTACAAAATCACTGCAATCCACAAAAAGTTACAAAAAACATTCTTCACAGAAATAGGAAATAACGATTTTAAAAGTAATGTAAACAAAAAACCACAGAAAGCTAAAATAAGCCGGAACATTGAATATTTCATTATGCTAAAGAGCAATAGCAAAAAAAGGATCAAGTTACTGTCAAAGAAATCAGAAATACAGACCTAGGGAATAGCACAGAAGACCTAGATATCACCCTACAGAAATACACCTTGTAATTTGTCAAATGACAAAAAAAATGCTTGATACAACAAACAATTAAAAAATCCTAATTAAACAAAATGTTTAGAAAGAAGTAGCCAATAATCACCTTTATTTTATTTCATTTCTGCCTCACAAAGATTTCTGTGCTTAGCTGTAACAATGGGCTCTGGTGTACTGCTTTCTTTTTGGGTGATAGTGCTTATTTCACTAATTATTCTTTTGTGACATTCACCTGGATTTGTTGTATTTATGGCAAGGTGTCTAATTTTCTTTTCATGCTGCTTTCTTTGTTTTATTGCCTTGTCATATATACTATAAATCTCAATTTTTCCTGCTTCCCTCAGATTTACTGGATATGATAACTTGTCAGTTTCATTTTGGATTCCTCCACTAGTCTTTGAATTTGCCTTTAACCCACACTGTACTGTAATTTTCCCTTTCATTTATAGTAATTTGATTGAGATATATTTATCCAGTTGTTATTGTAATTCATACACCCTGACATTAAATACATATATCTAAAAATAGGAAGTCATAACAGGATTCTAGGTTCAGGTTGTTCTAACTTTCAAGATGAATACATATTCAACCTGGAAGTTACTATATAGAACAACAGGTCTCACAACAACTCATATTGACTTCATCAGTAATGTATGATGATATATAGGTAACTGAGTTACCATGGCAACTACAATGATTAGAAAGCTACTTGGTGGCTTACACGGAAAAATGTAAGGATTACCAATACAGAAATAAACATGTGAATCGGAGCAGAAGGGGTGCTTGAGACTTTCAATTTTGATAATAGAGAAGACCTTCAGTCTAAAAAGCAAGTTGGATAACCTACTAGAGTGGCAAAAAAATTAAATGAACTACCATTTGAGGCATTTTCTATGTATAACTATCTGTATTTTTCTGTTCACAACATTAGTTAGACTATAAGAAAATTGATAAAGATTTAAAGAGTCTTGGATGATTTTAAAAATCTTGAACTACATGATAGTCTAGAAGTTCTGTTGCTTATAACCCCTGTCTAGGAATGGCAACATGCAGAACAGTTTCTTTGAAAATTGGGGTGATGATATTAAATGAATCACTCTAGCCTTTATTGCTGTCAAGTCTCTAATTAAAATCAAAGGCATCACTGTTCTCAAGCAAGAGTACATGTCCTGAGCCAGGAGGAAAATTACCTTGGCATTGAAATAATTAAAACCAGAGAGCATAGTGACATACACTAAAGAAAATAGGAGAAAGATTTGATTTATTCAACTATATTACAAGAAGTGAACTTGGTATTTGAGCTGTGAAGTGATGATCTCATTAATGAGGAGTGATTATAAATGCTTTTCAAAATGAGATTCCAATTTCACATTACTTAATAGCCAAAAAAAATATGTAATTTCCTTGTGTAGTTAAAGAAAGGATTCAAGGATTGGAATACTGGAATATTGAAGTCATTACATTGTGTGGATATTGCCCAGCAACTCCTAAGAACGTGCCCCCACAGGACGTTAATTTAATAATCATTAAGAGTCTCATTTTAGAGGGGTAGGTATAGAACTTTGAGGAGCTGTGTGTGTCAGGGCTGGCTGAGATGAAAATACACTGAGGGGGAGGGTACTCTGATGTAACAGAAATGATAGGTTCTGGAGACTGAGAGGCCAGATGGCAGTAGTTAAAGCATCAGGGACAGCATGAGTGCAATTACCAGAATTAAGCTACATTAGCATAAATTTAATTAGGTGTACTTAAGCTCAAGGATTTGTGACAATAGCTAACTGATCTCAAGTTTCCTAGAAATTAAGTGAAATTTCAATTTGCAAACGTGCTGCCTGGTCTAGGTAGGAAAACAGTTTCATGGTTGTTCAACGGAAACCAGTTTGACCGCAGTAATGACTATTCCAGTAACCAGTGAGCTATGGTTTGGTGGTGGTGGTGGTTTTACAAATACAGTCTAATGCAAGCTTGGTTTGGGGTACTCTAAAACTTTGAAATTTTCACACAGCATAAATTTTGTGATAATTATCTAATAAATATGACTTAAAAACCTGGAATTCAAGTCATTTAACTGGCATCATATCTCTCCTCAAAAAGTATTTCCTTATTCTTAAAATGAACAGTTGGAATTTATACATGTAGGAAGGACAGTTTTAATTCCAAACATTTCTCCAAAGATTCCAAATCTAAAACAACTCTACACTGTGTGTGAGAGTCACAGTAATCCAATTACATTTTTTTATATACACGTCCACAAATGTCTGCTGTGATTAATTTTGCTCATCAATTTGGGTAATTCAAAGATTTCTAGGTAACATCTATTTTTAGACACTTACCTATTTATTTAGTTCTTTGAAAATAGCCACTCAACAAAATTCTTTGAGTAGGGGAGTGCAAGCTATCCTGAAACCTGGAGTCAGTCCTTACACAAAGTCAATTTGCTACATTTTATTTTGCCAAAGCAAAGACAAATATAAAGTTCTCTTTTCAAAAGATAGAGACAATGTTGCAAACTTGCTCCTGAGAAAGGAATTACATCACCATAATGGAAATGTGTCTGCATACTGGAAAAACTGGATGGCCAGTGAACAATTAGTTTTCACTTCAGCTCATTTGTCACCAAAGATTATCCGCGATGCATCTTTTTATTTCTATTTTAATTAAATATATTTTTATTTTAATTAAATACTTTTTATTTTAATGATATATAATTAACTTATTTTACATTCTGACTATAGTTTCTCCTCCCTTCTCTCCTCCCATTCCTTCCCACCACCTCCCCTCTGTCACTCCGCAGCACATCCACTCCTCTTCTGTTTCTATTCAGAAAGGGTCAGGCCTCCCAAAGCAAGGCATATCAAGTGACTTGTAGAACTAAGCACCTCCCCTTGTATTAAGGCTGGGGATGCAATCAATTATGAGGAATGGATTCCCAAAAGCCAGCCAAAGCATTAGGAACAACCCTGCTCCCACTGTTAGGAGTCCCACACTTAGACAAGATAAACAGCTGTCTAGATCAATCCCATGAAGGCTCCTGCATTGTAAGTTCAATTTCTGTGAGCTCCTATGTGCCCAGGTTAGTTGTTTCTGTGGGTTTTCTTGTGATATCCTAGACCCTCTGGCCTATACAATCCTTCCTCCCTGTCTTCAGCAGTATTCTTTGAACTCAGCTGAATGTTTGGCTGTGGGTCTCCAAATCTGTTTCCATTAGATACTGCATGAAGGCTCTCTGATGAAAACTGGGATAGTCACCAATCTATGAGTATAGAAGAATATCATTAGGCATCATTATGTTGAATTTTTTTCTCCAATCATGTTTGACTCTATGATGCATCTTATTAATTTCTTTCTTATCAAGGTTATTTTAAAGAAAACAAGAATTCTAATGAGTACTGGACCACAAGTAATGACTGCCACAGGAATAATGGGTCACATGGCTAGATAAGTAGGAATTAGAGTGAAAATGGGTCACATGTAAGGAGGAAATGTGAGGATACACAGGGTAAAAAGCAGGAGAGATAAGTAAATCAGGTTAGAATCATGGTTTTAATTTATACACAATTTTAATCTTTACTTGCTATTAAAAGAATTTGCTATCTTTTTATTGTTTTTCTAGGTTCATTTTATACAAGTTCTGTCCATTTTTCTGTTCCAGAATTCAGAGTGTGGACCTAGTCAATAATCACTCAGTGCTTTCTGGCTTAATTCTTTTAGCAACAATGCCTTGTCAGTGCAGTAGAGGAGTGGAAGTAGTAGAAGTCATCTTTTGTACTGCATCCTGATACACAAATCTTCTTCTCAGAGACCTTGAAGTATTATATATCCATCATTACTCAGCACCATGTATTATAAACAAACCCCAGTGCCTCTAAATAGACCAAACTATGAATTATGTGATCACCCATAAACAGTTTAAATATTTTCACACAGAGGATCAAAATGATAACCATATTTGTTTCCATGTATTTTAATAATGTTATTTCCAAAATTCATATTTTACTATGGTTCTACTTTTAAAAGGTTGGCATTTACATGTAACTTTTCAGAAATAGCTGTACTTGTTTTAATCTCATGCTATACTTGAGCAACTTACTGGGTACTTCATATATAAAGTAGCAGAGAAAAAGACACTGTCAAGTCTTAGTATTAAAACTACTTTGCCTGAGGTGTTTTGGAATTCCGCTGCATGCTGAGGGGATTTTATTTAAAAAATGATGTAAGTGCATTGATGATTTTTGTAGCATCCTTCTTTCTTGCCTCCAGTCTTGGGAGAGGCACTTTCCTAAACACTTTCTCTCTCAGCACTGAATACATGTGAATTTTATTTGTTTCAAAAATTAACTTTGTCTTGCCTGAGAAGACATGATTTTGATTTCAGTTTTATAATTTCTACAAACAAAAGGAGATTCTGTCCATACTGTAGAAGGTGTATCCCAAAAGGTTAAGTGTAGCCTTCAGAGGACTGGTGAACTGGAAATGACGTAGCATTCATTCAATAGTGACATAGCATTCAGGAGTGAGTGAGGATTTTTTTAAAGCAAGGAAAAATATACATAAAAGATTTTGTGAACCATTAGAACAGAAAAAAATCCTGAAATGGGAAGTAAAATTTAAATTGAAGTATAAATGATAATTCTGCAGATATGGTCTTATGCCAAAACACATAAACATAATTATTAAGAGCAGCATGAATGTATTGAGAGTACATAATTAAGCAATAAAATGCCTCACTTCCAGTATGAAGAATGCAAAAACTATCATATGGTTATCGTTCCTCCACATCTTGATTCAAATTTAAAGTATTTTGTGACAGAAGAGGGGATTTGGGTTCTACATCACGTTTTCCTCCAGTAAGCCACAATGACATTACAAACTCCAATACAATGTGAAGGAAACTGATAATTCCTTTAAACTAACAAACTACAGGTATAATTGTCTGCAAGGTCTCAATCCTACATAAAGGAATAAAGGCAACTTGGAAAATCCTGGAGCAGAAGACGCAGCCTTCTCTGGGGAAGAGCACACCAACTGGTCATTTAGTGCCAGATAATCATCCTGGAAAACATGTGTATTAATAATATTGTATGGACTGAACAAGTTGTTTTTAGAAATATACATATACATGTAATAACAATTAGTGAAAAAAAGAGGCCATGAACTTAAAAGAGAGAGAGGGTAATAAGGAAAGTTTGGAGGGAGGAAAAGTGAGAGATAAATAATATAATTATATTTTAATCTCAGTATCTTTAAAAAAATCTTTCATAAACAGAAATTGAAACATTTCATGACTTAAAAAGTATGATGCATTGTAATTTGTAAGCATATATATGAGGTTGTATTTATATTAAGAAATAAAGTGACTGTGCTTTATCACAAATAGTTGTTTAAATTTATATTTTTGAACTCATAAAATAAGTATAAACAGACAGAATATTTAAATAAATGTAAAGAAACAAAAAATACTATTGATGTAGAAATATAAATATAATGCAAGTAGGAAAATGCAGTGAAGTTCAAAACTTAGATATCTAAGAAATGTGAAAATAATACTTATAGACTAAATATTTTAATTGTAGAAAGTAACATTTATTTAATACTGTGCTTTAATAATAATCTAACTTATAAAAGAGTGCCTGCTTTGCAACTTATTTGCATATAAATTTAATCATGAAATAACCACAAAAGTATTAGAAGTGAAGATGTCAAATTTAATTAGGTTGAGAAAGTTTTATAGACCATAAGGTTTTAGCTGCTAGGCATTTGAATTAACATTATGAATCAGAATATTTATTTTGCCAAATATTTTCTGTTATACCTAATTATGAAATTCCAAATATCAGATTGAGGAGAACATACAGAAATATATAACTAATACTAAAGACCATTGGAAACATCATTTGGAAAGCTAATACTGTACATAATTTCTGTAATATTTGCATATATAAATATGGTTGAGTGAAATTACACTAAATGGGGAGGGGCCAATGCAGCTCACAGATACCATACCCTATTAAATGAAAAACATAATGTCAGGCATAGGTTACTTCTTTTAAAGATGTTCATAAGTGGGATAAGATAGATCTCCACCCCAGATATTTAAGGCTACTCTTGATTACTCTTTATAACTTGATGGTAAGAATGTCTTATTGAAGATGCCACATACCTGAGGACTTAGAACAACCAAAAACAGAGTTTTCGATCACTTGGACACTTCATCCCTATTGGTTAGATTTCACAGTGCTGAAAAGTTTCTATACATGCTACTAGAGTAAAAATTAATTAAACAATCTTATCCAACTGTGATTTCTGTGAACCATAATTACTACTGGCCTGGGAATATATTTTCACTACTGCAATAGTAGTATGCCGTACAAGATGGAAGCCATGCATCATACTATTAATTTGTCCTAAAACCCATGACTGACTAAATCATAGGGGATAATCTACTATTATTCTGATAAATGTGCACACTAATATAATAGTAATTAACTGCCCCTAGGATTTATATTTATACTCAAAAATCAGTACATCTCCCATCCTTCATAAGGGAAGCATCTTTTATTTTTTCAGTAGATGATGATTCATACCATGTGCCACCTGGTCAACATTTAGGGCATTAGTGATTGTGGAGTGCTCAGCCCTAAATAGGAGCTCTGTAGCGTATTCCCACTTTCCAAGGCTTAGGCATAATCATGGAAGAGTGAAAGAAAGAGTTAAAGTATCAGAGGTAGTGGGTGTCCGCACAAGATGTTCACAAGACCTGTTGAAGCTCAAGCAGCCAAAAGTCAAGCGAGGAGTGGACAGGCAGCCATAAAATACCTCCCTAAGCTGAGGAGATGTTGGCAATTGATGACTGCTGGGGGACGATGAGTCAGTGTCTTTCATAGATGCAGCCTTTGAGATGCCACCAATGCTCGAGGAGACGGTCCTAAATCCAAGCACATTTTGAAAATGAAATGCTGTTTTTTTTATAGTATATAGATTCATAGCTATAAATATTGCTTTATAGGATGATGGGTGTGTCATAAACTTGAATATTCCATAGGTTCTTCGCTAAACTAAGTATTCCATGGCATTGCTGCTTTGACACTTGGATGTTTTTATTGAAAAATTTTATTTTCATAAGTAATTTTCATTTTTATAATGGTTTCCCCTCTTACATATCTTACCTGATCATCCCTGCTCTACTAACCATCCAACTCCATGCATTCCTTCTATGGTTCTTTAGAGGACAAACATGTAAATTGAAAATGAACCAGAATTTAAAAAGAAAAATTCAAAACAAAACAAAGTAAAAACATGAGAAATACATATAGATGTAGAGACATGCACACAGAGATGACACACCAAAAAGAAACAAACAAACAAACAAAAACCTCAAAAAAATCAGAAATCATAATATATAAGGAAAAGAGATGTGGAAAAAAATGCACAAGGGACGATTAGACAGACATCTCCAGAAATACTAATGAGTTCATTGTGTGTTGGCCATCTACTGCTGTGAATGGGGCCTGCTCTTAAGTGTAGTTTGTATATTCATTGGAGAAAAGTATGTTTTCATTTGCGAGCAGTTATCAGTTGGATATATTTTCTGGGTTAGAGATAGGGTCCTGTGTCAATTTACTTTCTAATTGCTTGGACTCCATCAAGCTTGGACCTGTGCAGGCCCTGGGCATGTTTCCCCTTCCTCATCTATTCCCTGGGAATCTCCACCCTCCGACCCATCCAACTCCATGTGTTCCCTCTCTCTTTCTTTAGAAGACAAGCATGCAAATTAAAAATGTGATTTCATATGTGCATCAATCTTACTGTGTCTGAAAATAATTGTTTCTTTAGTGTCTCGATCCTAAATGACTCTAAATTCTGACCACCTCCTCCTCTTCAGTGTCCCCTGAGTCCCCAAGGGAGAGATTTGATGGATGCATCTTAGAACTAAGTGTTCCAAGGTTTCTAACTCTTTCCACATTGAAAACTTCTCTGTTGATGGTAGAGCAAGACACTGAAAAAATGAGTATAGAAGAATGTCAGTAGAAATCATTTTATTGCTACATTTCAGTAACAAAACAATAGTATTTGGTTTTCCTCTTGGTTATAACTTATCTAAGCTCAGGCTCTTGGCTACCTGAGCAGTGTGAGGCAGGGATTATATCTCACAGAGTGGGCTTCAATCTTATTCAGGTAGTGACTGGTTACTTCCACACCTTTTGTGCAAGTATTGCACCAGTGTATCACACAGGAAAGCCATCACTGTAGTTGAAGGCTTTGTAACTGGGTTGTGTTTGTCTTACTCATGAACACTAGGGTGATGGCTTTAGTAAAGCAGAAGCTTGTTTTGTTTTTTGTTTTTTTTTTTTCTGTTTGGTGAAATATGTAAGTACTGTTTTCTACAATAAGGCATTACATTCTGTTTATAGAGAATAACCAAAAGGCTTAGCAATTACCATGAGTTATTTGGAAGTTTCCTTGATGTCCCTTTGACTAACATCTCAGTTAGATGTAACTCATTCATTGCGCTAGACATTTTATTTGGTAGAGAGAACTATCTTGTTGAGGCTGTGTCTCCATCATAATTTGATAATTCCATTTATATTTCTTTCACACATATACATATATTAAGAAGCATCTAGTAAAATAAGTTCCTGTATGACCACTAAATGGCCCTTATTGTTAGCTGTACCACCCCGTATTCCTTCCCTTATCATTTTCTCTATTTGTTTAATTCTCTCTTTCCAATATCACTCTAACTCGTCTCTTCATATATTCATAACTATATATACTATTTCCTCTTCATTGAAAGATCTTTCCCTCTTCCTTGGTCCCTTACTCCATAGTTAACTACTGTGGCTATGTGGATTGTAGCTTGCCTACTGAAAGATTAAAAGCTAACAAACACATATAAGAGAATATATTATAAGAGAATATATATCATATTTTCCATTTATTTTTTTGGTTATCTCACTCAGCATTATTTTTTCTAGCTCCATCAACTTAAATTCAAATTTCAAGATACACACACACACACACACACACACACACACACACACAAACACACACACACACGTGTGATATTCCATTATGTGAACGTGTCACATTTTTATTATCTATTTAACTTGATAGATATTTAATCTGTTTCTAATTTTTGCCATTATGCATAATGTAGTAGGTTATTTCTCTTATATTTTACATTTCTATTGTTATTTTCATTGTAGCTTGTCTTGGGCAAGAGCATATATGTGTAGTTTTCATAACCTTTGTTATTTATTGAAAAGTTATTTATTTTGTCATTGATAAACAATGCATGTGGAATTGAATTGCATTAAACAATTGTAATGTTTTCAAACTTCCATTTAATTTTTTTCTTTTACTTTTTATATTCATTTATTCTTATTTGTTCTGATATCTCAAACAATTAATTATATTTTCTTTCCATGTGATATTGTAAAGAATTATAACAAAATGCTTCAAACAAGAATTAATGTTATCCAACAATTCTAGAAATTTGATGTCAAAATTCAAATTTCAAACTTCTTGACCCCTAAATGAAACACACAGTTCTATTAAACGATGTATGTGTGTGTGCGTGGATGTGTGTGTGCATGTGGTGTGTGTGTGTGTGTGTGTGTGTGTGTGTGTGTGTGTGTGTAAACAATGACGTTAAAATCCAACTAGAACATAGATGTCTTAGTTGGGATTTTTATTCCCATGAAGTGTCACCATGATCACAGATAATCTTATACATGAACACATTTAATTGAGGTGGCATCTTACAGTTTCAGAGGTTCATTCCATTATCATCATGATGGCGAGCATGGCTGCATGCCGTCAGATATGGTGATGGAACTGAGAGAGCTACATTTTGCAGGTAACAGGAAATCAACTGGGTGGTGTCCTGAGCATAAATAATCTGGAATCCCACCCCCACAATGACAGATTTCCTCTAACAACAGCATACCTACTCCAACAAAGCCATACCTCCTAATATTGCCTCTACCTATGAGATTATAGGGGCCAATTACATTTAAACTACTATAATAGTCCGAGTTATTATATGATTTATCATAAAATAACATGCTAATGATATGTTTGAATATATTCACCATCTCTAGTCACAATGGAAATTTATTGAAGCTCAGAATAAAATGTCACTGGAGCAGACTTATCAAAATAGATAAGTCAAATTTTAAAAGTGATATATTGCCCATAATAAATGTAGTATGAGTCAATAGTTGTAAAGTACTCCATGAAATAGGAAAGCATTAGAGGGTTAAAATTGAAGAAACTACTGAAAAGATATCCAAGTCTAGTACAGAAAAGCAGCCAGGGTAGTGGCAGAATTGGGGAGATAGTCTAAATTCAAGAACCAAAACCAACAATTGTCTCAGAAATGACCAATCAGCTGTCAATATATAATAAATCAAAGACACACTCAGAGCAACTTGTAAATAATTGTTTACCAGATCCAATTTGTATAAAAGTTAGGGTAGAATGAAGAATGTGTGAATGGCATTTAAATGTTCAGAATGGAGATTAGGGATATATAAAGCTCAACTCATAAAGTGCCTTGAGTCCAATGCCAAGAATAATTGCAAAAAAAGTAGGGGCCAGAGACATGCTTTCAACCATGCTGGGAAAGCAGAAAGTACAGGCTAGGCAAGCAGCTTATCTTTCTAGGGGAGTTCTGGACCTGGAGAGACCTTGTCAATAAAACAAAGTATATGATGCCTGAGTAGGAAGAGCCAAAGTTCTCATCTTACTCACACACATCTCTATACACCTCCACATATGTATGCATTCACACACATACCCACTATCACGAACATACACACAATTCAGAACACAAACTATTGCTATTAAAATTTTCTATACATGAAGGGTGATTGTATAGATAAGAATAGGGAAATAAATGAAAGGCTATAAAGCAATATTTTGGTTAATATGGATAAGTCCTTTTAGGGATATATTTGTTTATTTTATAAGCTAAATGACATCAAAATGTGCACACATTTTTTAAGAACAAAGAGAGTAAGACAGAGGAAATGAAGTCATTCTTCCATCTGAAAACAGGGGAAAAGACATAAGGAAAGAAAGAAACACTGGCTTATAGATTTAAATATGGAAAAAAAATGAATCTTTCAGAGGTTTATATTTCTAAAAGCAGGTGGAAATGCTATTCTATGGGAGTAAAGATAAGGTGGGGAAGGAGACTTGAAGAGTGAAGAGTGAACAATCTTTTATTTTTTTTCCTTTTATTTTATTTTACAATACCATTCAGTTCTACATATCAGCCACGGATTCCCTTGTTCTCCCCCCTCCCATCCCCTCCCCTTACCCCCAGCACACACCCCATCCCCACCTCCTCCAGGGCAAAGCCTTCCCCGAAGACTGAGATCAACCGGGTAGACTCAGTCCAGGCAGGTCCAGTCCCCTCCTCCCAGATTGAGCCAAGCGTCCCTGCATAAGCCCCAGGTTTCAAACAGTCAACTCATGCAATGAGCACAGGACGTGGTCCCACTGCCAGATGCCTCCCAAACAGATCAAGCCAATCAACTGTCTCACCTATTCAGAGGGCCTGATCCAGTTGGGGGCCCCTCAGCCTTTGTTTCATAGTTCATGTGTTTCCATTCATTTGGCTATTTGTCCCTGTGCTTTATCCAACCTTGGTTTCAACAATTCTTGCTCATATAAACCTTCCTCTTTCTCGCTAATTAGACTCCCGGCGCTCCACCCGGGGCCTAGCTGTGGATCTCTGCCTCTAGATTCTTAAAAGGGGTGTTTTTGAAGTAATATCCTGATCCATAACTACTATTACAATGTCAATTTAACTGACTGGTTAAAGACAACAGATGAAAACTGATAGAGGCATTAACACTACAAAGAACACCAAAGTGCATGAGATTAATTTTATGTTACTTTCACACCATCAAGTTTTCCTAGTGTGATTTAACAAATAAGAACAGAAATTTAAGAAACCTCATGCAGAGAGAATGGATTTTATTAATCACATTAATCACAATAATTTTTTTGCCTATTCTATATGCCTCTGGGCACAAGGAAAAGCCTTCCGATGCCTGGTATACATAAGACTACCTATTCTATCATGCAGAAGGGCTGACATAAAAGGGAAATTGATTATTTCATAGTCGATAGTTGGTTGATCCAACATTTTTTCATAAGATCTTTGCCTTTATTATCTAAGCAATATAGCAACCATCACTGCTGTAACTATGACACTGTGAACACTTATACCATCTTTCACTGCTTAACTAACTCTCTAAAAACTCATAAAAAGTGAATTGCTCCCTGAACCAACAATGTATGCAGAAATATGAATGCCATGTGTTTAAAATGAAATCTGATTAACTCAGCAACCACAATGTATGTGATCAAAATCCATCAAAAAGTATGCCTACAATGGTTATTCCAATAGAAAGGGTAATTGTTTTCCTACTGTGGTGACACCTATTGAACAAGATTATTGTTAAGTAACATTCCAAAAAATGAGGGGAAAAAACTGAGGACATTTAATTCATTATTTTTATTTTATAATTAATTTAATTTTACATATCAGCCACAGGTTCCCCTGTCCTCTCTCCTCCCACCCCCCACGCTTCCCCAGCAATTCACCCCCCATTCCCACCTCCTCCAAAGCAAGGTTTCCCCTGGGGATTCAGCTCAGCCTGGTACATTCAGTTGAGGCAGGTCCAGTCCCCTCCTCCCTACACCAAGGCTGAGCAAAATGTCTCAGCATAGGCATAGGTTCCAAAAAGCCAGCTCATGCACCAAGAACAGGTCCTGGTTCCACTGCCTGGGGGCCTCCCAAATAGTTCAAGCTAATCAACTGTCTCATTAATCCAGAGGGCCTGATCCAGTTGGGGGCTCCCCAGCTATTGGTTCATAGTTCATGTGTTTCTACTAGTTTGGCTATTTGTCCCTGTGCTTTTTCCAATCATGGTTTCAATATCTCTCGCTCATATAATCCCTCCTCTCTTGTGCCAGTTGGATTCCTGGAGCTCCACCTGGGGCTTGGCTGTGGATCTCTGCATTTGCTTCCATCAGTCACTGGATGAGAGTTCTATCATGACAGTTCGGCCATCTGATCACCAGAGTAGGTCAGCACAGGCACTCTCTCGACCACTGCCAGTAGTTTATTGTGGAGGTATCTTTGTGGATTTCTGGGGACCTTTCTAGCACTCTGCTTCTTCCTATTCCCTTGGGGTCTTCATTTATCATGGTATCTCTTTCCTTGTTCTCCCACGCTGTTCCTGATCCAGCTTGGCTACCTAGTAAAGAGGACCCTAAGAAAGACACAGGGATTGCCCAATGACATTTAATTCATTATTATGCTGAGCACACAGTATGAAAATTTTAGGAGAAATGAACCTTTTCCATAAAAATAAATAGGTTCAGTTAGATACAGACATTAATTTTGGTTAATTGGTATTCATGTGTACAGATGTGTATAAACGTATATGTGTATATATGTATATTATACACATATCTGAAATTAGTGGAACTCTGGGGAAGTGTTTTGAATACTAACAGAATAGACAAGCGACTGTGAAAGAGGCAAAGAGAATAACTGATTAATCTTTTATGCAGAGGACATGATGTCACAAAAACATGCAGAGAACTTTGTAACAGGGAAAACTTAAATTTAGAAAACCTAAGTTAGAGAGAGAGAGAGAGAGAGAGAGAGAGAGAAGGGGGTAGTTATATCTGTGATTAACAGTAAGCAAAATTCCCAAGAGATATCTTATTTACATCTTTCAGAAGATGAAGGGCTTATGCTTCCAAAACTCATTAGAAATTGTTATAGAAATGGTAATAAATTCTAGTCACAGATCTGTAGAAAGAGAGGCAAATTATATAGACTTCTCTCTATATAGGCTTTTGCCAGAATATTGATACTATAAAACGGGTGTATTCACATGTACAATAATGTATTTTAGTAGTGATTAGTCAAATAAGTATTACTGTGTATTGATGTAAAAGCTTACATTATATTTTGTTCCATTGTCAATTATAAGTTTATGAAATTTTCAATACATAAAAAGTGCCAGTACTCCTCTCTCCTGCTTTCCATCCTTCTCCCATCTTTACCTCTTTGTTCTCGCAGTTGTTGCTTTTCTGTCTTTAGTTCAGAATTTACTTTGAATCAAAGACATTTTGTTTGGAACTCATATGCCAGTTCCTTAAACAGTTATTTTGTGAATGTAAAATTCAAATATCATTTTATGTGATGAATATATATGTGGACATTGGTAAATGGTACGTTTTCATCAGAAATTATTGCTTATATTAAGTCTAATTTTCTTGCAATCTTTTAGACATACAAATACTGATGGCCTAATTATTAACTTTAAATTTCAAAAATGAATTAAAAGCAATTTGAAAAAGAACAAACATATATATGGTGTAATGTATGTGCTTTAAAGAATTTTCAAAGTTTCATAAAACATATATATGGTGTAATATATTTGCTTTAAAGATTTTTCAAAGTTTCATAAAACATATTTTTAAATATGAATGATACATTTCATATGGAGACCTTAAAAACTTGAAAATAAATTTAAAGTTATTCATGTACCTACCTTGAAATGTAAATTTTATGAAATGCTAACAATTCATTTTAAAAGTTGGCAGGAAAAGAGCTTTGCTACAAAATTCACTCCAAGGAAACATACCCATATGTTTAATCAGAGCTGCAGCCCTTGACATTTCTTTTTCCATACTTTAACTATAGAAAATTACCTGTGCATGTGTGAGCAAACTGTAAGTAAATCTGCCATAACACATGCATTTATGTTTTTAAATAACTGTGTTCAGGTAATGCCATCCATGAGGTCACTAATTTAAAAAAAATAACACAGGAAAAAAAATGCATAAATTGCAATTTATATAATGGCAATATTTATTCTTTTCAACTAAACTTAAAAAGCTTAAGGACCATAGCAAATCACAGCAAGTTAATTACCTAGTATAATTTTTCATGTGTGTGTGTGTGTTTGCATACACACATAAAGATCAAAATAAAACAGACTTCTCTGCTTCTGGTATTATCATTCAGTCATTACTAAGAGAATTCAAACTTTTCAGATGAATATTAATTGGTAAAATTTTGTTTAAATGTTAATCATTTTTTTTTATTTCTTTTGGACTCATAAATAAGTTCAGACTCAGAATTAATTTAAAGAAGAAATATTATTATGGATATCAACTTTAAGCTATAATATGACAATAATTAAATTAATTACATATTCACTGGCATTCTGGGATACCTGAATTAAAAGATTTGTTTATTAATCATCAAAGAAAAGTGGACACAATCACCACAATTCGACACATTGTAGATACGGAAAAGCAAAGAATCGGTGACTCAGAGATCTTGCTGGTGGCTCCTTTATCATTCAGGTGCTCTAGAACTGAAGGGGCACAGTTGTCTACAGGAATCTGATCTGATGTGTGGACATAGAAACTCTACAGCTGTAGTGAAAAGAGGATTTACTTGCATCAAATAGTCGCAGCCTTCAGTCAGTCTTCTGTCAAAAGACAGTTAGAGGCCTGATGCCTATTGATTACAGTGATCTGTTTCTCTTTCAAGCTAAAACTGTGTAGAATTTTAGAAATGTAACAGCAACCACTTTCCAAGGCATGTTTTCCCTCAATCACAATGTCACTCCTAACTGCAAATGTCTTCATATGGGAGTCTATATAACCCAGAAAAACTTCACTAAGCAGAAAAGTAAAAATAGCCGGAGGGAGAGAGAGAGCTCTAGAGTGAGGAAAAGAAAAATAAATATGGTTTGAAGGAAAGAATGGGAAGAACAGGGAAGAGGATTTAACTAAGGAGAGTGGAAGGGTGAAACACTGGCAGACAGTAAATAACACTGAGGCTACTTAACAAGGCAAAGAGCATATTTTATATTTATTATAATTAATCTCTCTATACATACATTATATATATATATATATATATATATGAAGCTGCACTACTTAGATTTATATTATTTCCCCTATTACCCATAGATTAACATAAAATCCAAAGACGTACTTCATAGCACACATACACGGAAAAAAATCTTAGTTATGAAATATTCTAAACTAAAATTTGCCCTATATTTCCCAATGACCATATTTTGGAATAATATTTTCTCAATTTTCTTTAGGAAATAATCTTTCCCTATCTTAAGACATAGGTCTATGAAAATTATATTTATATAGACAATATTAAGGCAGAACTTACCAGAAATATATTACCACCTGTCTCTATTATATGTACTTCAAATTAAAAACTTAGTTGAAAAGGAAAAGCAACAGCAAACCCTGTTCTTTTCTCTCTCGGAGTATTGAAAGCGTTACAAGTGCAAGTTTGCGAGGTCATCTGAAGTACCTTTTGACAGCTTGGCAGGAGTGTGTTGTCTTGACATACTTTTATTTCATTCTATTCCAGGAATACAGAACTCTCCTTTCAAAATGTACAGGAAGAAGCAAACAAAAAATCTGAACTTTGTACTGAAGATGTTTTTGATGGCCATCTCATTTCCTGGTCCAGGAAACAGGGCTATCTATAATTAAAGAGATGATGTCCACCGTTCTCTGACCTAAAAATAAATTTCTGTATAACAATTTCAGAGAGGTAAATGCTAAACATTAAACTACAGTTCAATGTGGGACAGTTAATCATATCATATTGGTTAAATTTTCACTGGTGAGTTCAAAGTTTAAGGACAACTGCTTTGCTACACTCTACATAACACCACATCCTCAAATAACCAAAAATAAAAGAAAATAAAATCAGCAAAAACTTCATTTTCTCACCCTCATCCTCAAGTTTCACTTACATAGGATAAATAATGCTTTATCATAGTTTGTCCAGAGTACATGTACTTTTAATATCCAAGAAAGCTACAAGAATAATGGTGTTTGCAAACAAGGCTAATTATCAAACTGAATATCTCTGCATCGCGGTTTCGCTTTCCCCTATCTGTTTAACAAGTTATCAACAGAAAGACAACCAGAAAAAAACTTTAATAATATCTGACTTGACACTCATCTTCAATTTCATACTAACATTTATTCAAATACTACTGATGTAAGTATTGTACCACTTGGGGAATGGTTTGTATCATGTCATTTTGATATCACTGTTGATTTTCATTCAATATGGGGGCTATAACAAGTTATTGTTAACGATACTGTAATACTATACTTTGTATTTAACTGCCGAGGCTCATTAAAACTACTTTTCTCATAAGCCAAAGCTATGTTTTCCTCTTGTTTCATTTTTGTCTCATCCAGTAAAAATACAGCTAACTTTATCAAGTTCTATTGGAAATCTACTTCAGTGTTTTGTAATGCTGTTTACAAAACTATTCAAGATGGCATTGAAAGGAACTATTCTCTGTTGATTAATGAGTACAAATTTGTGTTACCCCAACCTAATGACATATCATAATTTTAACACCTTAAATTAAAACAAAAAAAATAGATGGACATTACAATCTAAGTCTATATTCTCAAGAATGGCACTTTATAGTCAAACTGCCATGCACAGAAAAAGACATACACACACACACACACACACACACACACACACACACACACACAAATCCAATGGTTACTTGTGTTTGTTACTGTTAAATATGTTTAGAATGTTTTATTAAATTTATAAAGTTAATCCCTTTTATTTAAAGAGTGTAATTTAATTTTCTGGAATATTTTTTAATTTATAGTTAAAGTCCTAGAAAAACATTGAAAGACTTTTCCAAACAAGTTGAATTTTCACCATTTCACTAATTAATGATTATTGATTATTAATTGAATTGTGGTTAAGTAATACAGTGTTGTTTTTTTTTTTTTAAATTTATTTTACAACACCATTCAGCTCAACATAATAGCCACAGATTCCCCTGTTCTCCCCTCTCGCCCCCCTCCCACTCCCCCCAGCCCACCCCCCATTCCCACCTCCTCCAGATCAAGGTCTCCCCCGAGGGCCGGGGTCGACCTGGTAGACTCAGTCCAGGCAGGTCCAGTCCCCCCCTCCCAGACCGAGCCAAGTATTCCTGCATAAGTCCCAGGATTCAAACAGCCAACTCGGGCTGGAGAGATGGCTCAGCCGTTAAAAGCTAGGCTCACAACCAAACAGCCAACTCATGCAACGAGCCCAGGACCCGGCACCAACGCACAGCTGCCTCCCAAACAGATCAAGCCAAATGACTGTCTCACCCATTCGGGGGCCTGATCCAGTTGGGGGCCCCTCAGCCTTTGGTTCATAGATCCTGTGCTTCCATTCATTTGGTTATTTGTTCCTGTTCTTTATCCAACCTTGGCTTCAACAATTCTCGCTCATATAAACCCTCTTCTTTCTCACTAATTAGACTCCCAGTGCTCCACCAGGGGCCCAGCCGTGGATGTCTGCATCCAGATTCCTCAGTCCTTGGATGGGGTTTATGGCACAACTATCAGGGTGTCTGGCCATCGTAATACAGTGTTTTATACATAGAATGCTATAAATATTTTCAAATTCGCTGTTGCTTAGTGTGTACAGAACATTGCCATTTATCCTGTGTTTCAAAAGTGTTTTTCAGGTTCCAGCGGTAAATTTGATATCTGTTCTTGCACCATACTTGTTTAAAGTTGTCAGGTATTTTTTTCAATGAAACCATTACTGTTTTAATTAATAATGTATTAACCATACCATTTAAAGAACATCCCAGGGACATGGAATATGTCTCAGTACTTAAGAATAAGTGATCTTTGTACTCACAGCTCACAACTGAGATATTCCAATAATGGACTCATTAGATTTAGGATGGGACTCAGTTACAGACACCTTGCCTAACCTGCAAAAGACTGCATTCAACTACCTGTACAAAATAAATAAATAAACATAAAATATCACTGGCAAATGTTTTACTGCCAATTATCTCTTTATAACACACCTTTTCAAATAGGTGTTTTTTTTTTTTTTTCTATATCTTTCTAACGTACAACACCCACACTTCTGCCACTATCATTGAGAAGTTAATGAACTCAAGCATTCTATTACTGGCATAATCCTCATTTTCCCCCTCATATCAGTGCTGCGGGATGTCTTTCTGTATGCTACAATTATGTATTGCTCTGACTGATAGATAAATAAAGCCGACAATGGTGAGGCAGAAAAAGATTAGGCAGTGCATTAGAATGGAAGAGAGAGGAAGAAAGGAGAATCGGAGAGATGCTACAAGCTGCCTCCAGAAGAATCAAGCTATAAAAGAAGTACTGGTAAGCCATGAAGTCACATGGCAACACATAGAATAATAGAAATGGGTTGAGTTAAGTAATAAGAGTTAGCTAGCAAGAAGCTTGGGTGAAGTTTGTCATTAATATAAGCCTCTGTGTGTTTACTTGGGACCAAGTGTTTACTGGGCAGGACATGGGAAAATTTCTATCTACATATCAGTATTTTATTTATTTTTATTAAAAGTGTACTTTTCATACAATATATCCTTATTATGGTTTCCCTTCTCCCAATTGCTCCGAGATACTGTTATCTGAGTCCACACACTTTCTTTCATTAGAAACCAAACAAACATCTAAAGAATAATAAAATAGGATAAAATAAAAACAAACAAATGGAAATAGGGCAAAAAAATAAACAATAACCCATAAATAAACAGAAAAAGTCAAAGAAATATCACTAGAAACAAATATGCATGCAGAGACACACACATTCACACACAGAAGTCTCATAAAAACACAAAACTGTAAGCCACCCATAGACACAGTGACTTGAAAGGGTAAAAAAATCCCTGACTTGAGGCTCCATTGAACAAAACCAGTTTTTCATTTGCAACCGTTATCAACTGAAACTAGCTTCTGGATTAGATACTGGCACTTGTGGCTCCTTCTTTCTGCCCCTGAACACCAGCCATCACAGACTTGAGCAGGCCCTGTGCATGCTGGAACAAGCTTTCTCAATTCATACATGTGTCTGTCCTGCTGTAAAAGACCTCAATTCCTTGATTTCTTCCATCCCTTCTGGTGTCCTCTTCTGTCCCCCGAGGCCTGAGGGGCAGAATATGATAGAGACATCCTATTTAGAGCTGAATATTCCAAGATCTTTCACTCTGTGCATGCTGGCCAGTTGCAAGTCTGTGTTTGTTCCTATCTACTGAAGAAAGAAGCTTGTCTGATGAAGGCTGAATGAGGCACTGATCTATGAATATATCAGAATGACATTAAAAGTCATTTTATTGCTTCATCTTTTAGCATACAGTACAATTTGGTTTTCCCCCCAGTGCTCTGGCCTATCTGGTCTCAGATTCTTGGTTACCTGAGCAGAGTTGGGAGTAAATTCCATCTCTTGGGGTGGGCCTCCAATTCAACCATATATTGCTTGGTCACATCCACAGTCTTGTTGCCAATATTTCACTAGCACATGCAGGCTGTCATTGTAGATCAAAGCGTGTGTGGCTGTGCTCATGTTTACCTTTGGCCTTGACAGCATGGGGAAAAGAAAGGAAATGAGTGAGGGTATATGAGGACAGGCATCAAAAACTGAGGGACATTTGAGGCATCATATGGGAGCTTCAGACAGTAGACAGTTACAAAAATAGATACATGTTAAGGCGATCAAAACCAGACATCACTCAAATCAAGCTTCCAGTACTGGAATTGGGTTACATTTAATCAAGGTGTTTGCCAAAGGGGTCCCCTGGAAATCCCCAAGCAACTCAGGCTATTGACAAGGTTATTGCTTGGCCTACCACAAATTTAGAGTGAAGCCCTATTCCTGAAGACAACACTCATACCACTCATTGAACACAGATAAGTTGAGGACATATATAGAGACTCCAAAATTATTGACTGGTGATACTATCAATATTTTAAACCTGAATCTATAAACTAGCTTCTAGAAGGAAGTGTACACTAGTTATTATTATTCTTATATCATAAATATGGTGGATTTAAATGAATTTTTCAATGAAATGTCTTGATAATTTGTATTAGAAGTTTACTTTGCAAACTTGAAAAGAAGATATCCTAAAGGAAGAGGAAATAGTACTTTGGGTCACATTTTATACCCAGATGTCTTAAAGATAAACTGTCTTCCTTTGAGCCTATTAAATATTAAGATGCTGGGATACACAGAAACAAATTTATATTTCTTTTTGCCAATAAAAATAATGCATGGTCCCATAATAGTTTTAGTTACACAATGGTTTCATTGTGAGAATAATTTCAGAAGTTTATGATTCATTGATTTCATTAAAGGTTAATAAAATAAAGCCGAGGACAGACAGTGTCTTAGACACATTGAGGTTTTTCAAAGAGTGTAGCCATTGGTTGGGATAAAGGTACAGAATAGGCTGAGATCAATCAGAACTCTGCTGGCACCAAATCAACATGACACAAATTCCAGGGGAAGTGTCCTTTGATGCTGCAAAAGGGAAATGCTGAAGGTTATTGGAACTCTCATTCAGTGTGTTTACCCTGCAAACACTAGCTGCCCTGCATATATCTTCTTCATCATTAAAATTTTCTTTCCTCTTTTAATGAAAGCAAAGCAAAACTTTTTGTTACTGAATTGGATTTTTCTGTGCTGTTGCAAGGTCTTTGTCAGACAAGCGGTTCAGCTGGGATTTATGAAAACAACGCATTACACAGTTGGGAGAATCAATCTGGCCTGACTCCTTTAGGTCTTGTTCTTGTCTTCAGGTTCCCATTAGGTTTGTTAGTCACTAGAAAAGCAGTCTTTGTGTACATAGAAGGACATTGGGTGCTTCAGTAAACAGAACCAAATAAAATTAATACTTGTATCCTAGGACTCCCTGAAAAATCTCATGTCTTCATACTCAGGTGCTACTGACGATATTCACGCAAATATAAATGGTATAATAGATGCTGACATATTAATATTTGATCACATTAAATTTAAAGAGAACTTTGGAAAACTCTAAACTTTATCTTATTATATTGAAAAATGTATAATCAAATAAAAATATATAAGATGATTTACTAGAAAATATTGATGAAATATCTTTAATTACTAGTTATGTTATTTGATGAGTAGGATAATGTTTGAAGGTTAATTCCTTCAATTAAAAAATATAGAAAGTTGATATGTACTGAATTCCTCTAATGATCAACTGCAAAAATGCATTGTGAGAACCATGTAATGAGAAGGGTGGTGTCAGACCATATGTTGTGTATGTTTTCCCCTTGTGAGTGTCAGATATGAGGGTTTAGTTTTATTTTCACTGTTATTGGCTCCTTTTCTCATATGCTCTGTACTTTTAGCCATTCCCACAGAGCTCCGTTCAGTTTAAAAAGGAGCCATAGGAAGCTTTGATTATGTAAATGTAATACTCCCTTGAAAAAGTGCCATAGAGAGCCAAAAGAGCAAAGAGTTAGATTCAGACATGAATCCAGCTAATAAGGCCTCTGGGGAGTTCGGTTTAAAATTGGTTTGTTCTCATACGAGGCTACATTATTTTTTCATATTATTTGTAATATGAGGGTTTTCTCTAAGTAAGTTTTACCCCATTCCATACACACTGGTTTGTATGTATATTTGAGAATTGAGAGAAAAATAATGGCAGGAATTAGAGCTCTCTAAATACCTGTATGGGTTTTTTTTCTTGGTAATAATGTTTTAGACATTGAAAAGGGAGAATTTAAATGGACATTATTAGAAATTTTACCTTTTTAAAATTATGGTTACAACTTTTTAAAATATTAAAAATTTTTCCAGTCACTTTGCATTTTGTAATATATATGAATATAACTATATTCCTGCTATATTCTCACCTTTAATTTCTAACTGACATTATACCATATAAAATATAGACACCTGTTTTTCACTAGGATTAGGGTGTGTGTATGTGTGTGTCTTTATGTGTGTGTTCTATTAAGATATATGTAGTAACAGTTTGGCACTGTTGAAATGAAATCATATTTTCACCTGAAGAATCAAAACATCAGTTCTAAGAAAAGCTAACTTTAAGTCAGAGTATTACTTACACAGCTTAAATATTTCAGAGAAATTATTGTCCATAACAGTTATTCCATAAAGTCATAAAAATAACTGTGACAGTGTATTTAATATAATTAAATTCCTGTAGTGTGAGACATAGTAAATTAACAAATTAATAAAAGAAAGTTCATCACTTTTCTTTGGTATTTACAATTATTAAATGAAAATTCTGGCTATTTATGCATTACAAATACTATTACTGGGTCAGGAGTTCAAAGTGCTTGCAGGGGACTTGGTTTGGGTTTCTGGCATCCACATCAATGCTCACAACCTTAGTGTCAGTTCCTGGAGTTACTTCATACTCTTCTGGCCTCCACATGATCCAAGCACACATGTGCTACATCCACATACTTGCAGGCAAACATATATGCACAGAATAAAAATAAATAAATCTTTTAAAAACCACTATCAATAAATGATATACCTTATTTTGTGTTTTCATCCTGGTTTCTTGCAGAGGGATTACAAACACAGAGTCATTATCACATACAAACATTTAGTATTTCTTTTAGAATGAGAGATTTTATTTCATTAGATATGAAGAATAAATGTATATTTGACTTAAAATAGTCTCTGTTAGTTAACTGATGTTTGTCTAAACTGGCCTTCATGTACAGGACCCATACCTACTTTGGAATGTAACATACTACATATGAAGAGAGTGTGTAAACATTTGATTAAATCACAGTCACCACAACAGAGAGTCAGCCACCACAAGTTGTCAACTGGTCATTTAGCTAATGCCAACTGAAAACATTAAGGCTGGCTCTGTCTTTCATAATTTAACTCTGTGTCCCCAAGTTATATATGTATAAGGTTGGTTAGCAACATGTAGAAACCAGTCTTGATCTGGAATACAACTATATTTTAGTTATTGTTTTACTTAGACACATTTTGTTAAATTTAATGGGTTTAATATTCTCTTCTGTTAGGGTTCAGACTCAGTAATTTCTTTTCTAGCTTGTGTCTCCAGACAGTCTTCTTATAACAAAATGTTTTGAGATGTATTCATCCATTAAGGATAAAAAAGCAGATGTCTATCACTGTCAATTGTGTCCAACTTCTAAGAAACTACTATGAAAATTAGCATTTCTCTCAAATTATACTATCCCCATTCCATATTTTGCTCAAATATAAATCTCATTTGTTAGTTCTTCTTCTTCTTTTTTTTTTGGAGGCGGGGTGGTACAATGAACTGCTAATATCATTAGATGAATTAAAGTGTAATTCCTTACCACCAAATTTTTTTTAGTGATTCTTTTTCTAGTTTGTCGATTATTGTACAATACTATTTTAAGGTGTGTTACTTTTGTTTATGTTGCCTTTGTTCAACTTTGTGAAGCTGTGTTACTTTTCCTGTCTAAAACACCTGATAGTCTAATAAAGAGCTGAACAACCAGTAACAAGCAGGAGAGAGGATAGGTGGAGCTGGCAGGTAGAGAGAATATATAGAGGGAGAAATCTGAGAGGAGAGAGAATAAAAGAGACAGAGGAATGAAAAAAAAAGGGAGAGCCAGAGAAGGGGGAGGACATCAGGGGTGAGCAACCCAGCCATCCAGCTATAAAGCAAGCCACAGAGTAAGAGTAAGGGTTACAGAAGTAAGAGAACCAGAAAAGCCAAAAGGCAAAAGGTAGATGGGGTAATTTAAGTTAAGAAAAGCTGGCAAAAAACAAGCCAAGCTAAGGACAGGCATTCATTATTAAGAATAAACCTTCATGTGTGATTTATTTGAGACCCGGGTGGGTGGCGGCCCCCCAAAAGAGACAAAAAACAAATAATAGTCTAGTTTTAACACTATTTGTGTGATATGACATCTTGCAACATTCTGTCTATGTTATGACTGAATTACTAAGATACATAAAGTCTCATATTCATTTATGTTGTAAATTATTTTGCTATAAGCTTTATATAATAAAGTCTCTTACTGCATTTTAATTTCTAATTTACCATGTACTTACTGAACAAATTACTCAATGATGTCTTTTAAGATGTTATACATGTTTATGTTGCAAGGGTGTGCCAGGTTCATAATGAGAGGCCTTCAAGAGCATTCTACATTTCATGGAATGCTTGTGTGAGTAATGGTGCCTGTCATCAATCTATACAATGAATTCAATCCCTTCAGTCTATATTGTAGAAAAAGAGAACTGACTTCCTCAGTTGTCATCTAATACATGTATGCAGTGGAGAATATGCATGAATGTGAGTGTGTGTGCAGACACATAAACACACACACATATACACATACAGGTACATACAAATAAGTAAATAAAATATACAAATAAATAAAATATTTTAAAAGAGCATTCTCAATATTATATAAACATATGTAATTAATCATTTGAAAAATGTTCTATGAATAAGAGTAATTGAATCATTAATACATATAGAATATAATACAAATATTTTACTTAATTTTAAAGTACATACAATACTATAAAATTAAAATCAAATTTGGTAGTTTATTTCTACCTGTTCCTCTTACAGTTGTAAAATTCTAAGCATCACATGATCATCAGAGAGACACTATCCATTATTCAAGGCTTCTATTATATTATATCTTGTGAATGATGGTATGATTTACTGCTATTATTCTTAAAATGAATCATCTGGAAACTTTCAATCAATAAAAATAGCCTAATTTACTCTCTTTGTTTAATATTATGATTTTTAGATGCACTGTGATTAATAATGTTACATAGTTTTTCTTTTTAATTTTGTAAAGTCATACAGTATTAGGTAGTACAGGGCAGAACCACTCACAAAAAGCACACATAAGCAAATCAGCACCACTTCATACTCCAGAAGAATACTTTGGTAACTTGACATTATTATACAGACAGTGGAAAATTGCTACAATAAAGTCTCAAGGTGTCTGGAACTATGTTAGTACTTATATTATGCTATTTTTTGTATTATATATCCATATAATAATTATGCAACATAACATGTAAAATATTATATTTCTATATAATAATAATAGGTGTTAAATGTCTCTGTGTTATTAATATTATCGAGGATGGTGAACTTTAAGAGTACCAATTTACTTCAAAGGGAAAGATGGGCATCAAAGATATTCCATATGGAGCCGGGCGTGGTGGCGCACGCCTTTAATCCCAGCACTTGGGAGGCAGAGGCAGGCGGATCTTTGTGAGTTCGAGGCCAGCCTGGGCTACCAAGTGAGCTCCAGGAAAGGCGCAAAGCTACACAGAGAAACCCTGTCTCTAAAAAAAACCAAAAAACAAAAAAAAAAAAAAAAAAAAAAAAAAAAAAAAAAAGATATTCCATATGGAGTTTGCTTTCTTTATGGTAAAAGTTGGCCATTTGGGCAAGAAATTGCTCTTGTCTGGACTGCTTGACAGGATGCTGTATAAACTAGACATTCAGGACACATAGAAAGGTGACCAGTGAACTTCACAAGGTGAGATGGTCCTTCATGTTCCTGTTTCACAGAAGAAATTGCCAGACATTCTACAGGACATAAGGAGAAGTTACTGATGAACTTTATCAGAATGGACGGGACAGTCCTTAAAATTTCCTGCTTCACCAAAACCTATGCCAGGGATTCTAGGCCTGTAGGCTGAAGTTGGTTCCCAAATGTTACAGAGGATCTTTGGATGACTGTTCAGGCATCCAGATATCTTTGTCATTTCTAGAATTATGGAAGTTGTTTGCAATGCACTTTTTGTTTACTCGGGTAATATTAAATCCTTCTGGGGACTTTGATGTAGTTGATGACTAGATAGTTATAATTATAATTTTCCTTAGTTCTGATAAAATATAAATTAAATATAAAGCTTTAGACTCAGAAAAAAACAGGGTAGATGATAGGATATTTTCTTTAAATTTGCCAAGTATGAATGGGCTAGATATTGTAACTGTAATTCTTGCTTGATAACTGTTTGTAATATGTAATTTTACAGCCGGGCGGTGGTGGCGCATGCCTTTAATCCCAGCACTCGGGAGGCAGAGCCAGGTGGATCTCTGTGAGTTCGAGGCCAGCCTGGGCTATCAAGTGAGTCCCAGGAAAGGCACAAAGCTACACAGAGAAACCCTGTCTCGAAAAAAAAACAAAAAACAAAAAAATATGTAATTTTACTATGTTAAGGTTTAACATTCCATTTTGGTGAGACAGAAAAGGGGAAGAGCTTTGGGATGGTCTTTCTGTATGCTGGGAATATGTGTTGCTATGATTGGTTAATAAAGAAGCTGTTCTGGCCAAAAAAAAAAAAAAAAAAAAAAAAAGAGGTTGGCTGTGGTTGGCAGAAGTTATATGATCACAGAGACCATGCCCATCAGGGGTTAGTAGGAGCTACATATTTCTCTTTCTTACTGTGTTCTCTAGTCACAAGAATGTGAGTTATTTTTTTCCACTACAGATGCCCAGCATAGGATGCATCTGAGACACAACGTTAAAGCCATGTAGCAACCTGGTTATGCAATAAAACCATGTGCCAAAACTAGTCTTTGCTCTCCATAGCTTTATTTTCAGGTAATGGTGGCTACAGTAGCAGAAAGTAGGATGAACCAATTACTGTCACCTGATGCATTGAAATGCATTGAAATTTATTACATTAAATGAAATTCTTAAATTATGAATTAAAGGCAGAGCTCTAGGAGTCCAATCGAAGAGAGAGAGGAGGGATTCTATGAGCAAGAGATATCAAGACCATGACTGGAAAGAGTGCAGAGACAACTAGCCAAACTAGTGAAGACACATGAACTGTGGACCAATAGCTGAGGAGTGCCCATGGTAATGGACTAAGCCCTTTGAGTAAGTGAGACAACTGTTTAGCTTGAACTGTTTAGGGGAACCCCCAAGCAGTGGGACCAGGACCTGTTCCTAGTGCATGAACTGGCTTTTTGGAGCCCGGTGCCTATGGTGAGACATTCTGCAGCTTTGGTGTAGGGAGGAGGGGCTTGGACCTGCCTCAGCTGGAGTGTGCTGGGCTCTGCTGGCTCCCTGTGGGAGACCTTGCCTTGGAGGAAGGGGAAATGGGGTATGGGTTGGGTGGGAAGGCTGAGAGGTAGGAGGAGGGGAGACAGGGGAATCTGTGGTTGATTTATAAAATGAATAGAAAAACAAAGCATGTTTTTTTTCTTACTCGAGCAAGTTACCCATTTCTATCTACATTCTATGGTATGCTGTTTTTAATATGAAATATTGACATAATAAGGAAATATCTTTCCTCTTCCTCCCTGTAAGTGATTTAAACTTGACCCAATTTAAAACAGAAACAATAACACTTTCCCTTTACGCTGAGAAAGACATACACATATCATCAAATTTTCCTTTAATTTTCCTTTAGAGACTTATTTTTTGAACATTTTGTTTTTGCTGTGTCTACTCAGTAATACAACTTTGGCTTCTCAGATCAGCAATATTCCATCTGCCCCAAAACTCAGAACAATTACTCTGCTAAAAGTCTCCAAAGAACTGTTATGATGAAAAGAGTGCTTATAATATGAACCCGTCTTAAAGTTGACTTACTGTTTAGCAACATAGATTTCTCCTTTCTTAAAATGTCTCCTAATCTTTATTTCAAAACAATCATCTTCTGTTTTGTAGTGTGTTTCCTGTGTGGTTTTCCACTGTGTCTACCCCGCCACACAATGCCAAAGCTCAGTTGCTCTCAAGGTCCACTTCAGGCGTTTAACACCAGTCCATCCTGGGTGACTCTTACTCATTACCAAGTTCAGCTGCCACCATGAGATGCAGTCTCAACCCCCTCTGAACCACAGCATCTTTGTGCTGACCTTGAGGAACTTTTCTCCAAAGATTTGCCTCTATGGACAGTGTTCTCTGGTCTCTTCTTAGCTCCAGCTTATTTGAGAGAATCAAATGACCAGTAGCAATTGGCTCAGTAAAGCAGAAATTTTACTTTAGAAGCCCTGGTCCCTTGTTAATCACAACAACTTCTTTAGCTCCTTCTGACCATACATAACAGATTCTTAAGAAAAAGTTCACACAAATGACCCTGATAGTGCCTTTGAGGGACTCACATTCTTTCCTCTATAACTTCACAAGATGGTTCCAATCTTCTTCATTTTTTCTCAGTATTATCATCTAAGTTCTCCCGGGATCATCAAGCAGTAAACATTCAATGGCTTCTCCAGTTCAGATTCTACCACAGTACTCCCCCAGTCACATAGTCATGTCTGTCACATACTCCTATCCTAGTAACAATTTCTGCCTTAGATTTCTATTACTGTTAGAAAATACCATGACCAAAAATTCTTGGAGAGAATGGGTTTATTACAATCTTACAGTTCCACATCACAGTCCATCATAAAAGGAAATCAAGAAGGAATTCAACACAAGAACCCAAGTGTATCCAGAGGCCAAGAGTGGTTCCTCTTACCAGCTTGATCATGATGGATTGCTCATCCTGATTCCTTACACCATCCAGAGTTATCAGCCAAAGATGGCACCTCCCACTATGAACTGGGCCCTCTTACATCAACCATAAAGCAAGACAATTTACTAAAGATTAGCCTATGTGCCAGTTTTCTGGGGGCATTTTTTAAATTGATGTTTTCACTTCTAAAAAGTCTTTAGATTTAGTAAAGCTAAACTAAAACCATTCAGCAAAAATATTCAATGACTTGCATGTATCTTTCTTCTATTAAATTGATGGGTGTTATAACATCCAGGAGAGACTGTTTCTCACTTAGTGTTCATTCTTCAATATAATAAAAAAAAGTGTTTTTTTTTTTTTTGTTTTTCTTCACACACACACACACACACACAAATTATTTGGTTGATTGTGACTTGTGAGAAGAGGGCTCTTCAGAGAGGTGTGGCCTTAGATGAGGGCTTAATAGTGTCTGGTTTTATTTCACAGGACTATAAATTACCATCTGACAGATGAAAGTTTGCATATAAAGGTAAATAAGAAATAAAAGACTTCATTTCAAATGAATAGCATTTTTTGAAAGAAGTAAACTTCATTGTTTTATCTCATTTTGTTTTATGTGATATTCACAAGTAAGATTAAGGTCATAAAAATGTTTCAAAATATCTATGGTTCTCTGACTTCCTTTTGCCACATGCAATGCAGAAGTTTTTAGTCAGTTTTAATAAAGCTGATCTCTGAAGTGATGCCTGTGTTATGAGTTGTTCTTTAAAAGACTAAAAAGAAATACAGTTTTATCATTAATGTAATATATCCAAATGATATACAGTTATAAATATAAATATATTCTTCAATTCATCTAAAATTTAATTAGACTGTCCTTAATCAAGAAGACAGAGATCCATAAAAAGACACTTGAAGGTTATATTGCCATATCTGATTAGATATCAAATCATATTATTCATATTTTTATTTTAGAGAGTGAGAGAACTGAAAAATTGAGCCTCACAGATACTGAATAAACAGGAAAATACATACCTTAATGACTAACTTGTTTTCAACAAATCTTTTTACACAAAATGTTTACATTTAGTAATTGCCCTAAAGATGTTATTTCTTTTTGTCAAAAGCAAAAATGAAGAAACAAGACTCAATCGATGCCAATCAACAATTGCTATTTACTAATTTAAAAATTCTTATGAAATTAACAATTATTTTAATTTTGCCCACCACCAGTGTAACTTCCCTGAACTATTGGCCATTAAAAAAAAACTTTTTATCATCAAGACAAACTATGAAAATGAAGTATTTTAGTAATTTTCCTTGTTATATCTCTAGGAAGAACTGAAATATGTTCAGAACGCTTCCCCTTTAATACTGCCAGAGACCTTTGGAACTCCAGCTCCAACTCAAGGCAGCTTGCTGACAATAGTCAGAAACCCAGTTTTGCACATTTGACTTTCCCTCCTAGAAGGGCATTTTATAAACTGGCTATAGAGTAGTTTCCTCTGCAATGTTGTTTATACACTCTCAAGGACTGTACTGTGCCCTACTTTTACAGTCAAATCACTGTAATCAAACAAGTGAAACAATACTGGTAATAGAACTCACCTGCCTTCAGCTTTCATTCAAATGGAGCAGCCTGACTAGCATGGCTTCCACAGCAACTTCAACTTCATTTCAGGCACTGTCAACCATTTTATTATCAATAACACAATTTTATCCTGCTATGTAAAGATAAATAATATTGAAATTCTCAAAATCAGTCAATGAGGATTCAAACATCAATGTTTCAACTATAAATTTAATCAGTCACTTACAACAAGAAGACTATTGAAGTTCACATTCCCAAGAAGTAATCTGTCTGGTTCCAGATTTATATTTGTTGGGGGACTTTAATTACAGCTTTTATTTCATTACTCATTGTTTAAATTATTTGTATTGGTTAAATTATTTATATCCTCTGAGTTTCATTTTCTTAAGTCATATACATTTAGTCACTCCTTCATTTTCCAATCTTTTGGGATACATGTTTTCAGTGTATTTCCTAGTGACTTTTTTATTCTATTGGGATCTGTTTTAAGGGCCCTATTTTCATCTCAAATTTTATTACTGTATGATAGAAACATAGTCTGTGGACCTGATGGGCAGATTTAATATTACAGGAATGTGCATCTAACCAAAACTAATCTACAGATTAAAATAAATTCTTATAAAATATCTAATGACAGTCTGAACTAGAGAAAAGTCCAAACATTTATATGAAAACACAAATGACCCTGGAAAGACACAATAATATTTAGTGGAATGAACATTACTGGAGATGTCACTATACTTGACCACAAATAATACTAGTAAGCTATAGTAATCAAAACAGCCTACTATTGGTACAAAACCAGACATGCAAATCAATGAAATTGAGTGCAGGAACCAGAAGTAAAATAGATACAGCCTTGCCCTCTTAGGTGGACAGTATCTGAAAAATACACACTGGAAAAACTTATTCTACTCAAAACTAATGCAGGAAACTCTGATATTTGTCTAAAATCAGAATGGCTTTTATTAAGAAAAAAATGACAAGAAATTCTAGTGAGAACGTGCAAAAAGAACTACCCTTAGTTAGTGTTGTGAGTGTACACAGGTATAGTCACTATGGAAATCAGCATGGAGCTATAGCCAGAAATATATGGCCCACCTATAGCACTAGTGTGCATACACTTAGAAGACTCTACATTATGAAAGAGATACCTGCACATCCATCTTCATTGTTGCTGTATTCACAATATCCAGGAAGTATTAACAGCCTACTAACCCATCAACAGATGAATGGATTATGCAAATGCAGTATATATTCACAATGGGATTGTTTTCAGCTACAACTGACACCAAAAACATGGAATTAGAAGGAAATTCATAATATTGATGGAGGTGACCTGGGCCCTTGAAAAAAACACCACTTACCTACCCCCACATTTTTTTTCTCAATGCTGGGGTTACTTACATGAGTGTAACCATGGCTATCTGTTTATATGGATTCTAAATGTGGATCTTAGTGCCTGTACAGCATGCTCTTTACCAGGTAAGTCATCCGTGTAGCCTGGTGATTTCTTTCCTTTTTTCTTTTTTTATTAGCACACATTCAAAGACACAAAGTTTACCTATACACATAGAAAATAAAAGGCAGTATTTTCATTGTAGCTGAATAAGGTAAGTCTTCAATAAATAAGATTCTTAGAAAAGACATATTGTGCTAATATAATCAAATGCTAAATTATTAGGGTTTGAATTGATATAAAGGCTATCTGGTGATCTCAAAAACAGAAAACATCAATAGTGGCATATAGGAATTTAGATGAGAACAGCAAACACAAAGTTCTTCAATATGTTTGCCTTCCATGACCTGCTAGGAACTAGAGGCTTAGGACAAGTGTGGCCCAAGATAGAGAATAGAATAAACAAAGAGAGTTCCTGGGATAATGAAGAAAAGTACAAATGCTTTATGAAATAACTAAAGACAAATTTTAAAAACAGTTACTCTTATTTGTAAAAATTCAGATGTATATGTCACAATTTTGTTTCTTTCAAAGCAGTATAACCAAGCAAGGACTCAAGTGGAGGGATTGAGACACAAATCCAGCCAGAAAGCCTTCGACTTGTTACAGTTTGTTCTGTCTGCAGAATGTTCTGGGACCAGCGGCTAGCAGAATCATCATCAAAGATACCAGAGAGACTTCATCCATCAACCGATGAGTGCAGATGAAGCCAAATATTAGGCAGAGCTCAGGAATTCCTGTGGAGGAGCAGGAAAAAGGATCAGGATCAGAAAAAAAAAATCAAAAACAAAAAACAGAGGGGTCAGGGACACCAGAAGAACCTGTCCCAAAGAATCAACTGATAAGGACTCATGGGGTCCTGCCGAGATCAGGAAGCCTTTAGGGGTCTGACATCTGTTATCTGCATTTATGTTATATCTGAGTAGTTTGGTGTTCTTGTGGGTTCTCTAACAATGGGAGCAGGAGTGTCTCTGATTATTTTGCTTACTTATGTGACCCTTCTCCTTCTGAGTTGCCTTGTTCAGCCTTGATGTGATAGTATGTCCCTGTTCTAATTGTAGCATGTTTGGTTGACATCTCTGAGAGGTCCTCTTTTTTTCTGACAGGGAAAGGGGGTTGGATTTGGGGGAATGGAGGAGATGGGTAGGGACTCGGGAGAGGAGAGAGGGGAAACTGCAGTCAGGATGTAATATACTGAAGAACACTTAAAAAGTATCTTGTTATCTTATTAAGGGGGCATGGATTATGAATTCCTTAATGAGTTAGAGTTCTCTGTAATTCTCTTGGTCTATATGTTTTCATATACTAAAGACATTTTCATTTCAGTTTTATAAAGCAGGGATGCACAATATCTGTTATACTACCTATGTAAAAACAAAACTCAAATAAATTAGAATATGTGTGTAGAGTATATGATTTTGACTCATGTTGAAACATTATTATGTTATATTACAAGAACTCTTCACATTTAACTGAGTATAAGGACTTACTTGACATGTTTCATCAGCTAATGAGCTAATCTTTTCGACATTACATCTTAGTACTTTCAGCAGTGAGAAAATATGTGATACTGTTCATCTTGAAATGTTTTGAAGTCCCCAAAGTGCACACAAATGAATATATGGAAATATTTCCAATATGGCAGTGCTTAATTTGAACAAACTATTTAAAGATATAGCATTATATTTGGCCAAGAAATGAAATTATTTGAAAGTATGTGAGTCAATTCTCTCTTAGGCAAACCAGTATATTTTTAAGAAAATTAACAAATTTCCATACCAAATGTACATATGGTGTATGTCATGCATATCTGTTGCTAAGGTTTCTGCTTGTCTGGCAAGTCTGTATGCATATTCAGCTACTGAACAAGTGCTTATTAGTACAGCTAATGAAAAGGTTAAAAAAAAAAGGAAGTTGTTCTACAAGGTAGTAAGCCATATGTTATGTTGTTTTCAATGATGACCATTATTGGTATCTATGGTGGTGTGAGTAGAATGGCCCCCAAAGATTCATAATTTGGATGCTTGGCCATTAACGAATCATACTACTTGATAGGGATTCGGCCTTGTTGGAGAAAGTGTATCACTGGGGGTGGGATCTGGGGTGTCAGATGTTCAATTCAGGCCTAGTGTCTCCTATTATCTTCTGCCTGCAGATCTGAATGTAGAACTCTCTGCCACCAGGTCTGCCCGTATGCACCAAGCTCCTGGTCATGGGGATAATGCATTAAACTGAAGCTGTAAGTAAGCCCAAATTAAATGTGAGTTGCTGTGGTCATGGTGTCTCTTCACAGCAGTGGAACACTAAGACAGTATCTTTTAAAATATTTCTATGTAAGCCGGGCGGTGGTGGCGCACGCCTTTAATCCCAGCACTCGGGAGGCAGAGGCAGGCGGATCTCTGTGAGTTCGAGGCCAGCCTGGGCTACCAAGTGAGTTCCAGGAAAGACGCAAAGCTACACAGAGAAACCCTGTCTCGAAAAACCAAAAAAAAAAAAAAAAAAAAAAAAAAATATTTCTATGTAACTAAATTGAAGATAGTATCTTAGAAAACTATTTCAAATTCATCAGGCTATTATTTAAAAAGAATCAATAATTATAAAAATACTTCTAATTATGGGTGTGAATTTTTTTTCAGAAATCAGTTTCTTCCATAGATTGTAGATAAATGTTTTGATCAAATATAAAAGCAAATCCTGTCTGAAATTCACAGCAATGAACAAAGACAGATTATTGAGATTACCTAATTTTGTGAAAATATCAAACATTTAATAGGTTTGTTGTATTAAAATTTGCACACAGCATACAGAGTGGGATCATAGATACATATGAAGGCACTACATTTCTGTGATGATGGTAAATAATCATGGCAAGAAAGTGGAGAGTATTATCACAGAACAAAAATCACCTGAGAGAGCAAAGCCATATACTATTTTTAGATTCTCCAATATTCTGGATTTTATTTAAACAGTGTAAGCAGAAAGCAAATTATAGAGAGAAAAGCTCATGAAAGAGACCAAAAAGCAAAAGCACTAAAATTATATATAGAAATAAATATCCTACTAAAAGTTATAAAGTTTATATCACATCTCCTCAAGAATAGTGATTGATGTGAGGCTAAAGGAACCTTTCACTACAGGAAAGTAAGGATGTGCATGGACTCCACTTTGTAATATTTATGCATGTATATCGATGAATCAAATTTTCACTATAAAAATATAGAAAAATTACTCTTTCAAAGGAAATAAGAGGTAGAATCTAACCATGAAATAACTTAAATACAACATATTCCAAAAGTGGCTTTAAATTGCAATTATTAGTAAAGTGAATTAGTTAAAACGTACCACCACCATCATTATTGTAAGTACATGCTTAAGCAGAAAATGAAAACCGTGTGTAGACAAAAATATAAATAACTGAATAAAAATAATAGCTGAAATACAAATGAAAGTGTCAGTGAAAGTGAAAAGAGAAGATAGATTGATAGCTAATATATAAATGGAAAGACATCATTTGAATTCACAAAAATTTGAATGAAACTAAAAAAAAAATAAATCAAAGAAAGTTTGGTTATGTAATGGAGAATGCTGCATGTATTTTCAGACACTGATTTTTGTTTACAATAAATAAAATGAAATAATTTAAAGAAGCATCCACACATATCTAGAGCAACTATAATATTTACATGGAAATAAACAGCCCGGAGGTTCATAAAGAATTATGAGTATTACCATACATTTAAAAGGTAGAAAAAGGAAAAAAAACCACAAAGTTCCTAAACCAGGAAAAAAATCAAATCAAACAAGGGAAAAATAATAAGACTCTACAAAAGTAAAATGATAAATATCCAACTCCAGTGCTGGAGAGAGAGCACAGTAGTCTAAAGCCCTGGCTAATCTTCCAGAGTAATGCAGCTCCCTCATGGTAGCAAACAGCTCTGTGTATGTAAATCCAGATCCAGGGGAACAATGACATTTTCTGTCCTCTGTGGGTACTGCACCACACACATACATTCAGGCAAATACTCATACACATAAAATACAAATATATAAATTCTAAAAATAAATTTACACCTGAATACACGTACAATTAAGCACTATATTAATTAGCAAGGTACTTTAACATCCAAAATTATCTAAATGAGATTTTAAAAAATATGAGAAAACACTGCTGTCTACAGAAATTAGCTATAAATTCAAAGATATCAGTGGAAGAGAAAATAAGGACATATGACAGAAAATACTGATTGTAAATAATGAAGTAATCATTCTAATAAAACAAAAAACATTTCTTCTTGATTAAATGTATTATCAGGGAAATGGACACTCCAAGCAAAGGAATACGCTCAGTTCATTAGCATGACATCAGCCTTACCACTGTTCTTAGTTAGCAAAGTTGTACATTCTAAGAACTAAACTTTGATAAACCAAAACATTGAATAAGATATTTCCATTTATATAATGTAAGTAGCAATTACTTTCTCCCATCATTTCATAGAAAACCTGACTAAAATAATTAAACAGAGGTTAAGAAGCATTTTAAACTCATTTATTTCTTTGAGGATTTAACACATTAATTTGTATCTATAAACACCCCTAATTTCTTCTTTATTCATTGAGCTAGAACTTGCACTAAATTTACAAAGATTGTGTTTGTTTCATATAGTATGCTATATAAATATATATCGAAATATATAGAAAACTATATATTTCTAATATCAACAATAATAAACTTGAAAACAGCAAGATATCTGGAAAACCCTCAGATATTTGTATATTATAGACTAACAAAAGAAAAATATTAGAAATAATACAAATTATTCAACTGTCAATAATTACTTAAACAATATTTTTTTTGTATTTTAAATATTTCCTTAAAATTTTAAATCTTAAGTATTTGTACCAGAAACTACACAAGTCTTCACTCAGTGACGTTTAAAATTTCAAATTCTGTGAAAGCACAGAATTCACAAAAAGAAGGACCGCAACAGTGAAACTGAAAAAAAGTCACTCGAGAGTAGTAACTTAAAACATACCATTGCATAAGGTTTCCATGGTGCTACCCTGGGACCAAGAAATAATGTAGCTGAGATGCTGGCCGCTAGAAGTCACTATGTGTTAAGTGTGGACACTGGTATTTTAATGTAGGTGTCTCCACTCGCCGCCACAGAGCTGTTGATTTGGGGGATTTCCTTTCCAAAGCACAGGAGGGAAGGAAGACATACAGACAGGCAGACACATGCACACACACACACACACACACACACACACACACACACACACACGGAGGGAGAGAGAGAGAGAGATTTTTTTCTTTCTTTTTATTTATTTTTCTCTCATACAATACACCTCCCCTCCCTCAACTCCTCCCAGCCCCACTCCCTTTTCCTTATCTACTTCTCCTCCTTTTCCCCTCAGAAAAGATAAGGCCTCCCAGGGATATCAACTCAACAGTGAATAATAAGATACAGAATGACTAGGCACAAACTCTCATATCAATGCTGGAGGAGGAAACCCAATAGGAAGAAAAAGGTCCCCAAAACAGTCAAGGGAGTGAGAGACACATCAACTCCCATTGTTAAGATTCCCTTAAAAATCCCAGTTCAGTAATCACAACCTATGTACAGAGGACCTTGATCAGATCCATGCAGGCTCTGCAATTGCTGCTTCAGTCCCTGTGAGCCCTGCTTAGCTGATTTTGTGAGCTGTGTTCTATGACTCTCTGAATCCTACAATCATTCCACCCCTTTTTTTCTAGCTTCCATGAGCTCCTGCTAATGTCTGGCTTTGGGTTTCTGCATCTGTTTCCATCAAGTCTCAGTGGAAGATTCTCTAATGACTATTGGACTAGGCACTTGTCTAAGAACAGCAAAATAGGATTAGGTATCATTTCACTGACTTTCTTTCTTTCTTTCTTTCTTTCTTTCTTTCTTTCTTTCTTTCTTTTTTTCAACTAATTGTGTTTGGTTTTACCATAGGTCTTTTGGTCATCCAGATTCTGGTTCCTGGTTATTCATGCAATATCAAGCATGGACACAATCTCATGGCATTGGCCTCAAATTAGACCAGTCATTAATTGTCTACTCCCAGAAGCTGTGAGTCACTATTGCCCCAGAACATCTTGCAGAATGGATAGGTTGTAGTATGAAGGTTTTATGGCTGCATTGGTAACCAAGTCCCACCACTGGAAGCCTTATCTAGTTATTTATAAATATATATCTTTGTTTAGAGGTGATCTTTTACTTCCTAAAACTATTCTTTTATTATACATGAGCTATTATGTATATTCTGAAATTAAAAGTAGAATAATCTAGAATCATAACAGGAAACAATTGACTTTATGAGCTTTGTTAGATATTGACTACATAAATAGACTTGTATCCTCTGTGATACACTTTGGTCATAAACACCACAATTATTACATTCATTTAACTATAACATTTCTAGCCACTAATTTTTGCAATCACTATTTTATGACTTCCATGATGTCAACCATTTACTACACATGTGAGTGATTTTATACCCTGTTTTTCTACCTAACATAGGCTTCATTAACTTAAAAAATATATAGGAAAGAAAAAATAAGGAAGGAAGAAAGGAAAAAAGAGAAAAAGAGAGAAAGAAAGAAAGAGAAAGAGAGAAAGAAAGAAGGAAGGAAAGAAAGAAAAACTAGAAAATAAAAAGGGACTAGAGGAGGTATGGGATTAGTCAGAAAGAAGAGATTGGTTGGAATGAAAGAACAGTAAGAAGAATGTTATATTGAATGTAATCACAGTAAGTTATATATGAATAAAATATCAAAAATTAAATGAAAATTTCTTGGAATGATGAGAATTTTTATTCAAGGAACCGAGAAAAATAGTGCAGAACCTGGATAAAGTTTTAATTCTGTGCTCAGAACAAGAGACAGGGACTCCTGAAGTATTGTGCTTACCTAGAGTAGGTGTACACATGATCTGTGAATGCTACTGAGAATCCTTCATTAGTGAATAGGGTGAGCAGTTATCAAGGAATACTCTCAGCATCAACACTGGGCTCTAAGCTCATGTGTCTACACATGAAAATGAAAACCTCTCTCTCTCTCTCTCTCTCTCTCTCTCTCTCTCTCTCTCTCTCTCTCACACACACACACACACACACACATTGGACAATATGTATTTACTGTGAAGATGCGTCTTTGCCAAGGCGCCTTTGATTGGTTTAATAACAAGCTCAATGGGCAGGAAATGGTTAGGTGGGACATCTGAGGACAGACAGGACTCTGGGGAGAAGAAATGCAAAGTCACCAGTCAGATAGAGAGGAGGCAGGAATTGTAAGATGAGAGATAATAGCCATAAGCCATATGGAAGAATGTAGATGAACAAAAATGGGTTAATTTAACTTATAATAACTAGTTTGAAACAAGACAAAGCTATAGGCCAAAGTTTCATAATTAATAATGTCTCTGTGTCTGTGAGTTTGTGACCCAAAGGAAAGTCTGAATACTTATAGCATCCATCATGGGATCATGCATTTCCACATAGGACCTTAGAAAGCTTTAAGAAAAAAAGTTTCAGACATACAAGCACAAAGCCAGACATGGCTTCTGATGTCCAAAGTCTTTCAGGCAGGCGATGGCATACAGAGATATGCCTCCTGCTCACTGCCTGTGGGCTTGTGCCATCAAGAGCAGACCCACAACACAGGTTTAAGGCTTGACTTATATGGTCAGAGAAGGCTGGATATGACCAGTAAAGCTGTCCAGGCCAAGAAAACCTTTAAACAATTACAGTAAAAAATGGGTACAGATAGTCATAGAAAAAATACTTTTTTTAAAAAAAAGTAAAGTCTTTAAAGAAAGAGTAAAGTAATAGAGACCAGATAAGCCACATGAGGATGGGAAATACACAGGGAGTCTGGATCCTGTACGGTGCTTTGTTAATTTTGAGTTTTTTAATTTTAATGAACAGAAGATGGCAGCTGCTGAGGGACACTGGATTGTAGAAGGTGTGGTGGTATTCTAATTGTACTGAAATGTGATTTTGATTGTATGTTAATAAATAAAGTTGCCCGGGGGTCAGAGCTATTAGAGCCATAGACAGAGTGTGGCGGTGGTGGCACACGCCTTTAATCCCATAGATCTCTATGTGTTCAGGGATACAGCCAGCATTGGAGACATATGCCTTTAAGACCTGGGGGGCTGTACATACAGACAGTGACGAGGCAGTCACGTGTTTGGGTTTACAACCAATGAGAAGGCAGAATGATTGGAAAATCAACTTACAGACAGGAAGTAGCTCTCTTTCGGGAAGCTGGGACAGCGCAGGCAGAAGGGTGAGATTTTAGCTCTGAGCTCTGACCTCTCGGTTTTCTCTTTTACATTGTTTCTGTGTTTCTTATTTAATAAGATGGTTGGTTACATCAATAAGAAGGGACTGGTTAATTAAACCAGCCTATATGTGGTGATATATTGTGTACCACAATAAATATGCCTGAAGATCAGAGAACAGAACAAGACACTAAATTGAACATAGAAGCCAGGCAGTGGTGACACACACCTTTACTCCCAATACTTGGGAGACGCATGCCCTTAATCCCAGCACTAGGAAAGTTGAGACAGAAAACTATATGGGTGGATGGAGAAAGGTATATAAGGCATGAGGAGATAGGAACTAAAACTTTTTGGCTGAGGAAGCTCTTTCCACTAGAGGCTCGTTCAGGCTGAGGAGTTGGTGAGGTAAGAGGTGGTGGCTGTGGCTTGCTCTGCTTCTTTGATTTTCAACTTACAGCCCCAAATCAGGCTCCTGTTTTTTTTTTTTTTTTTTTTTTTTTTTTTTTTTAATTAAAAGACTATTTAACATTCAAGATACACCTATACATTTTTATAATGTCTTAACTTCAAAATGGAAGTCAGAAAATACTTTGCATTCAGGGAGAGGTTATGAATTTGTTTCTGCAAGAAACAAAAAGTTATGGCTCCCGTCCCAGTAAATAGAGGTCAGATTTGATCACGGGAGGCCTCCTGAGGATCTTGGCTACAGACATGAGGGAAAAAGTCAAAAGAAACTACAGGACAGATGATATATATGCTGATCCCTCTGTTTGGGAACTCCTCTGAAACTGGATGAGAAATGACAAATCTTGCTGGATACAGAGTCCTCATGACTTATTATTACATGCCATCCTTTCATATGGCATGGATATTTGTATTAAAGTCTGTTTATGCAGTTCTAATGGACTTATAAATTTAACAGATGCCATTCACTTGCTCAAACAGAACAAAAAAATCATCTTTAGCTGACTTATGCACACTGAACATTCCATACTTGTGTTAATGCAGATATATATGTTACCTTTGAAAGGTTATGTGTTTTTAGGAAACATATAAACTTTCAAAAAAAAATACCAGAGATGACTCTCGGAAGAAGAAAGGTGGAATTGACAGCCAGATGCAGAGTAAATGGGAGGCGCAGGAGGAGAGGTAACAACCATGAGCCACATGGCAGGATGTTGATGATTAGAAATGGGCTAATTTAGGTTGTAAGAACTAGTTAGAAACAAGCCTAAGCTATAGGCCAAGTTTTTGTAATTAATAAGTCTCTGTGTCATTGGGAGCTCGCTGAAAGGACAAAAAAAGACTTGTTTTACACACACACACACACAGAGAGAGAGAGAGAGAGAGAGAGAGAGAGAGAGAGAGAGAGAAAACTAAAACAACCTAATCAAGAATTACAGTGAATATTATTAGGCTTCTGGGACATTACTTACTTTCTACCTGATACCATGGAATTTTCAAAAACTGCAGAATGACCATAATGGGGGTCATGGCTGAGGCCTTGTTTAATCCTGTGCTAAAGAACTTGTAGGCATATTGTAGTGTGTGTGTGTGCTGTTTTAAAGCATTTTCACTTCTAAATTAATTAGTAACACAGTATGTCATATGGGGCAAATAGAAAGAAGTTTAAGTATTTAAAAGACTGGTAGTAAAAGTATTTTAAAATAAATATTAAAGTAAAATTTAGGTTTATACATACATTCACAATGTACAGAATATTTAATTTGAATTATGAATATTTTAAAGTTAATTAATCCAAAAAACCTATCTCTTTTCAACATTAACCCTCTGAATGAACATTGGATTTCATTATTTTCTTACAATTTATTTAAAATTGAAGTACACCCCCAGACTCAAGCTTTAATTTATTTAATATGACAGACATCTAAATTTTAAGCCATATGATACAGAGCATATTTTCCTAAAGTGATAGGCATTTTCAAGGAAACAGGAAATAAATGAGCTCTTCAGAGTTGATGACTTAGCGCTCAGTCAATATTTGTCAATACTGTCAGGGTCTAACACCTGCTTGACATTGTTCAGGGCTCCAAATCTGCTATTATCTGACTCTGCAGATCAAGCAAGAGCTTGTTGTAACTGACAAGTCTTTAATTGGGTTTAGTTTCATGGCCACATGCCCATTACTCAAAAGTATTGCCTTTTAAACATTATACCAGTAAGATCTTGGCACAATCTCAACTTCATTTCCTTACAGTCATTGAAAGGACATAAAACAGAATAGCCAGCGTGCCTGTTTAACATAAAAGTACTTAATGGCATAGGTTGGATCTCTGCATGAAAATAATGATTTGTTTTATTTTACTTTGGGAAATGTAAATCAGAAGTGTATACTCAGCAAATATTGAAACATCTTTTACAACAGCTAATATTAGAATATGTAATGAAAACTCATGAATGTTACCTAATATATCTACCAATTACAAAGATACCCAGTGAAATTACAGTAAACTAACATTTCACCATTTATTATAACACTATTGTTGTCACTTTCAAATACTTTTAAAATGGGAAAATAACCTGTATGGAGGCCCAAATTACTCAGGGTCAGAGAATCTGAGCTTGCTTTACCCAGCAGGGCTGCATGAGGAGATTATTTGGTCACCGGCATGTTTACCAGGTGTTTAGAAGGGTCTACACTTGGCTGTATAGTGTGCTTTGATCTAGCAAGGGAGAGGCCTTTTGCCACTCCCCTAGACATGTTATAAAAGACTTGTTGGATAAACCTTTAAGACTGTTGGGTATTGATCCACGCCCCTCCTGAAGCTATCCTGTGTTTCTCCTCTTCTTCCAGATCTCTCTTTCTATCTAATATGTCGTATCCTTTTCTCCTCCTCCTAAGAACCCTAGAAAAGGTGGGAAAGGTGAGAATTGAACCCCCTCAGTTCCCCACAAACCTGTATATTCTTAACATATTAGAATTTGAAAATGGGTATTTGGGCTGCTCTCATGGATCAATGTACCAATGTGACTCCACATATGAAAGTGCTACAACAAAATACTTAGAAAATTAGACTATAGTAGAATCATACTTTAAAGTGGAAAAAAAGACGTTTCATTTTTACTTTTAGTACACATTGGTGTCAGCAGAAAGTTTCAATACAAGTTAGTCATAGGAATAATTTCACATGTCATCATTACTGACACATGAGGTAACTTAGTAATTGCTAGAAAAATCTCTCTACTCTTCCTCTGACAATCTCTGTGTGTGTGTGAGTGTGTGAGTATGTGTGTTTGTGTATATATATATATAATACTGTTTTGGATCAACCTCCAAGTACTTAGTAGTATTAAAGTCCATAAGCCTGTGAATTATAAACTCATTGCACCCAGTCTCTTGTATGCCTGAACAAATTTTAATAAAAGAAATTGTTTCTTTTTTCTTTCGCTTGTCTCTGACTTAGAACCTCTTTGTCTTGATCTCAAGTTCTTGCATATAGATCGAGGCAATCAAAGCATCCCTTATTCTTCAGAGGGATGCCAAAATATGGGAGTCATTAAGAAGGTGAACCTATGTTCAGTCTTCAAGTTATGTATTATATTAATAAAATTAATATAATACAGCTGAGGTTGGGGGACAGAAAGTCATATTAGTCTTCAGAAATTGTTATCAACAGATATACCAGAAATAAGAAAATCAGCATCATCCATTGCTCTAAATGGGATGTCTTCATCAATTCTCTCCCTTCACAACTCAGTGAACCCTATGGAACAGGAAGAGGAAAGATTGTGAGAGCCTGAAGGGTTGGAGGACACCAAAGAAACAAGACTTTCTAAACACATCAGAATCCATGCACATATGAACTCATAAAAACTGTGGCAGTCTATACAGGGCATGGACAGGTCTGGGACAGAAAGGGTCCCCAAACACCACTAATCCTGAAGATATCTCCAGTTTATTATTGCTGGCAAAGGAAGATTAGTTTTCTCCAATGAAGTCACACTAGGTATAGAATCAACTCTTAAGGTAACTCCCCATGACCAGAAGAAGAGGGCCAACACAAAATGGAACACAATGGAGTTGTAGAAGTTTCTATGCCTGACAGTGCTTTTGCCTGGGAAATTTATTTTTCTGTTACTCTACTTATCTTTTGCTTATATATTATGGTTTCTGATTTTGTGTCTTTAAGAGATTTCTGTTTGCCAAGGTTCTGTGTCTCTTTTTCTGTGTGTGTTTCATGTGCTTTCTCTTTGGTTCTTCGTTTTTCTGTGCATTCGTTTATTATCTGTTTTATTTAATACTTATTTTTCCTTTTTTTAGATGCTTGTGTCTATTTTCTATTCAAAGAAAGCAATAAAGGACATTGATATGTGTGGGTGGGGAGGTATGGAGGATCTTGGAGGAGTTGGGGGAGGTGGAACCATAATTAGATAAACAAACTACATTGTACAAAATAAACTATTCAAAAAAAATCTTCTCACAAAAAAGTCAGCATCATTAAAATCTAGTCCACTCAGACAGAAGGATGACATTTTTCTGTCCACATTATCTCTCCCAAGATGCCAAAGGAAATATTACAGGTTGAAAGATATGAGTTCATGTTTAAAATAGTTACTAAAATGACTTAAGCTTACCTAATCTCTACTAGTATAGGAAAATGGGGTCTGGAACAAGAAGGATAATCAGGTTTACTTAGCAGGAAAATCTTTAAAAAGGAAAAAGAACCCAGTAGAACAAAACCTCCATTTCTACAGCTACCTGTCCTAAAGACTCTATAAAAATGAAAACCATTTTTGTCATTTCAGTATGTGATTTTCCCTTTTGACAAGTTGACTCCATTATCAGTCACATAAGAGAACAATTTTTCCATATGGTTCAACAGACTTCTATTTAATTTCTAAGGTAGAAAAAGATATAAATAAGCATAAAATAAAATATACAGTCTCAAATTTTAAATTTTTGTGAGTCAGTTTTATATATGTCTCTGTATCCCATTTATCTCCTCCCCCTCTCCATCTTGTTCCCAAAACTGCTCTTTAACTCACCCTCGGTCCTTCTCCACCTTTTTCTCTTCTTCCCCCATTATCTCCCTCTTCAACTCCTCATTTATATATTGACTTACAATCACATTATTCAGAGTTTTCAACATTATGTTGTTGGAAAATTGAAAATTCAGAAGACATTTTGTTTCAAATGTTGAGCTTTGATATTGTCCTTTTTGGAGACACATTGAAATGCTATCCTGGCTGGGTCAAAGCAGCTGCCCTCAACTTCCACCAAGCAACCCATCCATCCATCCAACTGTCCGTCCATCCATCCATCTGTCCGTCCATCAATCCATCCATCCTTCCATCCATCCATCCGTCCATCCATCCATCCATCCATCAATCCATCCATCCATCCTTCCATTCACCCATCCATCCATCCATCCATCCTTCCATTCACCCACCCATCCATCCATCCAGTCAGTTTATGCACAATATTACTGAACTCTGTTTATTAAGTTATGTTTATTAATTGAATTTTAAATTTCAATGCTTATAATTTATGAGGGCTTATTTAGATATGATTCTAAATACACTGTGTATATCTTCTACAGGTTATGTTTCTCTAGAGAGTACCTTGACTGATTCACATGCTTCACTTTCATTATAAAACCATGATATAAGATCAACTTAGTGTTCATCTTCAGTTTTTTCCACATTATTTTGTATTGAATCTGAAACCAAGGTTTTCACTTATTTATGCTCATAGTCTGGCTTGACTATTTATCAGGAAGCCTCTAAGCTCTTCTTGTCTCTCACCCTTCAGCATGTACTGTTCTAGTCCAATTTGTGTGGATTTTGGAGATCCTCCTATATATGCAAAAAGGACTTCAAAGAACAATCCATATCTCCATTCAGAATTCAATTCTTTAAAAATCAGTAATGTTTGAGTTAAAACTTGGATATCACTTGATCATTTAAATTCAAATATCAGTTAGTTATTAATTTGTTATTTAAAACTGTTCACAAAATCCACAGTAAAATATACATTTTCAACTGAAACTTGGATCAATAATCTACCATTTCAAGAATATTCTAACATTCACAAAATCTATATCATTCAATATTTGAGAAATCATTTTATTTCCTAAAGTAACTAAATACAAAATAAATTTGAACAGAATTTTGTAAGATTGGTCAAAGATACCCTCATCAATATAAAAACTGGGCAAGCTACATGCCCTAATAACATCAGAAAGAAACGGAAGAGTGAAACCATAAGAGGATTGAAACTTGCACAGATGGAAGGGCCGACCAGCCACCTTCTTGCCAGTAGATTCTCTGGAATGTAAGAAGTCATATCTCCAGGACATCTTTATTATTAAGTGTTTCGGTGTGACTGCCAGAAACTACAGACTTCTTTTTTAAAGGAAATAAAATCAAAGACAGTAAGATTTGGAGGTTATAATTGAAAGATACAGACAAAGACCCAGAAGTACAATTCTCTTAAGCTGAACTGTTATTGTTATACTTGAAATGTTCAGAATTCAAAATGAGCTGAAGAGAACAGTGCTTTAGGTATATGGCCAATATCCCAGAGTCAGAGCAGAGTGGGAACAGTGGCTTCTCATCACACTGTTAATTATAGTCTTTGAGCTAGTCCCCTTTGGTTCAAAGTATAAAAACTCCATCAGGACTGTGCTGGACCCAGATGGTTGAATGATTGACTGACTACCAGTTTTGTGCCAGATTGGCACATCCTCATATTTTTTTGTCCAGGTCTATTTGAGCTGGAACACTGTATATGAGAAAAAAGATTTTATCACAACATGAAAAATCAAATATTTATAAAATCTACTAGGATTTACTACTATTTTTGAGGATAGAAATCATATTCCAAGTAATTAATGAAACAAAATTTGTTCATATATTTTATCCTAATGGAGAATTAGTGTGTTTTTAGTATATTTCATAAAAATTATGAAAATGAAATAAAATCCATACACTTAAATATAATGTGTAATAATCTCAATAATAACTGAAAATATTTCTATGATATTTCCCTTTAAAAATATATGGATATTTTACAAATTCAAGATATGTGAATGGTTGTTTCCACATAGGAGAATGTTAAATTCATACTGAAAAATAACTCGTAAATGAAAATATTTTGAATTATCAAGTTTGTATGTTTGAAGTAATTAAATTTAATTTGAATGTGTTTTTCAACGAAGGGTAGCTCTTTCAGACTGCTTTTAACACTGAGCCAAATAATTTAAGATATAATACTAATATTCTAAGTGGTACTTTTTTTATTTTCTTATAATAAAAACACCATGAAAATGCTAGAATATACAGAGACATTTTTGTGTCTTCATGATGGTTTTAAAGTATTATATCCATAAAAGTTATAGCACATGCTGTGTTTTGCTTTCTGTCTTTCAATAAGTACAATTTTGATTTTTAACTATGCTTTGTAGGCCATCAGATGGTATATTTTATCTACATTAATTGTGAAGATTTTATGTCTCTAATATCCCTTGACATGCTGCAACCTGATCCCAGTCTCTCAAGAGACTTAGTGGCAAGGTGTCAATAGGAGGCGAAAATATTTCGACTCTGAGAAACTGGCTATAAATTAATGATGAGCACCATGTCCTGATGATTTCAGAGGATTTCTGATTAAGAAAAAAAAACACTTCTGAGATGGTTGCTATGTCATCACATGAGGAAAGAATCATCATTCTGAGGTGGAGAGTTGGATCCACGGGGATGAGCATTTGCTACTTTAGTAGAAGACACAGGTTCAGGTCCGAGTGATCATGGTGAATTGCTTCACTTACAGGAGATCCAGCAATAGATACCTGTATCTTTTCCAAGCACACCTGCTCACATGTGGTACACACATAAATGTCCAAACATACACATACATACAAAATAAAATGAAAATATATCTAAATGTCTAAAAAAAATCTTTATCTTAACTGTCATATGAATTAGTGTATGGAATTTTCTATCTTATTCATATAAGCAATTTTTAGGCTTAATTTATAATACTAAAAAGTAAATGAATTTATTTATTTATGAATATTAACTAACAATTTGCTCTTGCTATTTCCCAACTTAAAAATTGAGACTATAGATAATTTTTTTAATGTAAATAAGACATAGAGCAATGGAGGAAGAATCTTACTTGAATCTCAGGGCTGAATCTTAGTGACGCTTTTCTATTTACAAATGTGTGTTTGCAAACTAATAAACATGATTTTACCCAAGCATATTTATAATGCATACATGCTAAAGAGAAAATATGGCATATATACATATATGCATATATGTGTGTGTGAGTCTGTATTTATCACTAAATTAATGTAGAATTTTTTAAAGGAATATTGTTATGATTTTTTTGCCATATGTGTCTCTATGTGTTGAGATTGGTTGCTCATTTTTAAGTACTGGGATAGTGACAACTTGTATCTATGCAAAATTCCTGTAGTCACATAAAGTCATCTAAGTCAAGACCTCCATAATGGAAGTTGGCACATTTATATGACAAGGGAAGGAAAACGTATACATATGATTTACAGCTGGATGTTCTAAGCAGTGAAGAGCTCATCTCCAGATGCAATTTCTTGAATTTTTATTGCTAAAACAATCAACCGAAATAAATGTTTGCTTTACATTTTCATCCAGTGTGGGGGACCAGCTCCCACATTTATTTACTCCAGGGATTCTTAAGAAATGAGGGATAAGAGACTTAGAAAGAAATAAAGAGAGAGAAACAGAGAAAATACAGGATAGTCTCGGGTGGGCCTGGTTTTGTTATCCACTATTCCAGAGCTTTATTCCAAAGGGCTATTTATAACAATGCCAAGGGGAGGGGCAAAGGACCTCTCACTTGCTAGTTATAGCCAAGTGGAACACCTGGTATTCAGGTCCATGGTCCAATCATCCTCTTATGCAGTCCTGCTGGGTACAGACAGTAGGAAACCTAGTGGGACACCACAACCCAGTTTGTGGGATAGACAAGAAAAAAAATGACTAATATAGAGTTAAGTGTAAATACTAACAATGCAGCCTACATGTTAGAATCCTGGTTGCTTTGTAAGAGTGAGAAATGTCAGAGAGATGCATACATATAAAGAATACTCCTTACCTTTCATTATGTGAGTCCTTACTGCTTGAGTATTGGTCATAGATAAGGAAGTCACTATATTCTGATCCATGACTTCTTTTAACTTTCAACTGATACAAAGCAAAAGTCTTTATAACTTGTCTTGATGGATATTGTCTTACTATATAAAGAAGAAGTGGACAAATAACTATCTAGCTGAAACACACCATTTGTGAATATAGATTCCAAAGCCATAAAATTGTATTCATAAAAATCAAGTTAACGTATCTAATGGGTCATTACTAAATTTTCTTAATCAATCAGGGGATGAGGTAGATTATTATGGCGGGAAAAATACAAAAGTAAAAAAAAATGTTTTATACGATATATTGATTATCAACAAACACCGAATCCTTCAAGCTCTCTTGAACTTGTAGGCAGCTCCAGTGATGATTTCCCTTCCCTAGGCAATTACCGGTTTTCTTAGTTTGGCGATGATTTTAGTGACTATAATTAACATTCAGTAAGTTCCTGTGCCATGTAGAGTTATTTTACTTCTTAAGTCTTTTTTAGCCATTCTTTTCACCTCAGGAGTAATGTTTCATTGCAGAATTAGCTGTATAGCATATCTCGAAGATACTATTCAGAGGATCGAAAATTGATTTTTTTAACTATTCCTTGTAGCACAAATCTTAAATGTTCTTATTAGGATGAAGGCCACCTGGCCAAACATCCTAACTGTCATGCTAGAAACCCCATCCAATGACTGAGGGAAGCAGATGCAGAGATCCACTGTCAGGCCCCAGGTGGAGCTCCAGGAATCCAATTGGTGAGAAAGAGGAGGGTTTGTATGAGCGAGAATTGTTGAGACCAAGGTTGGAAAAAGCACAGAGACAAATATACAAACGAAAGGAAACACGTGAATTATGAACCAATAGCTGAGGAGCCCCCAACTGGATCAGGCCCTCCGGATAAATAAGACAGTTGATTAGCTTGATCTGCTTGGGAAGCATCCAGACAGTGGGACCAGGTCCTGTCCTCAGTGCATGAACCGGCAGTTTGGAACCTGGGGCTTATACAGGGACACTTGGCTCAGCCTGGGAGCAGGGGACTGAACCTGCCTGGACTGAATCTACCAGGTTGAACTCAATCTTCGGGGGAGTCTTTGCCCTGGAGGAGATGGGAATGGGGGGTGGGCTGGGGGAAGGCGTGGGGTGGGGGTGGGAGGGGGAAGAACAAGGGAATCCATGGTTGATATGTAAAATTAAATTTAATAAATTTAAAAAATGAAAAACAATTTCTTATTAATAACAACAAACCTGGAGCCAGGTGTTGGGGTGAACGCTGGAAGATCAGAGAAGCAGAACAAGCCACAGCCACCTCACCTTGCCAATTCCTCAGCTGATCCTTTTTCCTCAGACTGGAAGCCTCTCAGTCCAAAATGAATCTCAGCTGAACTGTGCTGCTCAAAAGCCTAAAAGCTTAACCAGCTCTAGTTCTGGTCCTCACGTCTTAAATACCTTTCTGCTTTCTGGCATCACTTCCTGGGATTAACGTCTCTTGTAACCATGCCTAGTTGTTTCCAGTGTGGCTTTGAACTCAGAGATTCAGAGGATCTCTGCCTCTGGAATATTAGGACTAAAGGTGTGAGTGCCACCATTTTCTGGCTTCTATGTGTGTCTAGTGGCTGTTCTGTTCTCTGACCCCAGATAAATTTATTAGCATGCACAATATTTTGGGGAACACAATATCATCACAATACCTTTTTTCTCTTTATTAAGAAATGTTTAATTCAGTTTACATGCCAACCACAGATCCTCCTCTCTTCGTACCTCCTGCTTCCCCCTAGCCTTCCTCCCTCCACCTCCCTTATCCAAAAAGGTAAGGCCTCCCATTGAGTCAGCAAAGCCAGGTATATTCAGTTGAACCAGGTCCAAGGCCCTCCTCCTGCATCAAGGCTGTCCAAGGTATTACACCATAGGTTATAGGCTCCAGAAAGCCAGCTCATGCACCAGGGATAGATCCTGATCCTACTGCCAGATCCTTAAACACACCAAACTACACAAACTGTCACACTTATGTAGCCAGGCTTCTTACAAAAAATGTTCATAGAACAGAATTTTAAATAGGGTGTTATTTTATTGTATTTATTTTATTTTATTATTAACACTTAGAAGCCTCCTTGTTTTCTAATGAGAGACAGAAAGAGAATAGATGTAGATGGGAGAGAAGGTAGGGAGAAACTGAAAGGGGTAGAGGGAGAGGATATTATCAGGATATATAATGTAGGAAAAAAAACTATTTTAAATAAAGGGAAAAGTTAAAAATGAAATAAAAAAAAACTATAAAATGTCATGAAACTTCTTCCATACTGGAACATGAAATTTGGCATAACCTAAATCTTTGTTCTCTGGGCCATTGTTTAAAATTTGACTCCACAATAAATCCCCTTTTATTCTTTCTTTTTTTTTCTTTTTTTAAAAAGAAAGAAAATACAATGATTTTTATTTTAAAAATATCTCATTTTTTCCTGTTGAACATTTGCATCACTTATATATATTTTCAACTTTAAATTACTAGAACATACTCTTTAGCAACTAAATGCAATCTATTCTGGGAATTAAATTAATTATCTGAATAATCTGGTATATATCATTTGGATTTATTACACAGAAGTATGATGAAACAAGTTATTATTTATGCTTAGCTGATCGGAGTACATAGAAATACACACATACACACATATTCACACACATGAAAAACTTAGAAAATTAAGTGAAGTATATTTGTTGAGAAGTTTATCTGGGTTATTAGCTGCTATCTCCCTCAAAGCATTATCATGTCTCTTGTAACTCATTTCTTTATTTTTAGTCCATCTCTTTTTGTTTCATTATTACCTGTATTCTTCACTGTCTTTCTAAAAATGTATAGAACACGAATAACTCTTCTAAAGAATCAGTTATAATCAGTTATTCCTGTTGCTGGAGGGCTTCTCTCCAGGTTCCACCAAACCCCGCAGTCCCACAATCCACGTATAAAATAATCACTCAGACACTTATATCACTTATAAACAGTATGGCCGTGGCAGGCATCTTGCTAACTATTCTTATATCTTAAATTAACCCATTTTTATAAATCTATACCTTGCCATGTGGCTGGTGGCTTACTAGAGTCTTTACATGCTGCTTCTCCTGGCGGTGGCTGCTGTGTCTCTCCTCCTCAGTCTTCCGCTTCCCAGAATTCTCCTCTCTCCTTGTCCCACCTACCTCCTGCCTGGCCACCTACTTCCTGCCTGGTCACTAGCCATCAGTGTTTATTTATATAGAACAATATCCACAGCAATTCCACAGGAACACATAGCTCAATATTCAATACTAAAAAACTCTGGCTATCTGATCGAAAAATGGCAATGCTGTTTTTGCTTTATCCCTCTAACAATAACTCACTTTTGGAATATTATATTATTTCCAATTAAGAACTATGTGTCACTTAGATGACTTGATTATCTGCCACTCTGAATTCCATTACATTAGTACTTAGTTATTAAAATGGGTGGAAGTTTAATTAAATAAACTTAATTAAAATTAGATTTAACACTTTCCATAAAGAATCATCCAGGTTATAGCAATTGAAGGGCAAAAGGACCTTTCACACCATCCCTTCACAAGGAGTGACTTCAATGATACATTTAATGAGCTAGCATTAGTAAAGTTTAAAACCCATGGCCTCATGGGAAGATCTTCAAGCTTTGAGTGTGTATCTCTGTAACACCTCACAGGTTTATGTGTCACTATTAATATACAGAATGAAGAAATGTGTAATTTTTTAAGTGAAGTCAGTGCTGCTGGTTTCACTGGTAACTATTGCACTCGGTTTATAATTATTCTAATATTACTTACTTTAATATTTCCCAACAACTGAAGAATGATTTGTGTCATATGTGTAGCCACTATTCAGAAGTAATCAGTGATGGCTCTTAAATTTATTTTGCATTTGATTTACGTGAAAGACATGGAAGCACATGTCTAAAATGAAAGAGTATGACATAATAATAATAATAATAATAATAATATTAATATTAATACAGATATAAAGAAAAATATCTTATTTTAATTAACACACAATTGTACCATGGAACAATTCACACAATCCTTAAATGTTAAAGATAAACTGGTCATAAAGCATGACTCATTTCAGTGTATTACTAAATTCTCAATCCCAAGTCATTTAGAGGAGAGACATAAGAACTAGTATTAACAGAGTATAATAGAAGACAAAATAAATAATACCAAAAAAGGCAGCTCTACCTACGTGAACACCAATGTTCAATTCCTTTATGTTTATTTATTGAATATAATAAATAGTCATCAGTCTACAACTTCAAGGGGGAAAGTGCCCACATATCATTATATTTTAAATTGGCTATATTTGGATAACATAATGGGACTAAGGACTAAGTTGTCTCTAAATAAGATAAGATAAATCAAAACATATTAATTTATGTAGCATCTATATTAGAGCACTTTAATAAGGATTCCTCTAAATAATAACGTGGCTTAGTACAAACAATATACAAAGAAATTAAGACTGGAATTAATAACTTAAAGAAGCCCAAATAATACTGAAATATATAATTATATTTTTATTGATTTTATGTAGTACTAATTTTATGTTACTGCAAAACCACGGTTTGTTCAAATGTGGATACTGAAAAAATTAAAGTAAATCAATTGGTTTCCTTTGTATAGACTTATCTCCTGTATGGAAAAAGAAATAGCAGACTAAACATGAAGAAGACGGAAATCAGAGTCAAGTGTCTACCATTCTCAGAATGTATTTAAAAACACTTAAGAGGAAAAAAATATGGTTATTTCCCTGACCTACAATATGCAGGACACATTAAGGGAGTAGTGTGATTTTGATTAGGCAGCATGGCTTATTTGGTATTGATGGCTCATCTGCTCTTTCTGCAACCTTATTAGTCCCATGCCCTAAAATATCTCATAGCTTTCACTGAAAAAAAAAAAAAAAAAGAAAAAAAGAATTTCATTAAGTATCTAACCCTGTGCTGAACATTACTCTTTCCTTTTTTATTTTTTCTTTTATTATTTTATTAGATGTATTGTGTCTGTGTGTCTTTGCATGCACAAGTACATGTGTATATAAAATCTGAGTTCATTTTGATTATAAGCAAATGCCTTCAAGACTGACCACTCTGCACTGGACAAGCAATAAAGGGACTCTATCCTAGGAGAGGGTAATACTCCTTCTCCCTGACATCATTAGTTATCATTAGTTCTTTGTCTAGGACTGGGATTTGATGAACTTTTTCTCCTTCCATGTTAACATGTGCATTGATGGTGCCATTGTTTCTGTCTTGTTGATGGAGCCATTTCTAAAAGACACTTTTTTCACAGAAGACTTCATGGTACTCTGACTCTTACAATACTTCTGGTTCTCTTCTGCAATGATCCCTGAACCACAGATGCAGGAACTTCAATGTGGATGTGTCAATTGGGACTAGGCTTCCAGTGAAAACAAATGATAGTGAGGTTGTGGGAAAAGGAAAACTCTCACTTCCCATTTGTAGGGATAAGTATTGATATACCCACTCTGGAAATCAGTGTGGAGAGTCCTGAAAATCTAAAAAATAAATCTACTACCATTCAATGGAAAAAACTAAAATTCTACACAACAGTTACTTGCCCTGCTAGATTCATTTTTGTGCTAGTCAATATATCCAGTTAAGGGAAATTTCCTACATTTCCTGGACCAGATGAATGGATACAATGAAATATTATTCAACTGTAATGAAAAATAATATCAGGAAATTTACAGGAGAATGGGTGCAACTAGAAAATATTATATTCAAAGGGGCAACTCAGATCCAGAAACACGGAATGTTCTCCGTCATCTGAGGTTCCTAGTTCCACGTCCAGATGTAGCATGCATCATGCAGTGACCACAGAAATCAGTACAGTATAAAGGCTCCACCATGCAGGTGATATGAAGTGGGAAATAAAATAAATTATAGAACTTCAGCTGGGGAGGAGGGATGGAGATCAATACAGTAAGAGGAGGAGAAATGAGGGAAAAAATAACACCAAGGGTGTTTGATAAAGATACGAGAAACTGTACTTTATTTGCCTAAACTACACTCCACACATATAACCATATGGGTGTATGTATATACCTACATATTCTAGAGGAAGTTATTTCACTTGGGCTAAACATGCTCCCCACAAAATGCAGAGACTGACAAAAATCCCAGTAACATTCACAAGAAACGTCCTTTTGAATTTTTTGTCAGGTAATCCAAATGACTCAGAAAACACTGTAGATTATGAATATAGCCCGTTGTTGCCTGGAAGCACATGAGAGTAAGTCCACTTGCTGAAGACACCATACAGCACACATAAAACACAGGACTAGCATGATTTGAGCTAGATCTGACTTGAAAGCTTCTTTTCTGAGGGCTGTCCTCCATGGTTACAGAAAATACTATGCAAGATGCCAAGGGGAAAAAAAAAGCAATTAAATAGCCTTACCCAGCTGCAACCCCCATGAATCACAGCAATTACCAGCATGGCAAGATATGCACAAAGGTGCAGTAAGCAGCTCTCATGTGTCAGTGGCAGCCAACAGCTGTCCATTTGAACTTAAGGCCTACTCAGCAGGAAGGAAAGCATTCCTGGTACTGGAAACGTAGCTAACTTCCCACAGTTAGTGAGGGCCATAGACCTTAGAAAAGAATCCACTGCTGCCATTTAGTTAGACCGGCATAAAGATGCTAAATTCTCAATCTTATTCTTATACTCACATTATTTCAAATTATGAGTATGCAGTGGCAAATGAATTTACAAAATCTTTTCCTTGACATTGTGCTGAGATAGAGGGCACTTCAGAATACAAATAAAACTTATGCTACAGTGAAACTTTAAAATTTGAGGATAAAAGTTTATATTTCTGATGTTTCTTTTTTAAAATGTTAGATCTGCTTAAGGAGCCCCCTGGCAATAGGATCAGAATCCATCCCTGGTACATGAGCAGGCTTTTTAGAGCCCGCTACTTATGATGAGACACCTCGAACAACCTTGTGGCAGGGGGAGGGGCTTAGACCTTCCTCTACTAAATGTACCTCTCCATGGGAGGCCTTACCTTCTTGCAGGAGGGAATGGGGGGTGGGTTGGGACAGGGAAGCTGGAGGGGCAGGAGGAGGAAAAAGGAAGATCTTTGATTGGTATGTAAAATGAATTTAAAAAATTCTTAAATATTTTTTTAAAATATTATATTAATGTTTTCCTTTGTTAGTCCAGACTTAACTAATTGTACTTCATTTCTTAATAAACAGCCTAAGTCCAAACAAAATAGAAGTTGAAAAAATTATGTATAATTATTATTCATCTAACGAAGGGTTCAGTAATTTCAGTTCAGCAGATACCAAGCAATCACACAGACAACATCCTTCTTCTGTAAGTCGAAATGAGAAGAGTTATAATAATATTCATATGTTTTCCATCATCTTTTTGCTTAGGGTGATTTATACAAGACATATGTGAAAATATGCAATGCTAGGTAGCAATTTAAAGAAACTATGCTTTCCAGTTTTAGTAGGTTGGACTATTATGTGACTCAAACACAATTTTCATTCCCCCAAATCAAAGATTCTGTCAAAGTTTGGAATGGAGTCCACAGAGCTAAATTTTTAACACCCCCATTGAAGTCATTATAATGCAGATAATTTGTACAGGAAGGCTACAAGAACCTGCTTTAAGCTCTCTAAAAAATGTTGCATTCATTACAACCTAAAGCTGTTATTAAGCAAAACAAAGACAGACTGCTACAGTGAGCTCCATGACAGGCCAATCTAAGCAGCAATTGCAGCCTTGGATTGCCAGGCTTTTGTTACTTAATGTACTCAACACAAATGCCTCTTACTGTAAAGAATGTGGATGTCTGCAAAAAGATGTTAAGATTAGATATTCAAATAATGCTGCTTGCTTTACTTAGGTTACATTCTCACCAGGTACTTTCTTATTATTTCCCTTCATATGTCATGGATTGTAGTGAGAATACATGGACAGACTCAAACAAGTATTCAGTCTCCTTAACAACTGCATTTCACACAGTAAATTAAACTGGAACTGATTTTTTTGAGGGGGGTGTGGTTGTTAATTCCATTGCTATGCACTCTGATGGCATTGGAGAGAGTGTCTGATTTCAATTAACTGTACTGCAAGCTTGTGTTTTGAACCTACCAGGTCAACTCTTGGACTCTATGGAATTCAGTGAATTAAATGCAGTGTTCTGAGGCTTCTTGTTATTAACCAGCTGTGTTGAACTAATAGCAACTTTATAGTAGCAATAGCCTTCTACTTCCTATGTAGCTTAGAACAACTGTAGATACATTTGGCCAGAAAAATAGAGATCAGAGAGGAATAACATACAAGCATGATTTGAAAAATATTTAGGATTTATTTAGATGACTGGAGGAGTATAAATTATTCATCATAATTGATGAGAAAATAAAGAAGGACTGAGCAGGTGAAAAATAGAAAACTTACATTACTAAACAAAAAGCCAACATATTGACTTTGAACATTGGTTAAGTTAAGGACAAAGAATTGGCAATGGGGAGACTTCTAATTTTTATCTCTCTAAATTTTCAGTAGAATTATAAAGTTCCAAGGCACAAATACATTGCCAATATAATTCTAGGCAAATGTCTATAAAAAATTGACAATAGATTTTCCCAAGTTATATGTGCGGAGATTAGAGAGTAAGAAATGCGCTGAATATGTTTAAAACACTTGAATTTGTTTTTAATCCATATTATCAGTCTGGTATAGTGGAAATGGAATCTCCTTGAAGGATCAAGTCACTTGATACCTTCCTGATCGTTTCCTTAGTTTTATACTTTACGTGATGACATATGTTGTGATGAATATATAGAATCTTACTCATTTTTACCTTTAGTCTAATTATAAAGGGTCTGTCTCAGAGATGATTAATTTGTGTGTGTGTGTGTGTGTGTGTGTGTGTGTGTGTGTGTGTGTGTTATAACAAATATACATATGATGACTGATTTGGAGTTGCAACTTGACAGGACTGAAGAAAGACTAGAAACTAGTAAGAGTTTCATTCTTAATATTGCCTCTCACCAAGTGTGAAGGCATAGAGAAATTTCATAAAATTCTTGTTAGCTTTGCACAAGAAAACCATCTAAACCAATTTCTGGTAGTGTCATCACTTTCTTTGGAAACTCTATTTTGCTGTCGACATGTCTCTCTGCATTCCAATCACTTGAATTCCTGCCAAAATCACCTGCTAATAATTTTGACAACTTATAGGCTTAGGTGGACCTGATCTTCCAAATCCCTCCTAAATTCCTGTCATATTCTAATTGAAAAGCTATATTGTAACAAAATGGTCAAATATAATCCAACATTATATTGTTACACAAATATCCACACTTCTGGACACCAATTTCAATGAGAATCAGTTGTCCCTCTCTATAATAAAATGCCTAAGAAAATTCGCTAAAATGGAGGTGGTTGTTGTTCTAGAAGTTTCAGATAATGACCTACATTGCTTTTAGTGAACCTTTGAGACATCAGCACCTTATAGCAGGGCTGAGTGGACCAAATTCTCTCATTTCATGAGTAACCAAAGAAAGACCAGAAAATGATGAGACCAAAGAAGCAGAATCTTCTTCAGAGGCATGATTCCATAGATTAAAGTACATCAGAATTGTTTCTATCTCCTAAATGTTTACAATTAGTTTTAACCTGGGAATCAAATCTTGGGCATAAAGGTCAATTAGGGACACTGTTAATATTCAAATCAATTCTCCATCCATTTCTCTCCCCACTTCATTTACAATAAAATTATTCACTCTTAACTATAGAAAAGTTTTACCTAGAGTTACATATTGCATGCCATAGTGTGGTAATTGATCCATATCTCTAAATTATTAATGGAAACTTTATCATGGCACACTGGCTCATCAGTGGACTCCTACTAGCTATACTTGTCTAGAGACTACAAATCAGTTTTGCTTTTGATTTGAATTATAGAAGGATTTATAACCATGAACTCTTAAATCTTGAGTTCAAAGGAAATAGAAATAATCAAACATTAGCACTAACAAAATAAACACAGCTACCACATCCTTTATTTGCCCTCACTTCTGACTTTGAAAATTAAACTCATACATAAAGGAAGGCATGGAAAAACATATTTTCTACAAAATCCCCAGACAACCAATGTAGAATATATGATTGAACTTTCTGCTTACTCTAATGGGGAGATTAATGCAATCATCCCTCACTACTGAGACAAGTCGATACTGTAATAAATTGAGTTTTACTATAACATGCTTCTTTCTTTAACTCAGCTGACCTTGTAACCCTTGCCCTCTGCATGACTTTTCCTGCATACAAATTGTGGATTTAGCAAAGTTACTGAAATTTTATTTATTTTTGAATGAGGAAGAAAGATGTACCAGCACAAAAATGTTATTAATAACATTCAAAAATGTATCTATAATGGCTTATTTTTATAAAAACCTGTTTTCCTAATAGGCCTGCAAATTTTCTCCTAAAATGAAATTCTGACTAACGTTCCATATTCATAGCATGCAAAATCCACCAAAGGTATTTCTAGTGAATAGTAGAATGTGCTACTTTTAGAGAGAAAATAAGATAACTGAAATAGATTTATCTGATTTCTACAATTTTTGTGCATATCTTTTTGAATATTTGATAAATTACCATTATAAATATTTTTGCTTCCATTTCAAACAATTATTTCTTATTCCTAAATAGAATTTTAGAAAAATAGTTCTGCTTTTAACCTTATTTGTTGTAAAATATACTATATAAAAGTTAAAAATAATTTATAATTTATGTATACATAAAGAAAAGTGATAATGCACACATATTATGAATGTTATATTATTGATCTCCTTATTTTTCCAAGAGAACCATATATTATTGTTCCAATTTGTAATATGTACTTAAATCTTAAGTTTATAGAATTTCAAATATCCTGAATTTGACAACAGCAAACAAATAAACAGAAAGAAAAACAACCCCAAAATGCAGTGATTTTATGTATATTACAATCCATCACTAACATTTATAACATTATCATGATGTTTAGTAATCCATATTACATATTACAAAATCTTATACATACCTTATTCAAGACTATCTCATTTGCATAAGGAGTAAGCTTAAAATATAAAATTTAAACAAACTAATTTTGATATTTAATTTTATGATTAATCATAACATAAAGTAATTATGAGGTAAATAGTTTATTTACTAACTTTTTCACTGCATAAACAACAGTGTGTAGATGCAATTCTAAATGGTTTTATTAATTCAGAAACATAGAGCCCAATGCAGAGTTAAAAGCCCAGAGATCAGAGCAGTAGCCAAAAGCTGAGACCACCTTCTTACCATCCATTGCCGCTGCTTACCTCCTGAGAAAGAGACCTATTTTCTGTGTGTTTGTTTTTTTTATATTGACTTTATGTTCTGCCTTCTCATTGGTTATAGATCCAACCACATGACCTCTTCATCACTGCCTGTCTATACAGACCTCCAGGTCTTCTATAGTTGGTATTGAGATTAAAGGTATGTGTCTCCATGCTGGCTGTATCCTTAAACACACAGAGATCTGCCTGTCATGTGATCAGGATTAAGGGTGTGTGCTACCACTGCCAGATTTCTGCTAAATGGCTTGCTATTAGCTTTGACCCCCAGGTGCTTTTATTTATTAACATACAAATAAAATCACATTTCAGCACAAATAAAATATCAACATAATAGTGTATATATCCTATAATTATGACTTTCACTTATAATTTATTAAATCTCATTCTCAAATTAGATATGGACACTTGGTATACTTAGCAGCATACAAATGAAAAAACATTACTCAATTTCCCAACTTATGTATTATTTTACTTGCTGGTCATGCAATCCCTTTTAAATTATGAAGAAGCAAGCAATAAAATAAAACTGAGCATATAAATAACTTAAAGCTTTTGTATATGTGTGTTACAAATTATCATATGAAAATTATCGTATGATATGCATTATTCTTATTTTTATATTTTATAGCTAATTTAGAAATGGGAGTATTCAATCATTATGCTAATTGAGCTCCTTTTTAAATGTATTCATTACATCCTTTTTGAATGGCTATTATGAAACACTGACATTAGTAAGGGGTACTTTGGGAGGTGATTACATTAAGAGGTCTGCAAATTCATAAGCAGGATTAGTGACTTTTTATAAAAGAACATAGGGATATGGCTTTTTCCTTTCCACATATTAGGATATAATTAAAAAAAAAAATCAATGAGCCAAGATATAGTCCATTACCACTCAAGAAAGCTTCTGGAACCATCATTTTGAAATTTCTAGTCCTTGAAACTATATATGAAAAAAGTGAAAAAAAAATGAAAAGAAAGAAAAACTATCATTTAAATTACTACCTAGTCCACAGTCTTTCTGATAGTACCTCTAACAGACTGTGGTCAAAATCCAAGTCCTAATAACCAAACAAACCCTTAATTGCTTCATAATATCCACAAGAAAATAAACCGCTGGAATATTAACTGTATCAAATGAGCAAACATGATACTCTGAACTTTATTGGAAAATTCATAGGCCAAGACCAGGAACACCATCTCTGTATTTTTCTGTCTTTCAAACTCAGTATTGAAAATCATGAACAAGACTTCATGAATTGATAAACAAAGCACATCTACCAACCCTGGGGAACACTTTCCCACTGTACAGTGCACTGTTCAAATGTTCACTTCTTCTGTTTAATCAATTTTATTTGCTTACCGCCTAATAAAACTTCTGCTTTCTTTTTTAAATTTTCTCCATTTAGTTTGTTATTTTGAACCTAAAAATATCTTAGACCAATTGTATTGCTAGTATTTGGGATAAAGGAAATGAAAATATTTTTTCTTTAATTTTATCTTTCTGTTCCTAGTATAACCACCTGTGAGAGCAAAGAATAATTATCACTGTTTATAATCTAAGAAATTTTAATATGTCGATATTGAATGGTTGTGCAGTTTTTTCTTATATAAAGTACTAGAAGCATATTCATTAACACTACATATAAATATTGACTACTCTTAAAATTCTTTTTAAAGTTTTAATTTTTTAAAGATCTTTTCATAACAAACAGGATTTAAGAGATAATAAAATGGAATAAACTGTAATAAAATATAATACAGTAAGACAAAGCAAAAACTAACATTTTGGAATAGGATGAAATAAACAAACATAAAGAAAGAAGTTCAAGAGAAGGCACAGAAAGAACTACTCATAAGCATACAGAAGAATCCCATAAAACACCAAACTGAACCTTATTATTAGACAGAAGGACCTGTGGGGTAAAAGAAAAAACAGTACATTTAGATAATAAAGTAAAATAAAATAAAATAATGGCTAAGGCACAAACTTAAGGAAATACAAACCATATTTATCTTTCCTAGTTCTGTTCATTTGTATGCAGATTTCATGATGTCATTTTTTTGTCAGATGAGTAATGCCATATTTTGTAAATGTACCACATTTTCTTTATCCATTCTTCAGTTGAAAGACATCTAGTTGTTTCTAATTCCCAGCTTTCATGAATAGGGCAGCACTGGCAGAGCAAGTTTTTCTGTGGTGGGATGAAGCATCTTTTTGATTTATATCCAAGAGGAAGATGGCAGAATCTTAAGGTCGTTTAATTCCTGTCTTCCCAGGGAACCGCCACTCTAATTTCCCCTCTAATGTACAAGTTTTCACTGACAACAGTCTTGGATGAGTGCCCACATACTCCACATGCTTGAAAGGATGATCTATCTTTTGTTTTATTGTTCTTAGCAGTTCCGATGAGTCTTAGAATAGTTTTAGCTTACATTTCCCTAAGGCAAAGGTTGTTCAACATTGCTTTAAATGTTCTCAGCCCTGTGATTTTCTTAGACTAAGGATTCCCTGTCTAGATTTGTACTTCATTTTTAAACTGATTTACTTGTTTTCTTGATATCATATATATATATGTCTATGCCCTTTATTGTATGTGATGTGGGTAAAAATCTTTCCCCATTCTGGAGGCTGTAACATTTTTCTAATGATGATGTCCATTGGCATGTAGAAGTGTCCCGGTTTCATGAGGTCCCCTTTATTAATTGTTGTTCCTTCTTCGTGTGTTTAAGATGTTCTGTTCAGAAGGTCTTTCCCTGTGCCAATGAGTTCAAAACTATTCCCCATTTTCTCCTCTATCTGCTTCAATTTATCTGCTTGTATGTTGAAGTCTTTGATCCATTTGGAGTTGAGTTTTGTGAAGTGTGATAAGTATGGGCCTATATATATTCTTCATAGAGACATCAAGTATGACTACACAGTTTCTTGAAGATGCCTTTTTTTCCCACTGTGTATACCTGGCTTCTTCATCAAATTCAGGTGTCCACTTGTGTGTGGATTTGCATTTTCATCTTCAACTCTATTCAGCTGATCAATGTTATGGTTTATAAACATGATGAATTTCAAGCATTTCAGACTGTGCATAAAAATTATCTCACACAATGATTTTAGTCAGAAAATTTACCTTTTAGAATGCTCTATTTTATGATAAATTTTAGTTTCTAAGAAAAATATAATCTGGTCAGTTTGGTACGGTGTAAAATTAGAAGTGGAGACTAGGTTATGGGGCTGAATAGAATTGTTCATTGTATCCCAGTGTGGCTTATGGATTTGGGCAGCACTGAAAATTATAGTCTCAATTACAAGAACTACAACATACAAGTCATTTCTCAACAGTTTGCTATTGATCTCAAATTATGTATGCTTTGTGTTAAAGAGAGAGAACATGCCCAAGAAATATGGTGTAAAGATGACCGTTGTAAATATAAGTATCTGAGTGGAAATAATGCATTCCATTTTTCCCCGTGAAAAAAAAGAAGCATTCAATGTTTTGTCTTCTTGTAAACCATAGAGGATTTCCCTTCATGTGATTGAACTTTCCTTTGTCCCCATCCATGAATGAAAGAATAAGCTGCTTGAATTGAAAGCACCAATATAATTAACATTTCATTTGCCCAGGGAGGATATACAGGTCATGGTTCATTCACTGCAACACTGATTTAGTTCTCTCCATGTCTCAGGAGTTAATAACAGAAGGACACAGATTATTAAACAAAGTGCTCTCTCCTCTGTTTCTTTAATTCCTTAGCTTTTTACACATGAATCCTAAACTAGTTTCTTTTTTAAAACTTCAATGAGGCTTTATCTTGATAAATTGTATACCAGTCAAGATTTTTAAGTAAGGAAAAAACCAAGTGTACAACAACCAGTGTTGATAACATGCCTAAAGGATATATGCTGGTGAAGAAATCTTTCAAGAAAAAGCAGAATGGGCTCTGAAACTCTGGAACTCTATTCCTTACAGAAGATGCTTCTTGGCCAACCATAATCTCAGGCAACCTGCACATGCTGTACTTTATAATATTGGAACATATATTTTCCTTAGATTGCCTGCTTTCAACTTGAAGTGAACTATTTCATCTGCATGTAGGAACCACCAAGATGTGACTAATACTGAGCACAAACCAAGATAAATGTGTGTGTGTGTGTGTGTGTGTGTGTGTGTGTGATTTTTACAACTTTTAAAAATGTCCAAATATGTTGATTTAAAAACATACAATAACTCAGCAAAAGAGCAGTCCAAAGTTGATCTTTTGGACAAAGGTGGGTATGTCATGTTTCCATTATTAAAATATCAAGCAAAAATTTTATTGTGCTCTTTAGTTTATAATGGCATTTAGTTTCTTGGCTTGCAAATTTCTTCCTTCATTTGCCATATTAACAAATTAGGTCAAATTCTTCTTTACAATGCTTTTTTTCCAGGTTTAAAACTCTTTTTGGAAGAAGTATAAACTCATAGACCTCAGATATCAATCTATTACAATAGCAACACAAAGTTTAAAATCTAAAATTAAATGTATGTTATCTTATTAGAAATACTCAAACCTTAAACATTCACTAACCTATGAATGTCTAGTCTATGTTTGTGAAATTCTTAGAAAACTGTTTTTTGGCAATGAAAATATGTTCAGAAGGGTTAAGCATAGGATAAGAGTTTCAGACATTTTTATTCAAAATGCGGGGGGGGGGGGGGATCAATGGCAATGTCAGCATCAACAATTCCAGAATCTCTCTGCACAAAGTCTCTTTGGTTTCAAGGTTTCCAGGCCTAGTGATAATTGTTTTTGATTCTTAGCTCTCCCTTCTCAGTGATTCTTCCTTTTAGCAGTGGCATCCTGTTCTTGCAGCTGAATGGCTGTAGTCAGTGTGTTTCTTGCATTTAAATGTACGAGTATCATGGCCTGTTTCTCTTTTCCTCTTTCTTAGCTCACTTTTCTATTTTTGACTATATATATAATGTATCGTGATCATATTCACCACTGTTTCCCCTTTAACACGCTCTGCCCTCTCACTCCTGTGGATACCTTCCTTTTCAACTTCTCCGCATTTTACTTCCATGCCTTTCTGCATGTGTATGTGATTCACTGAACTTCATTAGGTTTACCTGATTTATCACATGGAGGGGCTATTTCTTAGATTGTAGATAATTTATCAGCGGCTACAAAATGAGAGAAAAAAAAAAAAACTACCTACCCTCCTCTAACAGTTATCAAGTATAAAGTACTCCTCCGGGAGGGGAGAGGCCTCATGTACACTTCTCCCATCCATGGTGGAAGTCAAGGGCTGGTCTTATGCGAGTTTTGTGAAAATAGCCAAAGTTGCTGTGTTTTCAGGATTGTAATAGCAGTTCTAGGTCAGAATCCAGTGTTTGATGGCCATTCCCCCAAGACTTAGGCAGTTATAATTTTTGTGCACCTTCTTCTGTGGTGTCCTCTGATCTCAAGCCTCTTCAATATAGGATGGGTATACTTTGGTGCCACACAATCTGCAGAAACATATGATTATCCAGTGTTCATCTTTCTATGCTTTGCAATATTCCGTAACATCTTAGATTGTGTATACACATCAAGTAAATACTATATGTATACGCAAGCATGTACACACAGGCCACTCCTATATGTTCCAGAATCTCTTTCTGCTTTAGACAAATGCATGATACATTTGATCTTTCAATTAAGCTTTTGTGTATCTGAGACTCCCCACATTTCAATCATTCTGAGGTGCCTCTTGTTCTGTATTGATAGTCAACTTTGAGGGTTTTACCTGCTATTTTTGAAAGTCAAATTGTTAGTTTTAGTAGGTTTTCAATCTGTACAGTCTGGAGAACTTCCACAGAGTTAGGCATCACATTTCACAAACCCTTACAGATACTCATTCAGTGTACAGCTGAAACCAAAATAAAATACCCAATCCTTCAGCACTTTGGCAATTCCCTTAAATAAACAGTTCAAGTTTTCAATCTATGATTTATTCATGAATATAAAATATAGTTTAGTTAGGAGGACAGTCTTCACATCACAACAATCCCATTTTCTTTCAAAATTGATAAAACACAATCTTCAATTCGCTGAGTATGTGATACTAGTATGCATAGTATCCACATTTCTACTAATAATGTGCTTCTTGTATTTTAGCCAATGTCAACAGTGCTGTAGGCTTCTCTAACTGTGACTATTCTACTAAATGCTCAGTGACAAACATTTAAGATCCACATTTTCTTGACAGTCTGTTAAAGATAGTCTAGCCCTTTTCTGTCATGCTTTGCCAAATCATCAAATTCTCTGCTTGTTACACTTTACTAAAGCACATGCCATATTTTTTACAGTGTTCATCACAAGAGTATGTCACATCTAGTTCACAAATTTGGTATCAGTTCACTGTTGAACTCTGGCACTGATGAAGCCAAGATGTACAATGACAAACTGTGAGGTCTTTGCATACATGACAGTGAGAAATGGGGATTCTAGTACAATATCTATACAACCAACAGTAGGTTCATCTGAAAACTCATGGGAAAAGGGGCTGTCCATAGACTGGATTTCCTATTTCATATGTGAAGCTCAGATCTAATTGTATGATCTCACAACTGATTATGCAATGCATGCCTATCCTTGCTTAAGTCCAAATATTATATACTTGATTGTTTTAGCTATCAAATGAATAAATCAAACAGTAACACCTGTATACATATTTAATTCAATTTCTGGATAGTGTGTTCTCCCTTAATTGAACATCAAAATAGCACTCGAGCCTGGATACTCAGGACTCATAAGAGAACCTTATCAAGGACAGAAAAAGCATATGAAGGACTGTATTGGCATAAAACTTGAAATATTTTAAGATAAAAATTTATTTGAGCTTTACCCCATTCCCCATTACAGCTGTCATTGTCTATTCTTTTCTTGTGTTTAATATCCTCTCTCTCTCTCTCTCTCTCTCTCTCTCTCTCTCTCTCTCTCTCTCTCTCTCTGTGTGTGTGGTGTGTGTGTGTGTGTGTGTGTGTGATGTCTTCATGGTTGCATGACTATAGGTACACATGTGGATGTTTGCCTTGATCACACTCTACATCTCTAATTGTAATCCAGTTCTGTTGCTGAATTTAGAGATCACTTATTGTATATAGCCTTTTGAGGTAGCTTGTACTGAGGATCTCTGTGCATTATTTATGGATCTACAGAGGAAAATAACTGATAGAATGTAATATATTATACACACACACACACACACACAGAGAGAGAGAGAGAGAGAGAGAGAGAGAGAGAGAGAGAGAGAGAGAGAGAGAGAGAGAGAGAGATTTAGTAGAATGGCTTATAGGTTGTGGTCTGGTTTGTCCAACAATGCCTATCTACCAATGCAAAGTCTAAGAACTCAGAAATTATTCAGTCCATTTGGCTGGATGGTCTTCAGTATATACCAGAATCCCAAAGAACTAGACTCTAGTGCTAGTAAAGGAGTGAAATTGCCAGTGAGATCAAGGACAAGCAGGAAAAGAATAAGAACTTCTTTTTTCCATGTCCTTCACACAGCCTGCCACCAGAAGGTGTGGCTGAGGTTTGAAGTGGATCTTTCCACCTTAAATGATCAAGAATAATTGTGAATCTTCCCACTTCCCATGATGTATTTAAGATAAATCCCTCACTGATGTATGTAGCTAGAGTTTTCCTGCCTTGCTCACAGTCAGGACAAATCTCTTTCACCCGCCAGTCCCACAGCTGCTCAGACCCAACCAAGTAAACACAAAGACATATAGTGTTTACAAACTGTATGGCCGTGGCAGGTTTCTTGCTAACTGTTCTTATAGCTTAAATTAATCCATTTCCACAAATCTATACCTTGCCATGTGGCTCGTGGCTTAGCGGCGTCTTTACATGCTGCTGGTGATGGCGCAGTGTCTCTCCTTCCTTCTTCCTGTTTCCCCAATTCTCCTCTCTCCTTGCCCCGCCAATACTTCCTGTCTTGTCACTGGCCATCAGTGTTTTATTTATATAGAACGATATCCACAGCAGATGTACCCAGCTCCTTGGGTTTTAGTTAACTCCAAATGTAGTCAAGTTGACAAGCAATAGTAGATATTATAATCTATCTTTGCAATTTGAATGCTGTTACAAGGAGCATCCAGCTTTTATTCATGTGCTAGGGATCTGAACACAGAGCTATATGCTTATATGGCAATTTCTTTATACACTGATATATGTTTCTTCTTCTAGCCTGCTAATTTTAAAAACTAATTTTACAATAATATTAACTTACCAGTATCTCATGACTTTTGAGTAAACTTGTTTCAATTTTTATTTTGTTTCTTGTCTCCCTTACATAATTACTCTCCCTTCTCCCAACCAATATGCATTCAGAAATGTCATCTTTAGAAAGTTTAAAAGACAAAGAGTTTCAGTTTGATAGCATGAATACATCATGAAAATGGACATGATGATTACAGTTAATAATAATTTAAATGGGTGAGCACGACAGAAGCCAGCCAGGTGACACTGTGATGAACAAATATGTGACAGAGAAGTTGAAAAAACAGAAAAAATTGAGCAGCAAGGACGCTGTGGAGAGAGGCAGAATTGGAGACTAGATGGCAGTGACAGGTGTGAGGGAATGCTGAGGTCATAAGGGAACATGTTACTGCACAATACGGTTAGCAGGTGGTTTGCATTAGCCTGGAGCTGGTGCAAACTCAGACCCAGCCCCCCAAACACTCTGGCTGTCCACAAGATTGCCCTAGCTCTGGACGGTAATAGAGGTCTGAGATGAAGAATAGTTTTTGTTCTGGATTGGATCTCCTCAAAGAACCACTATGGTTTGTGATCCCAATGGAGGCTACGTTTGTATATGTGGTCCATGCTGCTGCCCCAGGCCCTGATGAAGCCCAGGTTCCATGTAGACTTTATGCAGTCTGTGTTGCTGTTAACTGAAGCTTTGGTGATTTTCTCGGGATTTGCTGCCCCAGGAGACCATTTTGGTGTGATTGTCCTATGTAGCCACCTGAGGCTATATTGAGGCCCAAGTTCTGTTTTGCCATTGAGGGCCATGTCTGAGTCTGTGTTGATGTTCCTGGTCCATGTTACTACTGAAGACCATGTGGATGTCCATAGTCTTTGCTGCAGCCCAAGGCCATGTTGGTGTTCAAGGTCCAGGTTGCTTCTGAGGGCCTTGTTTGGTTCTATGGCCATATTGCAGTCAGAGGCAGTGTTTGAGGTATGTGCTATCACCAGAAACTGGTGTGGAGGCTGATGATGTGTGCTTCAGCTGACTGTGAAGACCAAGGAGGCTACTTTTCCATGATATTGATGACTGTAGACACACAGTTGAGAGGGAGGCACATGGAAGGCTTCAGTGACAACCCCTAAATAAACAACCTACTCCCCCCTTAAAAAGTAACAGCTGAGACAGGAAGCCATTAAAGAGAACTCCTAAAAAATGCGATGGGCATGTTGAAATGAGCTCTCCACAACTGATGGCTTCTCTCAAGGATGTGGAAGGGGAAGGACTGGGTTCTATTTAAGGGTCAGGGCATGGAGAAATTGCCCATCCTACAGAGAGAATATGGACCACAAATTCAACATTTTTTTCTTATTTTTGTCCTTTTTTTGTTGTTGTTTAGGGGAAGTCACAAGGGTGAAGGGGCAGACATGGGAGGACTGGGAAGTAAGTGATTTGAGTGCATGATTTGAAATTATCAGATAATAAAAATTTTACATTAAAAAAGTGGTAATTTAAATATCATTATTGTTCAGCTATTAAGCATCTATATCATAAAAATCAGTACAAATATGTGACTTATGTCATCATTAGAAGGGACATTTCTATGCAGACATCATTTTATGCCACATAAATTTATGAAATACTATTCATTTCTTTTCTTCTAATGAAACAGGTTGTAAGATACTTGTTTCCTAATATGGATTATTTCTTCTTTTTCTTTCTCTTTTTTCTTTTATCTGCCCTCTGCCCCACACCAGGAATTCCTAACTCCATTTATATTATAAACTGCACAGATTCCATGTGGTTTAGAGTTTTCTATCTAGAACCAACAGAGTCAAATATACTCTTGACCTCTGCATATCTGATGAAAATGGGTAGAGCAGATGAGAAACTCATGAATCCTAACAAGTAAAATTAGGTTTAACTTGAGGAGAAATGAGGATGAATAAAAGCAGAAGGAAAGCCTCTGGTACCTGGGAAAGAGCTTGAGATCAATGCAACACTTTAGGAAATCGTTACATTTTTCTTCAAAGACAAAACGCAATCATCTGCACATATTGCAAAGTATCTTTATTTGATACTTTCATAATGTTCTAGAGAGAGCATAAATGAAGCGACATTCAGAATTTCAACCTAAGTGCTTTCTATATGTACAGCTTCATTATTCAGAAGGTCAAAGGTTCTTTGGTTCATGCTTTCTTGAAACCAGGCCAGATATAATTTTTAATATCTATTCCAGTGTTGAACTTTGGAGAGATATATTACTAAAAATTACTATTCTTTGGAAAGTAAGGATGTAGAATGAATAAAAATAAATTAGGTAAATTGCTTCCAGTACTGAATCTTATGAGAGACTGAGTGAATTTTAAATTGTGTTTTCTGTGACTTCAGTTCTCAAATTTTAGAGGTAATACAGTATAATAAAGGATTTTCAAATATGTTTTTCAAAATCCTATAGCAAAGTTTCAGTTACAGTGGGAAATGTGGAAGTAATATAAGATATTAAGAAGATGAATATTGAAGTGATGACAATTTAATAAACTCTATATAAGAAAATATACAATCAGGTAAAATTTTTACAAGGAATTAATTGTGTTAAAACAACACTATAAACTAATGTCCAGAGCTAGTCTCAAGTGACCAGTGTATAATATTCCCTAAAGACATAAAAGGGTTTGTTAAAATGAGGTATAAGTCAGACTCAAAGTTCTAGGTGCAAGGTAATACACAGTGAAATGGCATGAAATACATCATCCATAATGTTGATCATCAGTACTCTGAGATCAAGCCAACTTTAGATCTGAGACTAGAAATTTCCTGCTGTAAAAACCCTAAAAAAAAATCTCATAAATATGATCTGGTACAACTGATTTCGCAAAACACATTCAAGTACTTGTCTCTTCCAGTTTAAATATCAGTAGAGAAAATGCAATGGTATTGATAGTTGTATAAATCTTTATAGTGTGCAAGGATCTATTTTCGTACCTCAGAGAAAAAGAGAGAGAACAAAACTGATGGTACCCTCACCTACAATCTTCTGGTGACTGATACACCATGGAAGTGTCATTTATTGTCCACATCCATGTTCCTTCTCCCATGTTTTGGCAAGAAATGGCATAGCTATGGAAATGATTTTATAGTTAAGATGGAGTGTTCCACATCCTAGTGGTGCAAGACTTGAGGATAGCTATGGAAATGATTTTATAGTTAAGATGGAGTGTTCCACATCCTAGTGGTGCAAGACTTGAGGTGTTTCAGGAAACTAAATTTCTACACATTAAAGCAGATAATATAAATTAGAGGAAATCCTGATGATATGATGCAGATTTTAAGGAAAACCCTAATGTAAGACATGCTACCTCTTTGTGTCTTTGATAGGTGAAAAGAAAACCTTAAAATCTTCTACACCTAGAGAACCACTGTGCATCTCTCCTACCACTGGTGTTCAGGAATCCCCAACATTGTGATATGAAAATTCATCAAATGAAACTTTATTGGTGGAAGTATTAAGGCAACTCTAGGTAGTTAAAGTGGAGATTTATTTTGTGGGGTAGTCTACAAGTAAAGGGATAGGTTACAGCGTCCGGAAAAGGTGTAGTGCAGTCCAGCAGTGTTGTCTGGAGAACTCTGCTCAGTCTAACTCCAGCGTCCAGGATCCAGGAACCAAGAGAGCTGGCACATCTGGAACTCAAGTCTTAAGTGCTCCTGTCTCAGCTCCGCCTACCGTGACAGTTACTGAAGCCTCAATGAGGGTCGTACTTCCAGGTCAAAGCTGGAACAGCTACCCACTACAAAACTTTGATTATTAAGATCAAAGTCTTACTCTAAGAGGTCATAAGAATGACAGATCAGAAAATTAACATCTGTGTTATGTAGTAGATGGAAAGTGTAATTTTAGACTCCACTTGGACAGTAAAATGGCTAATGATTTTTTTTAATAATTTATTTTTTATTTTGTTTGCATTGGTGTTTTTCCTACATGTATGTTTGTATCAGGGTGTCAGATGCTGGAGTTATAGACAATTGTTAGCTGCCATGTGGGTGCTTGGAATTGAACCTGGCTCATCTTCAAGAGCAGCCAGTCCTCTTAGCCGCTGAGCCATCTGCCAAGCCATTAATGACTTACTTCTTGAAGGTAATATACCATGCATAGATCAATGCTATAGAGATTAGAAATGGTGAGGGTCCTGCCAGCACAGGTCTGCACAAGGTCCTCTGTGTATATGTTACGGCTGTTAAATTGGTGGATTTGTGATATCCATAACTGCTGGGGTGGGTATGTCCCTGACTGTTGCCTGCCCTTGAGACCCTTTTCCTCTTGTTAGGTTCTCCTGTTCAGCTTGGGTTTGCAGGTACTTGCCTTGCTGAATTGTATTTTGTTATGTTTTATTTGGTTGTCTCCTGGAGGCCTGCTCTTCTTTGAAGAGGAAATGGAGCAGAAGTAGATATGTGGAAAAGAGAAATCAGGGGGAGCTGGGAGGAGTGGAGGGAAGGAAAACGGTGGTCAAGATGTATTGTATGAGAGAAAAATCTATTTTCAATTAAAAAATAAGCAAAAAAAAGAAAAAGAAAGGAAGAAAAAGAAACAACACCATGCTTGTAAGCTGCTAGCATGCTCAACCAGGGAAACACACAATGGAGTGGGGCTGCAGGAAAGTAGACCATAGACTATGATAGTAGAACTGTAAATAATGTAGCACAAGGTTGAAGATGTATAAATTCACCACTGTGCTTGAACATGTCCACAGTATAACAAAGCAACATATGGCAATCTCTTTGCAAATCCCCAAACGAAATTTCAGTAGGCAAATTAAGAACTATCTCTAACTAAATGGAGCAAACTTCCTGCTGTCTTGAGAAGTCTTTCTCAAGTCCAACAAAAATGCATAGTTTCTCATACAGAATTCATATACCAGAAATGAGTGCTTTCCTTATTCATAATGAGTTTCTGAACAATGGGTAAAGTAAAAAATCTATTGAAATGGGCTATAGATAAACATAAGTTTTACAGAAAAGCCATATAAATCACTCATAATCATAGAAGATGTGCTTAGGTTAATACCTAGTACAATTCAGAACAGAATAATTTTTTACCTATAACTTTATTACAAAATGAAAAATATGACAATATTTTCCTTAGAGGAAATATTTTATTCACTAAAATTAAGGATTCAAAAGATGCCCATTGTGCAGGCAAAATTGGCAATAATTATACATCCAAAATCTGATGTAACATCTCCATCGAATTAATTTATAAATCTCCGGGTTTTATATTGTCCATGTGGCTAGTTTTGCCCATTGTGAGTGGACACTGTTGCATAATATCTCAATAGAGACTCTAAGTATCTGTGTGAATACCAGCTCTTCCTTCTGTCTTGTTGCAATATTTCATATAGTGCAACAAGTGATATCCTTCTGCCTTGTGTTCTGAAATAAAGATATATGACAGTTACACCAGACATGGAGCAAACTACAACAGCCTGTAACCATCATATCCTGAAATCCAGGCCCTACCTAGAGCAAAGTTTCAGTTAGCACACAATTGTATATAGGATAAGCAATAACTAAATACTCACTTTAAGTTATACTCACTACAGTTTGACTTATGAAATAATTGTGTTTCATTAAAAAATACCACTAAATACACTTTATGTTTAAAGTACTTTCATTTTGAGTCTTGTTTAGCCATAATTGTGATTATATAAACATTTCTTATGAATAATTATGTCCATACTTCATAAATTTAGAATATGCTTTTCTTAAGTGTCAGAATTTATTATGTTTTGATATATAAATATAGCCTATTTTCTTATTTAGGTTTTCTACCCTTTATCATTCCAATATTTGAGAGATATTATAATAGTAATAACAGTTGTTATATGCACTAAAATAGAAAAATTATATTAAATAAAAAATAAAACATCAACTATTTATGAAATCTAATTACTTGTACATGCTATTTACTACTAGAGCTAAAAAATATTAGTGTTTCAAAATAAGCACTCAGTAAATTAGAAGATATTATTAATATTTTGTGAATCTATAGAAAATGAATCATGTAAATGAGTATACTTTCAAATTCTGCCCAAGGACGAGGAACATTTAAATGATAGATGCTTGGGATTCAGTTAATTTTTCTTTCCACACTTGTTGTATGATTAAACACAGTAAGGCATTTAACTCAGAACAACTGAACATTTATTTGATATGACTTAACTTGTAATGACTATTTTTGCCACTGACAAACAATAAATGTAATTCTATACACTTCAGACATAAACAATCTAATTTGCATTTTAATTCTTCCCTATTTAAATCCCTGACAGTTGTTGAATGTCTTCTGTTTAATTTGTTACTTTGTTCCTTTTAACAAAGTAAAATTGAACCTGGTTAAGGTGATATTTTTACCCTCATAACAATGCTGTCCTAAGCACTATTTACCCAGCTACAAACAAAAACTGTTTTCTTTCTCGCCCTTATGAGGAAATCCACAAAGATCCATCTGTATTCTCTGAATTTACTTGGAGGTATTCTGTCGGACTTCTCTTTTTGGCAAACATCGACAGTTTCCATCTGCTGCAGTTCCCATCTGTTTGTCAGTGGAAAGTTGTTTTTCATCATCCATCTCTCATCACGAACAGAGTCTGCTGGAAGGAATCAATGGATATGGCCTTTCCTACAATCCTAGATTTTGTTTTGAACCAGTCAAATGCTTTATGTCTGAATTCAGATAATACTTAATCATTTGGGAATTATTTTTTAAATGCAGTATGTATATGAAAAATAGAATTCTGCTATTTTCACAAAACCTAATCCTCTCTTTAAGAGTTTATTCATCCTGACTTGAATATCAGAGGGGGGTGGAATTAGGTAAGATGTACACATTTATCTGACAATCTGGTTCTGTTTGTTTGTTTTGAGATTTGATTTCGCCTATAGTTTCCTCCAGGATTCATGAGAAATACAACATTTAAAAAGCTATTGCTCTACAAAAAGATATTTTGTATATTTGAGTTTGTAAATATACTTGTCTGGAATATTGGCTTGGACATTTAAAAATCAGCAAAATAGATGATATCAGGCATGTTCTAGACTGGGAAGTAAATGTGATCAGGGTGCAGAATGTGACATTTCCACGTATTCAATAAAATATTATGCTAATAAAAATTACAAAATATTTTATCAGCATTCTAGATTTTAACATTCATAATAAAGAGTTAGATGCTAGTAAATGGTAATTATGAGAATATATATTTTTAAAAGCATGTAAATCTTTATACATAGTAGTTGCTTAAGGTATTTAAGATTACTTATTATTAGAATTAAAATAATTCCTGACTTCTTAGTATATAGTTATAAAAACAATGTATGGAGTCAACATAAAATAAAAAAAGAAAAGGGAACAGATTAATTATCATAGAAACTTACAATGGAAATTTAAAGTCAGGTTGAATGAGACAGTTAATGGAAAGGTTCAATAATAACTATTATACCCGATAGAAAACACTGTACATAAAATACACCCATCTCAATCCCAGTCTCAATGAAGCAGCCACTTGATCATGCTATAAGTATGCTGCTTTTCCTTGATAGCATTAAAAATTGCCTCTAGATTTTAAACATGGACAGAATCGACAGAAGTGTGGACTTGAGAATAAAACTAACGCTGGCTTTTTCTTCCCCCAAATAAATTCTCCATGTGGGATGATATACTCTGTGTGTCTGAATAGCTCTCTGTGTCCTTAGAGGTCCTTCCTCCTAACCTGTATTATTTATCTCATGAACATTTCAAGGGAAGGCACTAAGCAAGGAGTGGTAAACGACATCTGAATACATAACTCACTCACTAATACTTTGCACTTTGAAGTGTTTAAATGTGCATAAGTGAAAGGCTGGTTTCCTTTGAAACAACACTAGCAACGCAAGTTAACACCAGTAACATGAGTCTTGTTTGAGATATCCTTATGGTAGTGGGTGATATTATGGTAATGGGATCAGGGTACAATACATGAAATTTCTAAATAATCAATAAAAATATTGTTTAAGTGCCAGACATGAGTAAGGGGAACCCTTGGCTTCACACATTCTGTACTGGGAGAAGGAGGTGAAAGCCTAGAGCTCTTGTAGCCTAAGGCACCTCAAGAGGTTAAAGGCTCTCTCTGCAGGGGGGAATTAATTGTAAATTTTGAAAGAAACTTGAGGGACAAGTCCTGAAGTGGTGGCAGTAATGCTCAATTCTCTCTTCCCTTTTTCACTTTACAGGACAGTCGATTCTCTCAAGCCAAGGACAACACACTGCAATTTTCCAAGTAATCTCCACCATTATTTTAACTGTGAAATATCCTGTGACTGAACTGAACACCCTAACAGAGCATAGATTTCAATTTGAAATGAAAATAGTTTTCTTTTGTTCACATTAGCTTCAAAAAATATATCTTGGAATTAATCTAGCAAAGCACATGAAAGAATTCAATGAAGCAAACTTTAAGGCACTATATATAAATGTAAAGAAAATTCTAGAAAATGTTAGATCACCCATGTGTGTGGATTGGTAGGATCAATACCCTGAACACCACCCTACAACAAACAAGCAATGTACAAAGATTCAGTGAGAATTCTCAAATTTCCAAAGGGATCCTTCACAAAAATGGAGAAAAAGTAATTTTATATGGAAACACAATAGTCATTGTGTAGCCAAAACAACCGTTACAAATTAAAACACTGCCTGATGTGTCATTATATCTGATTTCAACTTGCACAACAGATCCATAGCTTTTAAAAAGGGAAAGAAACCAGAATATCACTAGTACAAAAGCAGATATATTTGTGAATGGATAGAATGAAGGTCTCAGAGAGATGTTCCTGCACTTGTATCCACGTGATTTTGACAAAGATGTCAAAAACATATGTTGTAGAAAATACATCTTTAACAAACAGTGGTGGGAAAACTGATAGTACACGTAGAGAAATGTAATGTCATCTTTCTCTCTCATCTGTTTACAAATTGATTTCCGGGTGGACCAGAGATTTCAACATTAAGCTTGAAGCTGAAACTTGTAGGGGAAAGAGTAACGGATACATTTCATGGTACATACACTCCATCTAAGGACTCCATTAATAGCAATCCAGGTACCTAGGAAATAAGAACTGCAATCAACATGTGGAACTTCAAGAAATTAAAAAGAGCTTCAGTACAATGCTAGGGATAGCATGTGGACAGAGGAAAGCCCAGGGAACCTCAAGTATACACAAAGGACCACCTGCAACTAAGAAATGCTGAGAGCAAGGAAGTTGTTCACCATTCTTAGCTTTCAGGGAGATGAAAATTAAAACTGCTGAGACACTCAGAATGGACAATATTAGAATAAAATACAACAAATGCTGGGGAAGTTGAGGGAAATGGGGAAAACTCCTGCACTACTGATGGAATTGAACTGATGCAGCTCCTGTGGAAATCTGTGTGGCACTTTCTCAGAAAACTCACTGTGCTAAATGACCCAACTATATCTCCTGGACACAAACCTATAGGACTGTATTTGCTACCACAGAAATACATCTACCTTCATGTTTGTACCCACTCTATTCACATTAACTAGGTCACAAAAGCAGGGTAGATGAATCAGTTGACGAATATGTTATAAAACTGTGATTCTTGCCGGGCGGTGGTGGCTCACGCCTTTAATCCCAGCACTCGGGAGGCAGAGAGGCAGGTGGATCTCTGTGAGTTCGAGGCCTGGTCTAAAGAGTGAGATCCAGGAAAGGCGCAAAGCTACACAGAGAACCCTGTCTCAAAAATCCAAAAAACAAAAACAAAACCTGTGGTTCTTATGCATAATAGAATTCCAGTAATTTGTAAGGAAAATTTAAATTATGATATTTGGAGCTCAATAGAGATAATGGAGCAGATTATGCTGAGTTGCAGTAACCCATACCAAGAATACAAACATTGCATGTTCTCATTCATATTGTATTTTAGCATCAAACTTTTAGATATTTATATGTAATTTGGGAATCATGTAATCCTAGAATCCAGAAAAGGATTATTTAGATTATTGTGGAAGGCAAAAAAGTTAAATGGAAGAGATAGTAGAATGAGGTAATCTAAATAAGAGAAGAGGAATAAAGAAGCATGGATTGTAAGTGAGGAGAGAGATTTGTAGGAGGATTTGAAATTGATAATTAACCCTAAGGATGCTTGAAAAAACAATTTGGAAATATCTGATAAGCTTCCTCTGTGTGTGTTTCTTATAAAATATGTTTTTATATCCAAGTGTTTAGTTGAAGTTGTCCTACACAGGGGATTATGCTCTGCCAAGAAGCTATAGGTTGTCAAGAAATAAAAATAAAATATGAAGCTCAGAGTCTGTGATGGAATATCTTCCCTGCCTTACATGTCCTGAAGGCACTACATACTGTGGTCAAATCATTTGAAAAATCATGTTAATGTTGACCTGATGATGAAAACATCATCCCTGTTGACCAACTCCCAAAGTTCCTTAATATTCTATGTAGTTGTTGTATGTTTGGTGGGAGGCACAACACTCATATGCAGTTGTGAATCTTATGAACTGCTATATTGAATGCCTTGACAAGGTATACTTGTTTCTGTAATAGTGGAACAAATATCATGTAAACAATTAGCTACTGATTGGCTTTGAGGCATGTTCCATAGGAGGAAACCAGAACTTGCACTGTAAACCCAGGAAAGAAATTATGGTTGGGTCCTCAGAAACTCCTGGGTTAGACTTGCTACTGTTGTTCTACTAAATGTACATAACATCAAATTGCCTTCTGCTTTACTATTCTGTGCACATAGATTAGTGCAGTTCTTACACCTCATTAGAAATGTTTCTTGGTATAGTGACTAATGTAGAAACACACATCTGGCCAAAGTGTAGAGTATAAATGTTAGGAGAATGATAAGCCACAAAGAGAACATCATATCATCACCTCTCTCCCTGCCGAGGATCATGGCCATCACAGAAGAGGGTTTGGAAAGATTTTTGAGAGCAAGAGGTTTGAGGTGCCTGGAGAAAAGCAGGAACTTCTGGACAATACAGATTGTGTGCACCCATGAACTCATACTAACTGTGATTGTTACACAAGAGAAAATCAGTCATCGGCCGGGCGGTGGTGGCGCACGCCTTTAATCCCAGCACTCGGGAGGCAGAGGCAGGCGGATCTCTGTGAGTTCGAGGCCAGCCTGGTCTCCAAAGCAAGTTCCAGGAAAGGCGCAAAGCTACACAGAGAAACCCTGTCTCGAAAAACCAAAAAAAAAAAAAAAAAAGTCAGTCAACATTCTAGCATGAAGAAGTAAGTGATTGACTAGTCCCTCCCCATGAGGATCTATGAATATTTAGTACTTGTGAAAAAGGGACTGGCAGTTTACTTCAACAACTATCTCCTGGTAGATCAATAATATTACAATGGATGGTGCTACTTCCAGAAATACATGGACAGCACAAATTAGAGTCAAGGGGTTATTTTGGAAAGAGAGTGGATATGGGGGAGAATAAATTTGGAGGTATGTTTGTTGAACGGTAGTGTCTTCTAAACACGACAGGGATATTGCAACTATGGAAACTCAGTAAAATAGCTGCATAAATAAAAACTATATAACGAGCCCATAAGTCAAGATTCTATACAGCTGGGTGAAATTTTCAATGCTCCAGCAATAGATCAAGACATGCAGGGAGACACTGGCTGCTAAGGGAGGAATAATCACTTTCCAAGTATGAGCCATCTTAGAGGTTATCTAATCCCAAGTGGTCTGCCATGAACATGTGTACATATGAGTTCTAAAGTATATTGATTTACTAAGTTTATTGGTGCATATGTATATAAGGGATATTATATATACATACATATATACTTTTATCTATATGAAATCATGAGTTATACACACACATACATATATATATATATATATATATATATATTATATAAGTATGAAATCATGAATTAGAGAGGGAGGTAGGAACACAAGAAAGGAATGAGAGACGGTGCTAGCAGAAGTAGAAAAGGTATAAGTATAATACACTCAAGTATAACATTCTCAAAATATAAAAAAGTAAATAAAAATGTAGTTGAATAAACTCCCTCTGAAGTATTCATTATAATGTAAAGCATATTCAGTTTCTGTAGGATAACAAGAAATCTTTGGTTCCCCCATAAACTTTCTCATACAGCCAGTGAGCAATGGCAGATGCTAAGTAAACAGAGAAACTGAAAGAATAAGAGCTATAGGTAATAAAGATAAACAAGCTTATTTGAGAATTTTGTTAAGAAGACAGTCTAGGGCTGACCACTTAGTACTGGCAACAAATTGGGGCACCCTTCACTGGGGAGAACAGATTCTCCTCTCGGCAGTTAGTGCCTATAGCTCTTCATCAAGGGGTGGAACTTCATGAGATTTTTCCATCCACACTGGCATGCCTTTGGTGTTTTCATTTTTCAGTTCTTCATTAGACATTTTGTTGATATTTCATGAATACAACTTCCCTGTCATTTACTGAAGACACAATCTTGCAGTAGATGTCAAGATACACTAAGTAAATTAGGCAGGTTGCATTTATATATTAATTCATGTATGCATATATGTATATAATTTTAATAACTAAAGAAAAGAACAGCTGAAGTTAAAGGGATTGAGGAAAGAGGATGAATGAGAAGGAGAAAAAATAACTGGACAAAAGATGTAAAAACAGCACATATACATAAAAAAATATAAAAAAATAAAACAAAATCTAACTCATGCTTTCCTCTAACTGGGACATTGTGTACTTGATCAAAAGTAACCATTATGCAACTTAGTGGTTTAGAATAATTGTTTCTGTAGATCTTCATTTGAAGTCCCTATATTTAAAACATTAATGGAGATTTACAGATTAGATTATTATTAATTATTTTCATTTAAATCATGTTTGTTATACTCAAATTTCCTTTTTCCCTTCATTTAGTATGTTTTCATGGTTTTTCTCCATTTATTCTTGGTGTGGTTTATTTTTTCTCTTTGTTAATGATATTGACATATGAAGAAGTTTCCAGAGGTCCCCTATAATCTTCGACTACTTAAGTACACTTTCGAACATGTGGATTTGTCACATTTTATGTTCTGTAGCACATGACCTGTGGTTAACATACATTGGAAGATGGAGACTCTTTTTAAAATTAGGCAAATTTCAAACATTGCAACAGATAATATCCAAGTAACTTGTCAGTCATTTCTAATGACCCTGGACGTCCAGTGAGGGATGAAGATGCACAGGATGCTTTAAATACTTGCCGTGTTTTAGATGAACAATAGTAGTGCCTTCATGTTGCTGTAAAGCTGAAGGAGTGTGATATTAATCCTGATTTGCACTTAATAGTGAATCACCTAAAAAATACAACTTTAGGCATAGCTCTGCAGGGCATTTTAGGTTAAAATAATCGTGTTGAGAAGACCACCCTAACTGTGGGTGCACCATTCCATGGGTTGGAGTACTGGACTGAATTAAAAGGAGAAAATGAACTGAGAATAGCATGCTTTCTCTCAGCATCCTAATTGCATATGCAATATGGCCATATGTCTCTCACTTCTGCTGCCATGACTTCCCTTCTATGATGGCCTGAATCCTTACAGTGAGTCAAAATAAATTTCAAGTTGCTTTTTCAGGTAAGCTGTGACAACAACAAAGGAAGTACATACTGTGGGATAAAAAAGACAATAAGTATGATAGCTGTTCCTTTTGGCTGCAAAACCAAAAGGCAACTGATAACAATAAATAGCGATTCTTCCTAGAATTTTAAATATGCCCTGAGTTTTGAAACACAAAGTTCTGATTCTTGCTGACAGATAGCTAAAACCAAATAATATTGAAGCTAAATATTTCTTTCCTGTTTTTCAAAAGGGTTGGACATTTATATCAAGCACAATGCTCATATCATCTTCAGAGAAGAGCAATTTGACGGTCCTTTAAAAAATTGTAAGTCCCTGAGAAAGACCCAGTGTTTCTTTCTTTCTTTTTTTTTTTTTTTAATCTTGGTGTACCTACTCTATTTCTGCAAATTGTATCTTTTTAATCTGACATATGGAAGTATAACTTGTTTCTTCTCCACAGTAGCCTCAAGGGTCTCCAGTTTCCTAAACTGCTGGTTCCCTCTAATTCCAATAAATGTTCCCTTCTTTATATATTACTAATTATTTTCTCGATGAGACTAAGATCTGTGAAAATGACTCTGTAATTCTGAAGCTGAAACAGTAGGATAAATAAAAAAGACTACACATATTAAAATAAGTCATTTTAAATCAACTTATTTTACAAACCTGAAGACTCGATCAGGTAAGTCTTTGAAGTGGGAAGCACTTTCAGCAAAGCAGCAGGATACAAAAATCAACTCACAAATATCATTCGTTTTATGTGTAACAATATCACACTTGTCTAGAAAGATGCTGGGAATAGAGGGGATGCCATTCACCAGAGATTAAAATTATCTAGGAATAAACCTAACCAAGGAAAGACCTGAAAATATTATTACCCTGAAGAAAATAATTGAGGATTATATTACAAGATGGAATCGATTACCTGAAGAAATACTGTGAAAATAGCTGTAGTATCAGACTCAATCTAAAATATAATAGAATTTCCATAAAAATCCAAAACAGTCTGCTTAAAAATAAAATATATATATATATATATGCCTCCATGCAGAAAAGTATTTGAATAGCCAAGGCAACCTCTAATAGAATGAGCAAACCAGAGGTAGCACAACAGCTGATCTGAAAATGATTGGAGAGTCACAGTAAAAAAACTATCATGGACAGGCATAAAAACACCTATGTAAACCAACAGAATAGTAAAGAACATCCATAAGTAACCTACACAGCTGGAGTTACCTAATATTAGCAAAGTTAGGTAAAATATGTACAGGGAAAGACGGGTTTATTTTCATTTTTGAAGTTGTATTATAATTACAAACTTTCTCCTTCCGAATCCTCCCTAATTTTTCTTTATGAAATTCAAGGTTATTTTTTCATTAAATTTCTGTATGCATATATGTAGACATACATATGTAGATATTCTTAATTATAACCTGTTCAGTCTGTGTAATGCTATTTGTATGTATACTTTTTAAGGGACATCTAGCTTCTTTACCAAATAGGGCTGTAAAATCATATTTCTACATATAGAAGTATGAAACTAGATCTATAGCACTCACCTTTCAAAAATGTCAATTCCCATTTGATCAATGATTTTACTAAAATCTAGAATTTTGAAACATCTTGTAGAGACCATAGGGAAAAAACTACAAAAATAAGCTGGGCAAATTCTTTCTAAAAAGCACAGTGATTAATCCCAAAATTTGTCAAATGAGATTATATGAAATTAAAAAAAAAAAAAAAAAAAAAACCTCTCCAGCAACAGAAGCATTTAGGAAATGAAGAGACAATGTGCAGAAAGAATAACATTGCCAGTTCTGGCTCAGTCAGGGATGAGTATTGAGGTGAAGGAAACACAATGAACTGCAAATTTTAACTAATTATTGAGCTAATTAGCTGTTAAAAAGTTATGAAAAGAAGAAATACAAATTGCCAGAGATATTTTTAAAAGTATTAAACAGCCCTGATAGTCATAGGAATAGAAATTAAATAGCTTTCAGATTTCATCTCATTCTAGTCAGAATGGCTGTCATCAAGAAAAAAAAAGACAATAAACTCTAATGAAGATGTGTGTTTTTATTCACTGCTCATGGAAATGTAAATGCTTGCAGCCACTCACTGTGGAAACCACTGTGGTGGTTTCTCAAGAAAACTAAACATAGAACTATCATATTATCCATCTATACTGTTCATTAATATAGATCCAAAATGCTGTGAGTCAATGTAGATACTTAAAACAGTCATGTTAATTGTTTCAGTATTCATAGTAGCCAAGAAATGAAAATATCCTTGTGTTCACCAACAGATTGATAAGTAAGAAAAATGTGGTAATTATGCACAGTGGAATTTTATGTAGCCATAAAGAAAAATAGTCATGACAATTTTTGGTGGATGGACATTATTAAAATTATTATGTTAAGCATAAAATATGGCCGGGCATTGGTGCCATACACCTTTAATCCCAACACTCAGGAGGAAGAGGCAGGAAGATCTCTGTGAGTTCGAGGCCAGCCTGGTCTACACAGAGAGATCCAGGAAAGGCACAAAGCTACACAGAGAAACCCTGTCTTGAAAAACTAAAAAAACAAAACAAAACAAAACAAAAACAAAAAACAAAAAAGGCATAAAATATGAATCAGAGAGACCAATGTTATCTCTTACTTTTAAATTTATTTTTCCTTATTTTATATAATGTAATACATACATAAAATGAAATATATTCATATTTACCTGGCATTTGCTTCTCAAACTTACCCCATAGCAATCCAACATGCTCCCCTTCCACTTTCAGTCTTTTCTTATTTTTTGTAACTCAGTGAATCCAATTACTACTGCTTTTGTGACCATGGATGTGAGCCCATTGACTGGCATAAGGATCCAGTGGCCAAATCCTCAAAGCAGCACCTACCCAGCAAATACCCACTGTTAACATTGCCTCAGTAGTGGGGTGGGCCGTGGGATCGTTTCTCCCATATATGCAGGGATATATGGATGGCTTGATTTTGTGTAGGTCTTGTGTAGGTGAAGACAACTACTGTGAATTCCTGATGGTAATAGCCATGGCATGCCCAGAAGACATGTCCCCACACTCCTCATTCTTTGACTCTGTCTTCCATCTTCAATGTCCCTCACTTTTTGTGGCAGTGGACCTTCTGACTCCTCCATTAACTTCTCCCTCCCTCAAAAAGCAACTTTCGAGCAAATAAAACAAAAGATTTGAAGCTAAATTCTGTATAGGAGAGAGAACATATGGCATTTATCTTTCTGGGTCCGCATAATCTCATTTATTATAATTTTATTCACTTTCAACTATCTGCATATTTCATGCTTTCATTTTACTTTATATCTGTGTAATATTCCATTGTGTTACATACCTCATTGTTCATATCTATTCATTTGCTGATAGGCATCTACTCTGATTCTATATTTTAGGTATTGTAAATAGAACACTAATGAACGTAGAGATGTAAGTGTCTCTCTAATGAAATACAAAATTTGTGAAATATATAATCAAGAGTATCTTTTACATTACAAATGTAGAGTTAAAGTTATGTATAATATAATATGATATGATATGATATAATATAATATAATAATGTAAGTGCTAGTGTGTGTGTGTGTGTGTGTGTGTGTGTGTGTGTGTGTGTGTGTGCGTGTGTGTGTTTACTGGCTGATTTTGTGTGACACAAGCTAGTTATCAAAGAGGATGTTAATCACAGTTGAGGAAATGTCCCCATGAGATCCAGCTGTAAAGCATTTCTCATTTAGTGATCAATGAGGGAGGGCCTGTAGATGTAACCAGCCATCTTACTAAATAAGAAACACAGAACCAATGTAAAAGAGAAAGCCAATAGGTCAGAGCTCAGAGCTAAAATCTCACCCTTCCTCCTGCAGTGGTCCCAGCTTCCCGAAAGAGAGCTATTTCCCTGTGTGTAAGTCGTTTCATAGTCATTCTGCCTTCTCATTGGTTGTAAACCCAAACACGTGACTGCCTCATCACTGTCTGTATGTACAGCCCCCCAGGTCTTAAAGGCATATGTCTCCAATGCTGACTGTATCCCTGAACACACAGAGATCTATGGGATTAAAGGCGTGCGCCACCACTGCCACACTCTGTCTCTGGCTCTAATAGCTCTGATCCCCGGGCAACTTTATTTATTAACATACAATCAAAATCACGTTTCAGTACAATTAGAATACCACCACAAGGGCCTAGCCCATGGTGGGTGGTGCCATCCATGGGATTGTAGTTCTGGGATCTATAAGATAGCATGCTGAGCAAGCCATGTGAATCAAGCCAGTAAGCAGCACACCTCTGTGACCTCTCCATAATCCTGACCTGTTTGAGTTCCTATCCTGACTTCCTTCAGTGAAGAACACCAATCTGGAAGTGTAATCCAAATAAAACCTTTCCTCTCTAACTTGCTTTTTGATCATGATGTTTCATTAAAGCAACAGAAGGCCTAACCAAGACTCTCTGTGTGCATTTTAGCTGGTAAAACTGAGAAGAATAGAATTAATTGGAAAGAATAGATCTTAAGGAGGTGGGGGAGTCGAACAGATGTAATACATGAAACAATAAAGCTGAAGAGAAACTAACTTATAAAAGAAATGGAACCAGAAATAGGATATAGAGAATATGGAACAGGGCTCTGGGAGGGGTAAGCAAATTAATAAAAATAAAAAATCATAATGACATAAATATGTCTATAAAATGCCATGAAACCATTTATTTTATCTAAGCTAAGAATCACTATGAATAAATTTACTTGATAAGAAAATACTCTAAAGTATAAAAAGTGCTTACAACAAATTAAATTCAGAAATTTTTCAGTATAAAAAAATTAAGAAATCATTTTGCTGTGTTTCTATCCAATGAGTCATTAAATATGAAATTTAAGAATTTCACTTCATTTGCCTTCACTAATTTTTTTTAAATTTATGAGTAAACATATCCAGGAACATGATATATTGTTCTGAATATAATCAAAAATGACTGAAATAAATTGGAATGTATCCTGTTTAATTGTTAGAAAATTTAATACTGTTACAATGTCCATACTACCCAATACAATTATACATTCAATCCCATAGTATAAATATTGAAATTGATACAGAATCTCTAGATACTTTAATATAAACCAAGCAGTTTTAACATCATCTAATGAGAGACCTTGAAACATTCAGCCCTAAATGTCTCCAATCAGGATATATTACATGAGGAAAAAAATTCTATTTCCAGTAAAATGAAAAAAAAATGTTGTCATATGCTTATATGTATAATAGTGGCATACATTCCATTTTAGTGTTACTGCCCAAAGTACAAGACAGGAAATTTGTGAATCTGCAGTTGTTGGATTTGGCAGGATCTCACTGTCTATTATATACATGGTGATTTATGCTTCCATTCAAATTCTCTGTATACCTAGTAAACTGTTGTCAAGTCACATCGAATATTGAATTAAACATGGGTGCCCTTACTTTGGTTAAGCTTTTTTTCAACATATTTTAGCACTGTTGGTGTTTGTTCACATGCTAAATCTCTCTTATTGAACAAATCGTTTACCAACATGGATAATGGGGCTCCTTTCTGTCTTACACTTTTGAGTTGTGTCTGTGTTTCTTCTGGGGTAAATACACCTACATACATGTGCTCCCTCTTATATGGAGCAGCCTTTAGCATATACTGTTATTATTTTCATACTATGTCATTATATTTAAGTTTGTTACCAGTACTATCTCATTTCTTCTTTTCTATAGGGATTCTAGAAAATTTTCTAAACTAATCATCTGTTTAATTTAAAGAACTTATAGATGAGTTTGTTTGAGACCTATAAGTTTGTCATTTTTTTTTTGCTTCATTTTTTTTTGCTTTACTGGAATAATTTGTGTGCAGTAATGTTTTTAATATTCAATTTGAACATATCAAATTTGTAAATACGTAGCTTTATAAATCCTCTGGTGGTTACATATAGTTTGCAAATAAACCATGCGTTACTAATAATCAACAGAGGATTTGTTTCTTAATGACACAAATCTTATAGTCATACTTTTTCTTATCAGTGCTGTTGGTTGTAACATATATTTACACTATTATTAACAGATAACTTTCCAAAAATGGAACATATAATTTATCACACAAAATATGAGCATTTGTTCTGCTACAACTTGTGATTAATTTGTAATCAATGACTACACAATTTTTTCCTTTAAATTGAATTGTGGGTAATAAAAATAGTGTCTTGAAATGTTGAATATATACTTCTCAGATTATTTCAGTCATTTTTTTCCTGAAAATTGAAGACTAGTTCATTAATTAAATAATTCTGAGAATTTCATTTCAAGCTTAGAACTTGATACAGATGGCCTTTATATGAGATTTTTGCAATAATTATGGGGAAATGTAGACTCACCTGCTTATTCTGTCTTTGCATAGATCACATGGTTGGCATATGTAATATTCTGCAGTGTCTGGCTTTTTACTTTTTTAAAGTGAATGGATATTTTCTATTGAATTTGATTATGAAGTTCTATTAATGGTTTCCAGCAGAATATACCTCCTTACAAGGGAAAATCATGGTTGGAAAATAACCTACAATTCCCTTGATGAAAGCATTTCACCATACTGACCAAAATTATTTTCTATCCTCTGCTTTAGAGTCCTCTAAACATTTTCTTGTCTCCCTGCCCCTCTGTTCCTTGAAGTTTCCTACTGTGTCTGTCTCTGTATGGTACCTCCATCTCCCACAACTGACTGACAGTTCACACCAATTTTAGTTGTGATGCTCTGTTGCTAAAAAATGATTACTTTTTATGAATGGTCTAATTTGATAGTGGATTTCCTTTTCATCTTTGTTGATATTTTCTTGGTTCACCTTAGTAAACCCAGGATTCTGTCTTTTTTAGTTTCTTTTATTCATCCTGTGCTGCTTAACTTTAATCTCCTTGGATGTTTTATTCATTTTCCTTTTCTTGACCAAGATCTCATCCTGTTTTGTTGTCATGATGATCTCATGGTCTTCAAAGTGTCTATATCCCAGATTTATAACTGTTATTAAAATGCTATATCTTTACTCTAGATTATAAGTACTCACTGAAGATCACTACTCATATACGTAATAAATATCATAAATTAGATGTGCCCCAAAATGAAATTTTTAAATCTTCACCTGCACAAATTGTTCACCACATTCAGTGTTAAAACTATTTTATAAGCTGGTGAGAATAAAATCACCTGAATGAATTTCAAAATATCTCTTTATCATCCATCACATACCAAACTTTTAATGAAGTATTGTGCAAGTTTAAAGCAGATTCACTCATTTCTCTTTTTACTATTCCCTTAGACTTAGCTATTGGCCCCACTTACCCCGCTTCCTTATACTTCTCACACCCGATTTTTGTTCACTGTGTTCTCTTGTCAATATGATAGCTTTGTAAGGTGCTTTAAATAAACCAAGACTGTGTTCCTCTGCTATGGAAGACTCCATAATTTTCTGTTTAATAAGAGTAAGAATGAAATATTCATGATCTCAAATCCTTCCTTTAGCCATTACCTGAATAACTCATACTTCCTCATTCTTTTCATAATTGACTTATTTCTCTTCCACTAGTAATTCAGGAAATAGCTACATATTTTGTTGTATTTTAACCTCACTTATCATCATAAAAATCTCTAAAGCATAGTATTATGAGGGTGGTATATCTTTCATGGCCTACTGCAAATTCTTACTTCACAACCTCTGTATTTTTATTATTTTAATTATATATATATATATATATATATATATATATATATGCTGTTTACCAGCATGATATTACTATGCTATCAATATAACATTTTCACTGTATTATCTCTCCAATTATATTCACATATTCAAAACTCTGAACACTGTATTTACAACTGAACCTCTTCATCTCTATCATACTTCTGTGATTACCATACTGGCCTCCTCATTCACAGCATATATTCAGCAGTTTCATGCCTCTTAAGCTAGCTCTTGCTAGCAGCCCTTCTTTTCTCTCAATTTTCATCCTTCCCATCTCAGTCTAAATCAATTTATCAAGACACTGGTCTTCTAAGAAGCCCTCTGAGTCACCATACTCCTGAGATGCACTTATACTGTGGTGATGATATTTGTGATGATCTCACTGGTAGACAGGAACCATGTTGTTTTTTAATCATAATCTTCAATATTACTCGGGGCTAGGCTTAGCAGATAATGGCCTATAAATAACATGTCTTGCTGTCAGGTTTCCCATTAACAGCATGGTGATAATAATATTTAGGCTGTCTGCCTTTCAGCATTTATAGATTTAAATATAATTCATGGGAAACATGTCCTCAACTATTGAGCATAATAAAAACAAATCAGTGTTATTCTGTACGAAGTCTTCCTGATGAAAGTTTATTTATTATGGAAGGCTGCTGGTGAAAAATTAAAGACCATTTCTTCTTTAAGCAGTATCGAGAGTCGCTGGTAGCAAAAGACCATGGGAGTATACAGCAGGTGACAACTAGAGTTCAAAAGGTCAACCTGTCAGAACTAAGGGTTCTGTTAGAGGAAACCATCATGCAAGACATTATGGAATTACTGCCTTTTGAATGAACTGGGTGTTTCTTGTTGTAAACTTCTTGTGCAATAACAGTTATGATTTTCCTTATACCATGCATTTCCATGTTATGTGTACATGTAATCTCATGACTGCATATCAATCTTATGGGCACATCTTCCCCTATAGATTTAGGGTAATTGGATAGATTTCCCTAGCTGTGTTTATTCTTCATTAGCTTACATCGGGCCACGGCCATTCTCTGGACAAAAGTATTTCAACAAAGATAACTTTTTAGCCAAGGACAAGTTGCATATACATAAGAATTAACTCATCTCACAGATAAGAGAAAAAATCACTAGCAATTAAATTCTCAAATTTTTACCTTCATTCTGGTTTATTTACACAAGACTGTTGCTGGAGGGCTTCTCTCCAGGTTCCCCAAGCCCCGCAGTCCCACAATCTACTTATAAAATAATCACTCAGACGCTTATATCACTTATAAACTGTATGGCCATGGCAGGCTTCTTGCTACCTTTTCTTTTATCTTAAATTAACCCATTTTTATAAATCTATACCTTGCCACATGGCTGGTGGCTTACCAGAGTCTTTACATGCTGTTTGTCCTGGCGGTGGCTGCAGTGTCTCCCTCCTCAGCCTTCCGCTTCCCAGAATTCTCCTCTCTCCTTGTCCCACCTACTTCCTGCCTGGCCACCTACTTCCTGCCTGGTCACTGGCCATCAGTGTTTTATTTATATAGAATGATATCCACAGCACAAGACCCTAATTTAAGAGATCTACAGCTCACATTTCTGGGATGATGTTTTAGCTATCTGCTAGTTACTGAGTTAAGGTAGTTACTTCCCACTGACCCAAGGAGATTTCTGACAAGGCCAAGGGGATGATAGGTGCAAAGCTTCATTTCTTGTGCAAAATTCACTCTCCCTTTTGAGTTGTAATTGGAAGCTGACAAATATTGTTTTATGTGTGGATCCTTATCACCTCTCTCTTTGACCCTGAAAACTTCAAGCCTTGCATTGCTTTGTCAAAGAATTACTGATTTTAAATATATGTGTATATATCAGTTCCCTCACAGCACTAGGGGAATTGATTTAGAAGAACTAAGATGGAAAGAACTAGATAGATATGAGAGAACAGCCAAAGGGACAGAGAGCAGAAAGAACTGAGAGGAGATAAGTATGAGAACAGAAAAGAAACTGTGTAGGTAGAATTCACTTAGAAGAATAAAGCAAATGGATTAAACAACTCATTGTGATTAGATTCATAGAATATCCCTCAGATTAGATCCTCAGCTGGTTATTAGACTCTTCCATGGACCCTGGGAGAAAACAAAAAAGGTCCAGCCTTCATTGTTTTTGGTAAAAAAAAAAAATGTATAACATATGATATAAATAAGATACTCAACCATTTTGGTATATTATTTAGTGATAAAATCCATGATCATTTGCTGTCTTCTCAAGAATACTAACTAAAAATGCCACAGTGTTATGGAAATTATCACTGCAAACATGTGGCTAACTAAACAGTCACACAGTATGGAGAAAAATGTAAAAAAAAAATTAAAAATAATTCTCAATGATTTTTAATGTAAAGCCTTCAAGATAAGGCAATCCTATTGATGATGTAAACAATTATAATAGCCTCAAATGTGTGCCTGTGCTTGTGTTTATAAGCATACTAGGCTTCCTGACAAGTACAAGTGCAATAGTTTTAGAATATCAATTTACATTTATTTAATATATGTGAGTAAATAATCATGGATCCATGTATGACTTGCAAAAGATCATATGTTTTTTCTCATTCAAATTATTCTAATAGGCTTCCAGTCACCAGGAAGGACATGAGTTCCTTATACATATCATGATTGACTTCCTATGCTTTATCTTCCTGTTTTCTTTTCAGCTATATTTAGCTAGATGCTATGCTGCGATCAATGTTTCTGAGTATCTCAAGCCAAATTCTCTGAAAGTTTCACCACCTCTCTTGACCAGCCAGTGTGCACAGACAAACCACTTACAGCATTTCATCTACCAATACATACACACATACCCAAACAGACTCATATGGATGAGATGAAAATGTACCGAAATATTGAAATAATAATACACTACATATAAAATTATCACACATTACATATGACTAGATCTAAGTTTTCTTTATATAACTTTCTTTTGCCTAGTAGTTTTCATTGATCAAGGTGGGGGTGTGGAGGGATACAATATATCAGGTTTTTGCTAACCAACAAGACAAAGCAGCATCACAACTCTACCAAACATCGAAAAACAACTAATAGCAATCTACTAAAAATCTTTGAAAAAGTAAATATGGTAGAAGTAGATACACTGCCAAATTCATTTTGAGTCCAGCTTTAAACCAATTAAAAAGCAAGACATTTAAAAAAGACAACTACAGACCAAAATTCCAGAGGAACACAGAAGCAAATGAATTCACAAAAGGCTGTAAAACATGTTCAACACACCGTTAAAAAGACAGTCCAACATGATTAAATGGGAATTATTCCAGAGTTTAAAGAATTGCTTAACACACACAAATTGAGATTTACAATACACCAAATTGTCTTAAAAATTTATATATATATATATATATATATATATATATATATATATATATATATATACATATATATATATATATATGTATGTATGTTTGTTTTTTAGTTCAGAAAAAGAATTAACGAAATCTATCATGTTTACAAGATTTAAAAACTTGATAAAATTAGTTTTAAAAATATTAGATGTTTTAAAAAATATTTTTTAAAAGTTGTTTTGTTGTCAAATGAGTAGTCCTCCAAGTGTTCATGTTGTGGAGGCTCATACTGTAGTGTGGTGGTGGTGGGAATTAGTGTAGACTGTGGAGGAGAGCTGTGTAGAATATTCTTAAGCCACTGGGAGCATTGTTTACAGACAAAAATTATTTTATCCTGAAGGAATCCTAGTGTGTATGGAGAATGTTGATAGAAAATCCTGATTTAAACCCCTGCACTGCTCTCCATAACCCTACCAATTAATATATTCTGTCCTTCACACACTCAGTTTCACTCTTGAAACATTATCCATGATGGGGTCTTTACCAGTGACAAGATCATATCAAATTATGTACTTGAAATTTTGGAACTACAAAGTAAACAAACTACCTTTGTAAAGTTGCATAGATACAACTATCCTCTTATAGTAGTAAAGAATATCTTGGTATAGAAGAACTATGCACCACAAAATAACAAGGATATATTTAATAAACTTTATAACACAGATTGTACAAAAAGGATAGGTATAAAACCTTTCCTCTAAGAGTCATGAAAAAGTAAAGGATGTATATTCTCATCATGTCCATTCAATAGTTATTGAAAATGTGAAGAAAATAAATGAGATACATTTATTTGTTTTATATTGTGATACTAATATTAATATGAGATTTGGGGGAATGGACAAAAAGGAAGGATGACAGCATAACAGTTAGGCTCGTGTGTGTCAAATTGACAGGTGGTTCAATTGTGCCAGCCAGTTTCATGTCCACTTTGCACAAGCCAGAGTCATTTTGGAAGAGAGATTTTTAATTGAGAATTGCCCCCACTATGTAGGCCTGTATGCAAACTTGTAATGCGTTTTGTTGTCTGATAGTTGACGTGGAATGACACAGCTCAGTGTGAGTGTTTCATTTCTCTTTTTTTTCCTTTTATTTTATTTTACAATACCATTCAATTCTACATATCAGCCACGGATTCCCTTGTTCTCCCCACTCCTGCCCCCTCCCCTTCCCCCCAGCCCAGCCCCCATTCCCACCTCCTCCAGGGCAAAGCAATTTTATATTGCAGTAGAATTATTAGTTACATGGTCTCCTTTATATTTCTTTCAGGTTTTTGGTGACAGGATGTCATTTGGCACAATCAAGTGTTAAAAATTTTATGTAACCAGAGATCACATTGAATTCACTATCTTCACGCTTCAGTGTGAAATTAACAGGTTTGTTTGTTTGTTTATTTGTGTGTATAGCAATACTATTCAAGGTAAAGTAGACCATAAATTTGAGAGAGAGAGAGAGAGAGAGAGAGAGAGAGAGAGAGAGAGAGAGAGAGAGAGAGAGAGAGAGAGAAAGAGACTTAGGAAGGCTTGGCTGATGAGGCCAGGTGATAATTTGAATGAATAAAAAAGTATGGAATGATGCAATTATATTGTAAATAAATTTTCAAAAATCAAGAAAGATATTAAACATAATTCCTAAAACTATAGGAGTTTCACAATTAAATAGCTGGTAAGTTCTATGATGGTGTATATATACAGCCCAAACAGGAAAATCGAATCCAAAGTATCAAATAGGACTTTAATATAAAAAAATTGTACAAAGTAAAAGCAATGATACACAGATGATATAAGATAATGTGCTAGATAATTTTTTGTCAACGTGGCACAAGCTAGGGTCATCTGAGGTGAGAACACCAATTTAGAAAATGCCTCCATAAGACTAAATTGTAGACAAGCCTGTAGAGCATTTTCTTAACTAGACTGATGAAGGAGGGCCCAGTCCTTGGTGGGTAGTGCCACACCTGGGCTGCTGGTCATGGATTCCATAAGAAAGCAGGCTGAGCAAGCCTTAGGGAGCAAGCCAGTAAGCAGTACACCTATGGCTTCTGATTCAGCTCCTGTCTTCAGGTTCTCACTTCTTTGAGTTCCTGTCATGACTTTCTTCAGTGGTAGACTAGGGACATTCAAACATAAGCCAAATAAACCCTTTACTGCTTGACTTTATTTTGGTGTTTCATAGTAATAATAACCCAAACTAAGACAGATAATACATACAATATTGGAGAATATGCATGCAATTATTTATATGATGCAGGGTTAATATAAATATATCTAAGGAACTCAAAGAGGTCATTCTTTTAAGTGTTGTTTATGTATGTTCCAAAATGAGGTTAGTTTGTTATATTTATTATTTTGCTTGTATTAGTGTTTTTGCTTTCTTAGGTGTCCAGGCACTATGTGCATGTAGTATTTGTGAATGCTAGAAGAAAGCAGCAAGTCCTCTAGACTGGGATTTGGAGAACATTGTGAGCTATCTTTGGTTTCTGTGAATGACACTCAGAACCCTGGAAGAGCAAAAACTGGTTTTAACCACTGATCTAGTTCTCTAACTCCTAAAGGAGTAATTTCTTAAAACAGTTAACAGGAATTAACTTATATCATATTGAATATTTAAAAATCAATGCCAGCTATGGAGTGGAGGGAACACAATAGCTCATATGGTACTGCACACTGCTAGTCTTCATGTAAATTAATACTCTCTTTGTATAAAAAAAATGGAAATTCTGCAAAATACCAAGCATGATGCTTTTATTTTATGTTGCAGTAGAATTATTAGTTACATTGTTTCCTTTATATTTCTTTCAGGTTTTTGGTGACAGGATGTCATTTGGCACAATCAAGTGTTGAAAATTTTATGTAACCAGAGATGACTTTGAATTTACAATCTTCATGCTTCAATGTGAAATTAACTGTATCTACCATCATCCCTGGCTTTTGATGTTCTTTGTTTCCTTATGTTTGAGACAATGTTTTATTCTGCAGCTCAGACTGATATGCCATTTACTATAGAGAATAGGCTGCTGTCCTTATACTTATGAAAATCCTCCTTCTTCAGCCCTCTGAATACTGGAATTGCAAGTAAGGGCAGTCATACTGGGTTTGTTTCTCTTTTCGAATACAAAGAATTTTAAAATACAATCAACCGAAATAACAATTTAATGATATTAATGATTCTACTTCGTCAAGCTCGGCTAGAGTAAATGGAAATTAACTTTCCTAGATACATGAGGTTAAAATGTATTGATTTGCAGTGTCCTTTGGTAAGGACACCTTGACTTGTTCTCCAGCATCTTCAGCTTTATTCATTAATCATAGAAAGCATAGTTTTGTCTCTGTAATTCAAACAAATTTTAAATTAGATAATCTTTCTATCTGGAATTTATTACAATCAACTGCTGTTGACGGAACTATCTTTCTTCATATTATCCAATTCAATTTGAAAAACATTCGACTCAACAGTTCACTGTAAGAACAAGCTGCATGCAGCACAACATTTACCACAGTCAGGCCTAGACCCTCACACGATATTAAAATTGATCTCCATAACCATTACTAGTCTTCATTCTTGAAAATTTCTAGTCTTTTTAAAGGAAAAAAATATTTAAAGCAAATGAAAAATTTTATAATCAGTAATAATTATCATTTGGTACATGGAACATTGTAAGAAACCAATTCTTAAACCTCTTCTAGCCATACATATAATAATTCAATGAAAATAATTATTCTTTACTCTTTAGGCAAAATATAATCTAGTGAAACCTTGAATAAGAAAACAATACTTTATTATATATGTATGAAATGCAGCATATAATGAGAAATGGTCAAATAACAAAGTTGGCAATGAAGGTAGAATGAGAAAAAGAAGTTATAAAGGTCAAGTATGTTATAGATTGCAGTCATCAGCTATAAAGCCCTTTAAAAACTATTTAAAAGTTAGTAGCACATTTATTGTAAATTGCGTCAGTTCACCGTTCTTTTGAAGTTGTCAACATTAGCACTGGAACTTCTAGTAAAAAAATAAATCAAAAGAACAGAAGTCATTCTCTATGCTAGCTTTTGTTCTCTGAGAAATATATTCTTAAACTCTACAATCACAAACCACTTAAGATTTTTCTTTGTTCTCTCTTTTTCATTTTATCGACTGTTTCATTTCTATTTTTTAAGTCTGAAAAAACGGTAACTTTTATGTCATTTTGTAAGAGTTAGCAGTTAATAATGATGCAGTGGCTTCTGAGTAAAAGGGATGTGGGAAACAGACCTGTGCTTGATGTTCTCATTGTTGTCTGCAGATCATTAAAATTAACCTGGGGTTTACCTAAAAGTAGATAGTAAAAAGAACAAAACACGACAATTTCCCCTAACTTTATTTAAATACAAAGTGAAAAAAATATCAATAGTAAATTTCAGCAGCCAAGTTCATTACACACGGGGAACTATTTTTCATCTTTGTTCCAACTAGTTTGAGAAAATATATTTATATTCAAGTAGCATATATTCTATTTTCATTCGATATAATTGTAAAGGTTTGACTACGTTTATGAAATAGAATCTGACATAACACAGGCTGACCTAGATCATGATACATAGCTGAGGATGACCTTGACCTGTTGCCTCCACCTTCCAAGTACTGGGATGACAAGTGTGTTCATCAGTATTGGTAGCCCACAGCCTTGTGCAGGACAGGTATTGAATGGTATTTCCAGCTGGATGCTAGGATGTCTTTATCCTTCTGTTTTTTGATGAACTAGTTTGGTTTAATGCTTACTGCACTGGGGAAGATTACTTGCCACGGGTAAAAATGAGGCCATGTTTTTTCCACTCTAGTTTACTTTTATGTTATACTTTGTTGACAAGAAAAGAAATAACAATAATAACAATAAAAAACATCCTCTGGTCAATAAAATGTAAGAGGGAAATGTAATTTATTTTGTGTTGAGTTTATCACGTATGTATGCCTTTTGAATGTTGAGTTATTTTTATTAATCAACCAACAAGTCCTAAAATAGTTTTTCTAATTTACTTTGTATTTATCTCTCATCTCATTTTAGGTTTAGTAAAATTGCCTTGTATAGCTATATATGTTAGGAACCTTTAAGTTACTGTGTTTCCATGCTACCACTCAAATGGCCCTCAATTTGATCTCTTTCCCTGGGTATTCCCTTGTCTTCTTCTCTCTCTCTCTCCCCCTCTCACTTGACCCTCTCATGCTAGCATGACATAGCATCCATCAATAAATGTCTGTTCTACTTCTATCTAGATTTATTTTTTCTATCAAGATTTATTTTTTCCTCAGTCTCTATTGTATACCTACCCCTCATATTTCTACAGATTGGAGCTTGGTTATCACTGACTTAACTGGTAATATCCACATATGAGTAAATACATACCAATTTTTCTTTTTGGGTCTGGAATACACTACTCAAGATGAAATTTTCTAGTTCTAACCATTACATAAATGTTTTAAAGTTTTAAAGAGCTGATGATAGTGATTCCATTTTTTTTTATGTGTGTGTGTCTCTGTGTGTGTAGTTTTTTGAGACAGGGTTTCTCTCTGTGTGTAGCTTTTCACCTTTCCTGGAACTCACAGAGATCCACCTGCCTCTGCCTTCTGAGTGCTGGGATTAAAGACCACGCTCGATGATAGTGATTCTTATTTATGCAAAATCTCTTAATCAGCTCCACTCTACACTTCCATCTTTTATTACAGAATTTGTAATGGATGATTTGCTATTATGTTTTTTATAATGCTTCCAGGTGTTCTGTTTATGTTACATGTGTTTGTATTTGGTTTATCTTCACCAAGTGTCTGAAGCAGTATATTACAGAGATAAAGTATGCTTAGGAAAGGAGAACAGACTACTTTATGTTAGTTACTAGGGAAATTCACTTTCACCTATTACAATAACATAGGTTTATATGAATTTTTCATGTGTAACATTAAGTTTTGGTGCATGTATGTATACACTGCACAATGGTAGCATGCAGTCAATTAAGATCATTTTTGGATGAGAGAATGCCTAACACTTGCCACAAATACCATGCACCATTCTTAACTATAGTGACAGTGCTCAGCAGTGTACCTTTGGAACTAATACTCAATTTACTAAACCCTTTTTGCTGCAACTCTGCCAACAATTACTCTAATACTTATATCCATGTTATTCAAAATTTTGCATTCCACATTTCAGTGCAAACATAAATCAGATTTGTTTGTGTTTGCCTGGTTTTGCTAGATAAAATAAAATGTAAATCATTATTTTCTTTTCAACTTAGTAATGACTCTGATGAAATATTATTTAGCATATATTAATTTTTACATTGGTGATTATTTAATGTGTCAGATATTTAGTATATTAAAAATATGCAAGAGGTATACATTACCCTTTAAACACTTATCTCTGCAATGATTTTGAAGTTTAACTCCCCACCACTGTAACTTTGGATTCCATTTCACTATTAAAGAAATTCATATGTTCATGATTTTAAATATATAAGAGAAAAATGTGGATTCTATTTAACATCTTTTAACTGAAAATCCGTTCAGAATTTTGTCATAATATGTAATTTTCATTTTGAAACTTGTACTTCTTTTCTGTTTTACTAGATTCATGTCATGATAACATTTGTTTTATAAGTGCTCAAGTGCTCAACTCTTGCTAAGGAGGCTCATACACACACACACACACACACACACACACACACATATATATATATATATATATACACACAAATATACATGTTAAATGTTCATCAGTAGAATGTCAAATCTAAATGATCTTCTATGAAGTATTCTACTATGTGTCACTGAATGTGGGCTTTAATATTTAAAACTTTTATTTCATGATTCTTATCCTAGTAGTGAAATTTCTTTACCAGAATGGATAAATTAGATTTTTCTAGGGGTAACAATCCAGTTCAGATATCTCAATCAGTTATAGAAAAAATTTCCACTTCATGTTTATGCAGGTAATTGAATATGTTATCTTCTAATGTATCAGAAAAGAAGAGACCAAGTAGGAGTTTTAAGGAGATCAACTTTACAGAAAATTATATGTCCAAAATCACTTTGCTATTTTTTTCTTTAAGGTTGAACTCTGTGTTTGAGTTGGGAGGTAATGTGACTATGTTTGAATAGTGATGGGGAGATTGATAGCACAGAGAAAAGAGCAGTAAAGTTAAAAATAGAAACAGGTTTTTCAGAATCTGAGAAGTGAAGTTTACCTACCACAGGAGATAAAGAAGGAACATATGTACAATGAGGTACAATGTCAAAAAGTTTTTATACACATAATATAATCTTATCTATCAGTTCACTTTTGTTATTACTAAATGAGTTAATCTCTTCAGAGTGAACAAAAGGAAGCCTTCATACTGAGAATTTAAAGATCAATCAACCTTTCCCTGCAGATCAAAATAAATGCTGAAATGTTTCTTCTGATTCTCAATAGAAATGTTGAGAAGTGATCCACAGAGCATTGCTTTGAATTATATCCAGCATAGTGTGAGGTCCTGTTTATTTCTTGCAAACCACAAAGTACTATTTTAGCTAAAAAGAATAATATTATTTACAGTTACTCTATAAAAGAAAATTTATCCATCTGCTACCGTCAATACTACTAGTGTTGGGAATTTTTCATTTGCAATATGCAGCTCTATTGGGATTACTGTACACTTCAATTCATGGCTGACATACAAACTTTCTTTTCTGTCGTACTTAAAAGCACCATAAAGACCCCAAATCTCATTTAGTGTCACTTGTTGGCATGTGAACACAAAGCAGACTGTGTGACTATAAAAAGATTTTGTTAAATTCAGGGGACTGTTACGCCAGTTTTATGTGGTTTGATCAATTTAGGAATCACATTTTGAAATTCTGTTTAATTACATTCAATAAACAATTCATCTGCTTAAGGAACCCCTCGCAGTGAGATCAGAATCCATCCCTGGTGCATGAGCTGGGCTTTTGGAGTCCACTACGTATGGTGATATGGTGAGACACCTCACACAACCTTGATTCGCTGTGTGTGTGTGTGTGTGTGTGTGTGTGTGTGTGTGTGTGTGTGTGTGTCTTGGAGCTGCCTCTTCTGAATGCACCAGGATCTACAGACTTGCCATAGGACACCTTGCCTTGTTGGAGGAGGGAATGGGGGGTAAGTTGGTGGGGGAGACTGGAGGGGCATGAGAAGGAAGGAGAGTGGGATCTGTGATTGGTACGTAAAATGAATTTAAAAATTCCTTAATAAAAATAAATTAATTAATAAAAGGCATATTTTAATATTGTTATTAAAATAAATCATTTATTCATTTTTCTTGGTGTTTGAAATTCAAACATGGGATTTACAACTTTGAGGATGTTTATATCATATATTTCATCATCAAAGGCTGCATGTATTTTAATATTTTGTCTCCTATATTTGATCCACTACCTTGAGAAACTGGCACATATAACCTACATCAAATATGTTCGTTATTCTGAAGCCTCCTTTTTAGCTAAACAAAAACATCTTAAAAATTACAGAGAAGAAAGATAAGATTCTACTTCAGCTGTCCTGGCACAAACACTTTGTGTAGACCGTTTTCATCTCCAGCAGGATTGCTTTGTGTAGACTGTGTTCTCATCTCCAGCAGGATTGCTTTGCATAGACTGTTCTCATCTCCAGAAGGATCACTTTGCGTAGACTGTGTTCTCATCTCCAGAAGGATCGCTTTGTGTAGACTTTTCTCATCTGAAGGTCATTGCTCTTCTCAAGCCGGGGCCGTCAACAAATCTCACCCTGCAGTTTGGTAATAAATAGGCCAGTTCTATTAATAACTATATTAAAATTAATACATTCCATACATCTTATGTTCATATTGATTGCTTCAGATATACTTCTGTTTATTTTACATTATTACACATACAGGATTTTGAATATAGCAAATAATATACTTAGAGAATTGACTAATGAAAGGATGTACTTTTCAATCAAATAAAACTCTTTTTATTGTATGTCATAAAACTTTGATCTGATCATATTAGATAATCAATTTCTGAGCATATGAAAAGAAGGTCATATTAAAAATTCATTAATTTTAAATGTGACTCTCATTTTTTCCTATGTACATATGAGATTCAATCTTTTTGTTCTTAAAATTTAGTTTAAGATGAGAATGTTTAGACAATGATATAGATATACATAAAGTTGAGCTGCATTGTTAACAATACAAATCTTAATAAGGGAGAATACTTTTAAAATTTGTAATATATATATACAAATATAAAAACTGATTTTAACTTTAAACTTTGTAAGTGAAAACATTATTTTCTTCTGAAATAGTCTCTTTAATATTAATTTTACATGAAAATATGACAACAATGTGAATTTAGTAATTTTTATCTTATTCAGTTCTCTGAATTCAATTTATTATTGAAATCTAAGCTATAAATACTAGCTTATGTCTTTTTGGAATGTCTCTCCTATTCACTTTGACTACCATTGCTTTGAGCTAGCTTCGAATATCCCCAAAACTGAAAAGATTGTCAAATGTAACATAGTTCTTACATATTTTCTTGTATTGTGGTAGCTGTTGAAATCACATATTTGCTAAATTGTTGAAATTCGGTATTAGGTATATGAATTTCTGTATTTCCACTTGCAAGACTATTTGAACCATGACTGAAAGATAGTAACATATATATCCTTACTTTCAAATCAAGATGACTAACAAGATAAACAGACTGTGCAAAAAACACAGGTTGTGATGGAAACAAAGTGTGTGACTAGGAAGAGATAAGAAATAGAAATGTCAAGGCCAGTTTCCAAGTATTTATCTGAAATCTGAATGGCCACTTACCAAAATGAAGTATTTTCCTATAGAATAGTGGGTGTTAGAAGTTAGACAAATAATTTCCATCATATTATATGTGTTTTGTAGGGGTTCATGTGATGTGTATCCATTTGTATATCAGTGTGAAAAATATTGAAGGGCTTCTAGTTGGTGGAAGTAATAAAGGGTTATGGTAGTATCCTTCAGTACTTTTAATCTAATCTACTATAGCATTTATCTTAAAGGTTCCAAAGATCATATTAAAACTAATTGATCATATTATCACATCATAAGTGAACCCTAAATGAGAAATGAAATTTCAGAAATTACTTTAGAATAGATTTATCATAAGAAATAAGTGAAATTGCAACTGAGTATTATTACAAGCAGCTAAATATGAAATTATGCATATATATATATATATATGTGTGTGTGTATATAGTGTGTGTGTGTGTGTGTGTGTGTGTGTGTTTGAGAAACTCTTCCTGTCTATAACCATCCTGGCTGTCCTGGAACTCGATTTGTAGGGCAGGCAGGCCACAGATTCACAGAGATCCTCCTGCCTCTGCCTCTCAAGTGCTGGAATTTAAGGTAGGTGTCATCACTGTCAGACTAAGCATTTATTTACTATTTAGGCTTCATGCTTAAAATTCATTGCTTCCTGATAATAAAACTATATATGACCATTGTCTTTGGTAAAAGTAAGTGTAAGTAACAGATGTGACTCATTAAGGATATGCAATAAATTATCCAAAAGGAGATTATTCTATGTGTAAAATTAACTACTACAAAAGAGTAAAAAGCAACAGATGGCTTAACAGTAAATATGGAATTTAAATTATCAGGTATGTTATTGACTAGGAAGTAGAATTTTAATTCAAATTTATTTAAGTTGCACCTAAGCACAAGAATGTTTGATGAATACCACTTTCTTAAAATGTACAAGCTGTAGAAATGTATTTTAAATTCAAAGGGAAAAGATGACTGGTGGTAATCTACACATATAAAACTATGCTGAAGTTGTGTTCTAAAAGTTAATAACTCAGAAATAAAATGATTTTAAGGAAAAAAATGAAAATACAGCCTTTTTACCAGATGATATACCTCCAATTTTTTATATTCTCAGAAAATTCCTCGAAAATAATGCTAGAGGACATAGATAGCTTTACTCAGACAACACTGAATGACATATACCTGAACAACTTAAATTAACTATATTTTAAATCCTTGATTAAAAAGTCACAGCTTCTCTGATGACATCAGGACTAGACACCAATCTTCCAGTATAGCAGTATGTCATTAGGCATCATTACGTTGACTTTTTTTCCAATCATGTTTGGATTTATCCTATGTCTCTGGACTACCCAGGTTTTGGGTCCTGGTTCTCCAGTCAATGTCAGGAGGGTGCTCCCTCTCATGGTATGGGTCTCAGGCTAGACTAATCATTGGTTGGTCACTCCCATCATTTCTGTGACACCTTTACCCCAGCACAGCTTGTATGCAGGGCAAGTTGAAGATTGAAGGTTTTGTGCCTGGGCTGATGTCCCAATTCCTTCACTTGCCTGGTAGAAACAGATACAGAGACCCACAGTCAAACATTAGGCAGAGCTCAAGGAATCCTGTGGAAGATGGGGAGGAGCGATTATAGGAGGCAGAGGGTTCAAGAATACCACAAGAAACCAGACAGAATCAGCTAACGTGGCCTATAGGGCCCACAGAGGCTGAAACGACAATCAAGAAGTCTGGAAGGGACTGCATATATGCTTCAGTTGTGTAGCTTGGTCTTTCTTTCTTTTTTTTTTTTCTTTATTAAGAAATTTTTTATTCATTTTACATACCAACCATAGATCCCTCTCTCATCCCATCCCCCACATCTCCCCCCCCCACCAACTCACCCCCATGCCCTCTTCTAAAAAGGTAAGGTCTTCCATGGGGAGTAAGAAGAGCCTGGCACACTCAGTTGAGGCAGGTCCAAGCCCCTCCCCCCTGCATCAAGGTTGTTCATGTTGTCCCACCATAGGTAATGGTCTCCAAAAAGCCAGCTCATGCACCAGGGATAGATCCTGATCCCACTGCCAGGGGTTCCTTAAACAGACCGTAGCTTGGTCTTCTTGTGGGCTTCCTAACAGTGGGAGCAGGGGATGTCTCTGACTCTTTTGCCTACTTTCCATACCATTTCCCTGATACTGGGTTTCTTTGTCTAGTTTTAATACTAGGGAAATTGCCTAGTCTTACTGCAACTTGGTATGCCATGTTTGGTTGATAGTCATCATGGGAAGCCTGCCGTTTTCTGGATAGAAATGGAGGAGTGGATGGTGGGTAAGAAGGAAGTTGGGGTTGGGGAGACTGGGAAGAGAGAAGGAAGGGGAAACTGCAGTCTGGATGTAAAAAAAAAAAAGTATAATAAAATAAAAACCATTTTTTAAGAAGTTATACCTTTAAGGCCGGGCGGCGGTGGTGTACGCTTTTAATCCCAGCACTTAGGAGACAGAGGCAGGCGGATCTCTGAGAGTTTGAGGCCAGCCTGGTCTATAAAGCGAGTTCCAGGAAAGGTGCAAAGCTACACAGAAAAACCCTGTCTCAAAAAACAAAACAAAACAACAAAAAAAGTCATACCTTGAAGATATATCAATTGGTTGTTATATGAAAGCATTGCCCCAAGAATTGATGTGTCAGAAAACAATATTAATTATTGCTACAAAGCTTACAGACACAGAGGGTGGTTACATTGTTCTTTAGCTATCATCTGAGAATGTTTATATATTTGATTAAGAAATCTTGGATTCAAGGGGGTTTGCTTGTTCAGGTTCATAGAAACAAGGTATATGTTTGTTAAATTAGATGAGTGAATTTGGAGTAGTTTTTTTTAAATAGATTATTCCACTAAAATGGAAGAAAGGAGGGCCAGCTCAGACAAAAGGTAAAAACAATGATTAGGATGTCGGCTGGATTTGATGTAGGAATGGTTTCTTTCCTTTAAAAAACATAATGCTTTTCTATATTCTTCGAGTTTCATACAACGTATGTTGATTCCATTCGTACCACTCATTACCATGTCCATTGAGTAGTACACTTCACAAACATCATCAGACAGCTGATTCTTCCACTAGGTAACAGCCACCATGAAAACTCACAAGTGACTGGCCATCATGCAGATAATGAGGGACTGGTAGTGCGCAGGCCTAAATGAGATGTCTCCAATAATTCTCTCCCCTCAACACAGTGCTTGCATTTTTTAATGGATCATCATTTTACCTTTTATTTATCTGTTTTCTTTGTTAAATATTAAAATATAATGAAATGAAACATTCACTAAGGGTTGTCCAGTTGTGTCTTTCTTCTGTCATGTAGAAAACTGGATGAGATGTGCAGGACCTTTCCAAGCCTATACTGACCACATTCACTCAAGAGTTAGTATTTCTGGTTCATTATATTGGTCAAAAGAAATTATGATGTCATCCTGGACTCATGTATTGGGAAATGGGTACAACAGTCTTGTAAGATCATATTGCGTGAAGAATGGGAAAAGGGGTAAAACAAACAACAGTCTCTTCCTCAAGACCATAATTGATGTCTCTCATAATGTAAATTGTGCTTAGTTTACAACAAATGGCTGCTATGATACATCCAATCACAAAATCACCTACAAAATCCAGAAATTTATACTCTCAAGCAGATGTCATGGTTTATATACATCGTAGAATTTTTTCACTTGAAATATAAAAGGAAATTGATCTGCTGTCTCAAATCTCCAAGATAGAGATAAGAGGAAGGGAGAAAGCAATCACAATAGATGTTCTCATTTTCGATAGGCTTGAGAATAAGATCCAAAGCAAGAGTAGAACATCAACAGCAGGCTGAATGGAATCCTACATGAAAGGACATAAGGTTGTGCTTCCTACAAATATCTACCTAGTCCATCAATTAAAAATCCTTGTTTACTTCATTTTGGTTATTATATATTAGTATTATTGGCTACTTCAGAAAAGATTACCTGGACAAACAGATAAATAGTGTTCTTAAGTTGACTTTACTTCAGTATTTGGCATTGAGCATATGATCTCATATAATGTAGACAAATAATCTAATACTAAGGTAAAGCTCTAGCCCTTACTGATTACGTACTTTATTGTTATGCATAGGCTAAAATAGATTCTTACCCCACAAATCATTTCTAATATTTTATAGCCTCTGCTAGTAGATGCATTTTTCACAAATATAATTTCTTAAAAAAACAAATTTGTAAGCTTCTCATACGTCTGATTGTACTTCATTCCACAGGCTAAACCATAAACAACTATGATAGTTATTGTTAAACAGTTCAAATTCTAATTCTGAAATGAATTTAAATCAAAGAGTTTCACTGAATAGAACCTAATTATAGCTGAGAGAATATATGTGGGTTACACACACACACACACACACACACACACACACACACACACACACACACACTTATTCTGATGTAAAACTTTTCAATAGATTTTTAAAATAGACATACCACTGAAAATTTAGGAAAATCTAAGGTTCAAAGAAAAACAAATAAAATATAGTTAATGAGTTTTCTGGTAACACTTTTAAAAGCTGTGGTTTGTGATTATAAGATAAAGGGTGAAGTAAAAACCTGTAGACCTTATATTTGGTCCTCTTTTTATCTTAAGGCATTTGTCAGCAACAATTGTAGGCAAGGGATGGTTTAGTTGTCTTCTTAAGGAACCCTTGAGACTAAAGAGGAAATTTTTCTTTTCCTTTTTTTTTTTATTTTGGAGGGGGCATTCTAAAAGAATGAATATTTGCATTTGGGCAATTCTTCACATGTGGATACGGAGCCTCATCTAGCCTGGGTCAGGATTACTACCTTTAAGAATATGTTTCCCTGGTCTAACTTTGACACATTCATTTTGTTCCTCAGAATCTGGAGCTCACTGTTCTGTGGGTTCCTGATAGGGAAAGAACAAGGACCATCACCTCCAGCACAAAATGGGTACAGGCAGGTCGTTTCCCTAATTTAATTTACAGTAAGAACAAGTAGACACAGGACCACAAACTCATTGTTAAAGAGGGCATTTTCCTATTTCCTGTGTGAACACTGTGTCAGCATCTGTGTGAGATCAGAAATCCAGGCTATGTGTAGACATCCCAGATTGGTTCCCATAATAGTAATCGCTATCATGACATTTGTATTCTTCTGGGTAGGGGTAAGGGTTCTATACCATTCAATCTGTAAGTCGTTAACAAAAAGAATAGAAGGAAACTACTTTAGTTATTTACATAAAGATATTAAAGAGTAAGGATAAACTAACTGAGAATTTAACCGTTATCAAAAAGTCTAAAAGCTGGACTAAATTACTTTATCCTGATAGATCTAAAATATATTGTCTTTTCTTTTACTGATTAGTAGAAGCAAGTGTCTTTCATAATTAAAAATGATATTCAATATCACATTCCCTACACAATTATGCAATGCATATAAACTGTTTATAAGCAGATCAAATTAATTATAAAAACATTCTTAAACTATCCAGGCAATTTGATTAAGATATTACTCTTAGGAAATCAAAAATCTGAAGGAACTCTTTCTTAAGCTATATAAAGTAAATGCCATCATAGATAAATATAAGGGACAGGTAAAAAGCTGACTATGAGACAATCTGGTAGAGCTTATGGATAATTTTAAAATGTCCTAATTGTGGGAGCGCTGAAAGATTTGAAAATCACATTCACCAAAGTGTGAACTATAATGGCAAGAGCAATATACAAGTGATAAAACCGCAGAGAGTACAAACGGCCTCCTCTTTTCCTGTACCTGAAAGCTGATGGACTAGAGTTCAGAGCATTGCATAGAATCCTTCTGGAAGAAAACAGGACGATAAAATTTTATCATGTTCCTTCTACTACTACCCAATTACCTAACAATAAAACTGAAGCTGTGTATTTATTTAACAAATAATGTAATTAATTACTGCTTAGATTTTTTTGTAAATTAACACATATATTGTGCATGTGTGTGTATATATATCCTGAATAAAATCATAATGAACTGTCTGAGCTCAAGACAAACTGCATAAAAACTTAGAAATACTTCTATTTTAATTCTGAAAGAAAAAAATTGTTCTAAAGTTAAAATAAAATTCTAAACACAAATGTGTTTCACAGTTTCATTTTAGAATGCATAGTTCTGACCTCACACATTCACATAATGTGCATCAGGTAAGAAAAATTATCTTGTGAAGAGAATAATCACTGCAGTCAAAGAAAAAAGATTGATAATGTAGGATAAATACATGACTAATATCTAAACACTGTAGTGACTGATTTATGAATTATTAATTATAGTTCCATGTTTAATATAAGCAAATGCAATGTTTGTTGATTCATTTAAAAAAACATTGAATTAATCAATATAGTTTAAACAAAGAACAGAATGATGAGTTTTGGAGTTAAGTCTAAATCCACAGGGATTGCTCTAAATATCTGTAAAGTATGTTAGAATAAAGATTAATTGTATTTAAATAACTTCATTGTTTTTTGCATTATTATGTCATTATTTTCAGGAAATAATTTCCTGTGACCAGCACCAAATTTTACTTTTAAAGCATATTTTCTAATATTTCCTTTAAAATTAAAGAGACTGTCTCTACAGCTGCTGTTTTTATCAAAATGCACTTCTGGCTTCAAATGCCACATTTGCAAGTTATGGTTTTAACGTTCAACCTCTCTGCCCACAGGTCCATGTGAGTAACTAAAAGGCAGCTCAGATACCAGCTTTATTTGGTTATCCCACATTCAATGCTTCTCAGGTCTACTTTACCTCTACTTATCTATCTGAGATGTATACTCTATCTCTGTGAATGTAAACTCTGAGCCACATCATTATAAAAACTATATTTCATCATTTCTTAAATTAATGCTAATAATTACATATGATTTGAGATCTTTATCAACTTACCAAGTCTTCAATTGTCACTTTTGAAATGAGTTTACTTTTCCTCTTCCACAAAATTAACATTCAATAAACCACAGAAAACCACTAGTAAATACAAAAGCAATATTCTTCTTTATTCTGAAACTCAATATGCTTCCTATTTTGTATTTTATCATGAATATTTGTGAAAGTCAGTACAAAACAGCATAGTATCTTTACACTAATAACTTTATTCATAATGTAAAAAGAGAAATCTAACATGGTAATAGAATCTGAAATTATGGAATTCACTTGAGAAGTAAGTCAAGAGAGAAAATCAATAGCACATTTGAAATTTTAATGTGGAAACAGTACAAGAATTGCTAATATACTAAATTTAGTAAAATTTAGTCTTAACTTTTATTTCCTGGAAGTTAAACATACCATTTAATACATTAAAATATATGTCTTACAGATCATTTAAACCTTTATTTTATTAAATATTTCTTTTCAATTTCCTTTCTTATTAATTAAAGTTATCCTTTGGCAATTCTGTACACAACAGTGTACGTTGAGAGTACTTGCAGTTACCTACCCTCTCTTATCTTACTTTCATACCATCAGCAACCCCTTCTCCCTAAGGTCCCTTTTCCAAGCTCATGTCCTTTGGTCTTATTTTGTGATACACTGAGTTTACCCAGGGCCATTGACAGGGATGTGATTGTGAAACTCTCACTCAAGCTTGAAGGGTTTGCCAGTGAGCACATAAAGACAACATGTCTCCCTCCTCCAGCATTATTTAATGTCAGTTGTTCACCAGGTAAAGGTCTAACTACACAGTGATTCACCTAGAGTCATCAGAAGTCCACCGTTGACATTAAAGTGCTATATAACCTGTGGTTCCAGGTAAATGTAAAATAACATATCTGCACTCTCGTGTTATATAGAAAATATTGGTTATCCTAAAATTCCTCTTTACACACATCATACTTTTCTGTCCTAACAATCTACTTCAGCAAAATGTCTACACAGCTTTCATTTTCCTAAAATGTCACTTGGAATCATGTAGTATGCATCTTTTCAAAAAATACTGTGTTATTTTTAATGCCTATGCTACCTAGGTTCTGTTCAGAAAAACCTTTGTTTTGCAAATGATTTCAGACATATTTCCTGCTCTGCCCTTTTTCAGATTCAGACTACCAGGTCTCATTTGGAGGTCTTTGATCTAATTGGGATTGAGTTTTGTACAGTTTGAAATCTAAGAAAGAAGTCTTATTATCCTACATATATTTAGACTAGCACCGTGTCTTGGTAAAATTGTCTTTTCTATGTTTTGTTGTCTTTGATCAAAAAACCAGGTTGTTCTAAGAGTGCAGGCTTATATTTAGGTCCTCAGTGTTCTTGGCACAATGAGTGTGTTTGTTTTCATACTGATAGCATGCTGTTTTATTGCTCTGGCTTTAGAGTATGACTTGAAATCTGTGATGGTGATACCTCCAGTAGTTTTTATGTTTATGGTTCAGGATGATTTGGGCTATCCTGGATCTTTGAATTACCACTTGAAATTTAGAATTAACTTTTCAGTTATGTGAAAATCTATGAAGGTTTTGGCATTTAAGTCCAGTATTTACAAAATGAGACAAAAGGAAACTGAAAAGTTTCTTATTCAAAATAATGCTGTTATTCTATTGAATACTTGGCATACAGAATAGGAAAATTACCAATTATATATTGCCAGAGGGTTAGCAATTATAAAATATAAATACCACAATAAACTAAACATAAAGAAAACAAATAACCCAAATTAAAATAATGGGCATGGAACTGAACAGAAAGTTCTCAAAAAAATGAAAAATAAATGTTTCTGAGAAACATTATTATAATGTTCACCATCATTAACCATCAAATAAACAAAATTAAAATCAATTTTAGATTTTAACCTTCTCCAATAAAAATGTTTAGTCAAAAAAAATGATAACAAATGCATGAATAGCTGTAGGAGTGAGTTCTGGATCAGATAGGCTCCAAGTCTAGTGGCACCTCCAACCTGTAGATGGGGAGACCTTCACTGATCGGAAACTTTGTGTCTGTATCTATAAAATGGGGCCCCTATTGGGGCACTATGGGGACAGAACACTATGGTCCCTGGCCCACAGCAGGTGCTCCACTGAGGTGTGCAGAATCAAGGACTCCCAGAAACTGCCAATATAAGGGAACATGCAATTACTTATGGTGATATGAAAACTGAAAGGCCATTATGTAAATCAGTGTGAGATTCTTCAAAACACAAGAGCAGATAAACTGCATGATTTACCTATTCTTCTCCTGGATGTATACACAATTGACCTCTTTCCTATTATATATGTATTTTTTATAATTCATGTTTATTGCTACCTTACTAAAAAAAAGAGGGAAAATAGATACTCCCTAGATGTCTATCAACTAACAAATGAGTAAAGGAAAAGTGTATATTTGCAAAATAGAGTATCATTCATATGTAAAGAAAAATTAAATTTGTAGGCATGGAGCTGGAAACAATTATTCTGAGTAAGGTAACTCAGTTACTGATAGAAAACCAGTGTTTTCTCTAATTTGTGCAAGTTAAAATTGAATATGCAGATATTTGTATTTCAGTATGAATAACAACAGGGGAGATAAAATTAGGAGATTTTAGAAATAGGAACAATCAAGACAACAGAGACAAAATGCAGTATGTAAAATGCTAAGATGAAAACTGAAAGGTACAGCTTCCAGGTGAGATTTTTGTTTGTTTGTTTGTTTTCTTCTTTTTTGAATTTGTTTTGTTTGGTTTTGGCTTTTATTTTCCATTTTATTTTCTTTGGAAAGGGTTTGAAAGGCCAGAAGTTAGATGCAAGGTGATGGGGAGATAGTTGGGATTGGGATGCATGATTTGAAATCCACAAAGAATCAATAAAAAAGTTTTGTTTTAAAGATTTTTAGCTTCCCAGAATTCTCCTCGCTCCTTGTCCCTGGGACTTATGCAGGGACGCTTGGCTCAGTCTGGGAGGAGGGGACTGGACCTGCCTGGACTGAGTCTATCAGGTCGATCCCAGTCCTCGGGGGAGGCCTTGATCCAGAAGAGGTGGGAATGGGGGGATGGGCTGGGGGGAAGGGGGGGGGGCAGGAAGGGAGAGAACAAGGGAATCTGTGGCTATTATGTAGAACTGAATAGTATTGTAAAATATATATATATATATATATATATATATATACATATATATATATATATAAAAGAAAAAAGAAAGAAAGATAAGTTGAGTTATGAAATGGAAAGCAGTGTAGAATAGAGAGGGATAAATGAAACTAAAACTATTTGGAATCAGTTATATGCAAACCTACTGTAAAAGCTGCTTTAAAACACATACACTCACACACACACACACACACACACACACACACACACACACACACAAAACACACATCTTCTAATATATCCTCTATTAGAAAAGACCAATGCCTCCAGTTTATATCACAATGTAAGAAATAATAAATCCATGTCAGGAGCAGAATACCTCTTTGGGGGTTGTTGGTCAATGATTCAATGATGGGTCAGTAGAATGACATACACTATAAGATGTTGTCAGTGCTCTTGGTTATCCTCTAGCACTTGATAATAAGAGAACTAACGGCCATGTACACCATCTCCTTGAGCCATAGTACACAGGGAAATTATGCTGGTACTTATTTGGAAGCTTCATTCCTACTGGCTAACTTTCCTGTTGATGTAAATCTTATATCTACAATAATAACTGCTCTAGCAAGAGATTCACACTCCTGAAATACTGGCACCAATGACGTGGGAGAAAGAAACCACCATCTTACTAGATTTAAATCCCATTCTGCAAAACAATAAATTCATACACACACACACACACACACACACACACACACACACACACACACACACGCGTATATACATGCATAGGTATGTATGTATATGTACATATCTATATCTATATCTATTGTAGAGCCAAAGGCCTGTGGCCATAGGTCATATGCTCTAGAGGATAATATACTATTTTCCCATTAAACAAACATAGTATTAAATGAACTCTGAAAGACTAATTTATAATTATATTATAGACTAGTGCCCCTCTCAACATTCACCACACAAATCTATTTCACAGTAGATTGTGATTAACAAAGAAACCCAAAACTGTTCAGATTTCGGAGAATAAGAGACTGAAAAAGGTTCAACCCTAAACAATAAATTTCTATTGCAAATTCTCTTCCCCAGGATCACGGATCATTGAATATGAGGGGGTATAAAATGAGTAACTACAAGGAAATAGTGCATTGGGTAACTACAAAGAAATACTGTATTCCAGACAGCGTAGGACATCTGCATGTATGGATTCATAGCAGTTTTGATGGTGTGTACATGTCCTCCATAAGCTCAAGACAGATGCAATTTCAATATAGAGAGGGAGATAGGCATGATGTTCCTTTCTTAGCCAAAAAGCTATTGACAATTGATAGCTGCAATTCTTCTTTAAAGAGTGTATCCACAGTAATTTGAGCATGCTCTTGTGGTAGTCCACTCATCCAAGAATATACAGATAGTTCCAACTGTATTTGGTGAGTTTCAAAAATAAATAAAATGGGATATAAATTTTATTGTGTATCAAAGGTGATGGATCTCAGAGGAAAGGGAGTGCATGTGAACAAGATCAAACTCTATTGTATGAAATTCTTTAGGAACTAATTAAAAATTATAAAAAGTGTACACTGTATATACTTAATTTTAAAAAAATTTAGGGATTATTCTGTATGTATTTATGTGTGAATACACACATGGTGGTGAATGTATGTCAGAGTCCCATATGTATCCATGATTAATGGAAGAGGGTTTTGAATCCACAGGAGCTAGCCTTACAGCCAATTGTGGGCTAAACCATATGGGTATTGGAATACAACTCTGGTCCTCTAGAAGAGTCTCATATGCCTTTAACAACTGAGTCATCTCTACAGCACCATATACATAAATCTATAAATCTAAGTGTGTTTGCAGGAGAGGGGAAGCATAGCATCTCTTCAAATATTTGGAGTCATATCTCACTGTATATCTGTTATAGTAGGAAAATCTAGAATACAAACAGTAGCAAATGCTGGTTAGAAAATGTAGCTGGACAATAAGATTGAATTTGAAGGACAAATATGTTTTCCTCCTAAATTTTTTAATAACATATAACATAGGACAGAAAGTTGGAAGAAAGATAGTCTGGGGAATAAATGTGAATAATGAAGATGGGAAAAGGTTAGAAAAAAAGGAAGGCAAAGGGAGAAATAGTCAAAGCACATAGATTAACATTAAATACACATCTTTGTTGAATGCATATATCTATAAAATAAATGTCAGTAAAAACAGAAATAATTTTTAAATAATAATGTAGTAAGCATTTCTCAGCATAGAAGGGAAATTTTCATTAATTTAAGTGAGAAGCCCAGCTTTGGGGAAAATATATATATATATAAAGCTAATTGTATTACTGTACATGTAAAAGCAAAAGTGTATAGATGTTATGTAAGCAAAATCATATTTGATTTATTAAGTAAATACAGAGTTTCATGCCAAATTAAGATGAATGCTCCAAATATGAAACTACTTTTCATCTGCATTTTATTGTGAGCAGAGTCCTGTTTGAGGTGACATTTTCCCTGTACTGATTTTCTCTAGCGTCTAATTGGCCGTGATCTTTGGAACTAAAGCAGCTACCTGCAGAAATCTACATTGTCCATTTCTGGTTTTAGATTTCAATCCTAAAGGCAGTTTTGGAACTTGCCAATTCTAAGACAATTACTCATCTCCTCCATATTAAAATACTACCGAGCTTTATGTCTTTTTTCTCTAAATACATGAAAAATAATCATTGCATGTCCTGAATACCATAAAATTTTCTTGACTCTTAGGCAGTTCTTTCAAACTCATATATTATTTACTTAAACTTTCACAGAACTCATTTTTATAAATTAGGTAGGACATTAGGCATGCAGATAGTTTCTGCTGGTAATATTTGCATATGTGAAATTTTCCTTAAATACATTACTATAATTTTCTAAAACTATTATATACTTAAGTTCAATCCCCCCCAAAAAATAGTAAATACTTTATTAGATTTTTTTATCCATAATATAATCTGGTACAAATGTAATTCCAAGATAATTAGACATTTGGAATAATGACAAAGAATACAAAATAGCTGACTAAATTAAAATATTTAAGTGAGTCTGATTTGCATGCATAGACAGGTCTTGACTTTTCTTTGTCTTTTGAAGTTTTATCCTACTTACTGGTTTGATTCAGTGGCGGTAAGTCAGCTGGCAAGATTTCTTTGGCTTTGTTAAAACAGTTTGCCCTGGTGAATGTTGAGTGGGAGCCACAGAATCAGAGACTCCAACAAAGATAGTAGTGTGAAAAGACCAGACATGGATTTCAAAACGAGTATTGTACACAGCAGAAAAATACAAAGTAGTCTGGCTATCTGGAGACCCATCTACATTAATGCAAATGATACTGGGTTCATTCACTTCAAATAGAAAATTGTCAGATTTTCTAAAACATCATAGATTGATAACATGTTCTCTTCTCATTTCTGACATGAAATTTTGAATGTATCATTTTTCTATATTTCAACTTTAAGCAGTGCCATAGTTTTACAATGTTATTAATATTTTAAGGCATATATAGTATGCATTATTTAGACCATCCTTGAGCATTGGTTTCTTCTGTGTCTGTGTTCTTTTGTGTTTGTATGCAGATTCTGTCTCTTTTGGAGGTTTCGTCAATGTCAAAATACTTGTAATTTTAGCATAGAAAATTGGTAGATATAAAACACACAGTCATATATTTTCAATGTATTATCAAGAATATATGCAAATCTATTAGACAAGTAAAAATCTATGATATTAACACAAAAATATCCATGTAGAGAGCAATTTTCAATCAGAAGAAATGTAAGACATATCATAAGGTATATTTAATTGTAAGACCATTTCTCTATTTCTCCTCTAACAAAATAATTTTGTAGTCCCGTTGCTTTTTCTGTCACTTCACCTCAGGTGTTAGGAGTGGCCCCATGATGTTAATCATATCCATGTGAACAGTTGTTTTTTAGTAAGTTGCATATGGCCATACCAAACATTATATCACATTTCTTGTGTGTTCATCACCAGTTAACGTGCATATACTAAACAATATGTTTGTAGTGTACTGTTCAAGTCATTTATAAGATTCAGTGAGTAGTAGAATAACATAGTAAGTTTATGGGAATGTGAAAATATTTATATAAAAAAAACAGGGATGGAAAGTGTCCTAGAGACCCTGAGTTTCCCAACAGCTGCCATTGACTTAGCTGTCACCACTTTATAACAGCCACAGCTGTTAGATACACACACCATCAGCACATCCATGAGCATCAAGGCCAGGACCCAGATGCTACCTACCATTATTCCAATCCTGCTGCCAGGGCTGCCAATATCAAGAACGTAAACAGAGAGCAGCCAAGTGTGCTAGGACTCCTGTAGCCTTGCACTGGCCAGAAGATCATTGCAATAAATGTATGAATAACATTATTTTTCATTGAAAGATAAGGTTTTGTTACACTAACAGAATTTACACCAAAGAACAACTCCAGGGAGTCCTTATAAGGTGTAGAGGATGAAGCAAATATAGAATTTCATTTTGACAAAAGAAAAAAGGCAGCAAATGTTGATTGAATACCTTGATGTAGTTGCATCTCTATGTAGAACATATGCCAAAGACATTTCAAATGTTGTTCATACATAATAGAAGGATCTTCCACACCAGTTACCCACAATTCTATTCAATTACCCATGGAATTAACAGAATGGGAACAGGAGGTTACAAAATAAAGAGACTGACTACTCTGACTCCCAGACTAATGAACACTGGCCTTACTTCCCAGAAATCTTCTCAGATTATTACATGTGGAAAGGATGTGAGCCTTGAGAACAGTACTCTAACTCTGCCTTGCAGTGAAATGAGTTGGAAGGTATTTATCTCAAAAGTAAAGGTTGAAAATGTAGACCAATGTAACAATACATGTCTAGAGTTACAGATGATGCTTCCATGCACTCAATCTGCCGAGGATGACAAAGAGGGTGAGGAATTAGCCATGTGAATAACAGATTATCCATTGATATCATCACAATATCAATTAATGAATGACTCAGACATCAGAAAAACAAAAACCACAACATGACACTGAATCAAAAACAGCTGATTCACAAAATATGACAAGTCACTTTGAGCAAGACTGTGCTAAACATACATGAGCTAATTATCTCTACCAGCTTCAGGTCCTTCACCAGCAAGAATAATCATTAAAGCACAGCAATGATTAATGAACAAATGGTTGGATCTGAAAACCTTAAATACTTGTTAGGTGTCATGTGGGTAACTGGGTATTGAACCTGGGTCCTTCAGACAAAAAGCCATTGCAATTACGTGCTGAGCCACCTCTTTGGTCCCAGGCAAACATAACTTATGGATTCTACACCAATCTTTAATTATTGAAGAGCTATATCATATTCATAAAAGGATAAATTATAATAATATATACTTATAAATAGCAATAATAAAATATAATATATTTTAAATTGATGGAATATTTTTAAAAGTTAAAAATATTTTTCCAAAAATAAAAAAGGGGTATATAAGTAAACAGATATATTTTCTGAAGTGGAAAGCATATGTTCCACTCATGTAATATTAATCTATGTTATTAAATGTGGTCAGATAAAACCAACACATGATTCAGTTTCAAAGAGACAGAAGTCCGAAGAATAGATTTACATGTATTAACAACTTGTTATTCAACAATTAGTGAGAAATATTACAGAAATAAAATTTTAGGAGATAAATTATGATCCTTATTTTAAGATCCTTCCTCTTGGATTTTCTCATGAATTGGCTTATATTCATCTCAGTTTTCCTAGACAACCAATATAAACAGAGGAGAACATGGTCCATTGAGCAGGACTCATAGGGGTTTACAAACACTGAAGCCCCAGTCACAGGGCCTGCAATAGTCTGCACCAAGTCCTCTGTTTGTATGTTGTGGTTGGTAACTTGGTGTCTTTACAGGACTCCCAACAGTGAGAGCAGGTGTATCTCTGCCTCTTTTGCATGTTTTTGAGACTCTTTCCCTCTTATTAGGTTGCCTTGTCTAGCCTCAGTATGAGAGCTTTTGCCTTGTCTTATACATCTTCTATTATACTGTTTGGTTGTTGTCTCTTGGAGGCCTGCCCTTTTCTGAGGTGGAAAAGGAAAGGGACTGGATGTGGGGGAGAGTGGAGGCTATATATTGCATGAGATAAGAATCTATTTTCAATAAAAATTAAAAACAGAAAAGATTTAGAATATATATATGTACATATTTTAAAAATTCAAATATGTTCAAATGGTTAAAATTTTACAGCATCTATAATTTTAGTTAACTTCAAAATATCAGAAAGTAGGATAACAACTGAGTATTGACATAGTAATTATTTTAACAATAAGTAAGATGTGGACTTTTAAAATTGGTTAGCTCAGTCTCCTAAGTATCTACTACACAGGCACTGAAGTAGAGGGATTAACATTTGTTAGGTATTTTTAAACATCAGGATGTCCTAATTTCCAGATGGCTCATGTAGGAAAAGAAAACTATCTGTGAATGCTTTCATATTGTGTCTTGTTGGAAGGTCAGTGTCAGTGTGAATGAGGAGGGGCACCTTCATAACCTGTAAGTGAAGTCAAACCAACATAATGGTGACTAGGCTTTTAGTTTCCATTTTCTTTGTAAGTAACAACACCCTCCTGTCCCTCTTCATCTAGACACTGGACTTCAGTCCTTTGCAATGGAGAACAATAATGTCCCTAGGAAGAATATTCCTAAAAGCCCTTTCTAAGAAGAGATATATACTCACTTTCACTTGCTTTTTAAATCAACTAATTGAAATACTACACCAAAAATAATGGTCTTGATGGAGCACATGTTGCATTAGACTGAAGCATATTTTCCTCAGATTTGCATGAATATAATTTTGTCATATTTAATAGGCTTGGAAATGTGTCATAATTGGCTATCTCCCAAATACGTTGGATTCACGCATAATATGTTATGAATGATAACCTAATCAGCCAGTAATCTGTGGATCATCTCTCTTTTGCACAGAAACAATATGCAGAAAAATGTATAATAATTTACTTTGAGGCTACCTGAAAAATAAAGCTCTTATGACAATTTCTTGTGTTTTACCAGAATGTTCATGAGACAATGAAATATCCTTTCAATAGCTTTTCTCTAAGAGAAAATGAATGGGGGAAAAGGTGCATACTGATGAACACATAAAAGGCACTTGGATATATCTGTTAATATGTGGTGTCCAAAAGCCACATCGGTTTTCATTTCAGGAAAATCCGATGCTAATTGCTATGTGCTGTGTATGCACACTGTGCCATGCGGCATCTCATGGAAATGATCCCTGCCTTTAGGCTTTACAGCTTGAACATTTGGAGCCGTTGGAGCAGTACAAGTTAGACATATGCAGCTTAGTAAGCGGACTGGTGAAAAACTGGCATTGAACTTTCTGTATTTCCTGCATCAGCATCAAGGGTGCAGGCTCAAGCAGATGATCTGTTATGTTTGTGACATATCACTGAACTTGCAATAAAAGACAACTCACAGATTTCCATGATGTTTTTGAATGTTAGAGAATGATATAATGGACAAGTATAGATAGCAACACATGTATATGCCTGTTCTTATTTGAATACTGTATATAGAATGAAAGTAGTCATTTCTAGCTCATTAAAAGTAACATCTTGTGGTTACTGAAAATGCTGATGACATACTGTTTAGTCCTCATTTATATTCCCATTGTAATTTGACTATTTCTTCCTATTAGACATGAAAATGAGTTGGAAGTATGCTGTGGGATATTCTATATGTCCTGTGGGAGTCCGTTCTTGGGTTCCTCATGACTTTACCCAGCAGGTCCGCATAGAGGATGATTGGGATCACGGCCTGAGTGCAGGTGTCTGAGATGGTCTGCACTTGGCTGTGCTGGGAGATGGTCTGTATGTCAGGTTGCTCTGATTGGTCAATAAATAAAACACTGATTGGCCCGTGGCTAGGCAGGAAATATAGGCAGGACTAACAGAGAGGAGAAATAAAAGAACAGGAAGGCAGAAGGAGACACTGCCAGCCGCCCGCCAGGACAAGCAGCATGTGAAAATGCCAGTAAGCCACGAGCCACGTGGCAAGGTATAGATTTATGGAAATGGATTAATTTAAGCTATAAGAACAGTTAGTAAGAAGCCTGCCACAGCCATACAGTTTATAAGCAATATAAGTCTCTGTGTTTACTTGGTTGGGTCTGAGAGGCTGTGGGACTGGCGGGTGACAAAGATTAGTCCTGACTGTGGGCAAGGCAGTAAAACTCTAGTTACAGAAGTATGTTAAATAAGAGTGAAGAAGTCAAGTCTTCAATGGCCTAATAAATGGGTAGATTAACCATTCAAAAGAATTGGAAAACCTTTGACAATGAATTTCCATAATTATTTATCTATGAACCTATCTATCTATCATCTATCTATCTGTCTAATCATTCTCTTAGTATATGTGTTTCTTTCTTTGTGTGTTTCTCTTAACATCCATACTTCCCCTTCTCTCCATAGATAGATAAAACACTAGATAGATGTAGATAAGTAGATACAAATATCAAGAACTTTAAATGCCTGTTTTAGTTTCTGTTGCTGTGATTTAAAAAAAAAATCCCAGAGAAAACATAGAGATAAAGGATTTATTTTAGCTTTCAAATCCAAGTTATAGTGCATCATAAGAGACAGGGATGTGGTTTGACTTTCCTTTGGGACTCCCCAATAATGACACAGAGACTTATTAATTATGAAAGATTAGCCTTAGCTTAGACATGTCCCTCTAGGTCTTATATCATAAATTAACCACCTGTTTCTATTAATTTATGTTCTGCCATGTGGCTCATTGCCTCTCCTCCCCTCTGTATGCCCAACTCCTTCCTTGTCTTACTGGCTTCTCCCAGGCACCTGGATTCATCTCCTGAGTTCCTCCATCTTCCCAGAAGCCCACCTATCCTCTCCCACCTAGCTCTTGGCCACTCAGATCTTTATTAAACCAATCAGAATAAAACTGACATATTTTCATGGTGTACAAGATGATAACCCAACAACAAAGGAAAGTCAAGGCAATAGGAATTTAAAATAGCGATTCACGTGATATCTGAATCAGATTCTAAAAGAATTGAATGCATGGTTACTTATTTGCCACACCAACTAGCTTACTTAAGACCATCCACGACATGCATGCACATAGTATAAGTCAGAGTCCACATTCTTCATTGAGATTTTCTTCCCAATAGTTATAGGGTTTTCTTGAGTGGATGATGATTCTTACTCAAATCTATACAGAGCACAATAGTAAAACTAAGCTAATAAGAAGGTTTTAATTTATGAATTCCACACATAAACATATTTACATGAAGATGCCTTAAATCCAGTGCCCTAAAATTCTATATAAGTAGTTTCATTCTATGACAAAATCAAAAAGAAAAGTTGTGAGTAAAACTATGTGCCTTATATTATATAAATTAATATATGTCTTATTTATATGAAATGATGTAAAACACAAATTGCTAATATAATGTCCAACTTTTCTTACTTAGAATTGGAATACATTTTATATAATCATTTTATTATTGAAAGAGAGGAATAAAAATATACAATAGGTTAAGCTCATGTAGTGTGTACATAGGATTAAAATAATATAACATACTTAGCCAAAATTATGTTCTGGTATTATGAATAAAAATTTGTGGTGTAAGTAACTAGTTTTCTTTCTTTCATGTTTTTAAAGATTTATTGAAAATGTAGTTAATTTGAAAACAATAAATTTGTGCAAAATATATAATAAATATTCTCTATTTTTCTAGTAAAGACTTTGAAATTCTAATGAAACTGAATAAAAACAATTCCATTTAAAAATTAAAATTATTTTCTAGAACCATGTTTTTTTTATTACTATAGGTCAGTAGTACAAATTGAAATCAGGCAGGGTAATACATTCAGCAATTCTTTTGCTGTTCAGAATTGTTTTAGCTATCTTGGGATTTTTGTTTTTGCTTTTGCTTTTGTTTTTCTTTTGCATATGAAGCTGAAAATTGTCATTTCAAGGTCTACTAAGCATTGTGTTTGGGTTTTGATGGGGATTGCATTGATCTGTAAATTGCTTTTGGTAGGATGGCCATTTTTATGCTATGTTAATCCTACCAAACCAGAGCATGGGACATCTTTCTATCTTCTGACATTTTCTTCAGTTTCCTTCTTCAAATCATCAAAGCTTTTGTCAGACAAGTGTTTCACTTGCTTGGCTAGAGTCCCCTCCCCCCAGTTATTTTATATTATTTGAGGCTATTTTGAAAGTTGTGATTTTCCTGAATTCTTTCTCAGTCCATTTGTCAATTGTATACAGGAGGGCTACTGATTTTTACCACCTTCTCTCTGTTGCTTCCCCAGAGAGAGCTTCTTCCGGTGTAACCTGTGCCTTTATTGCCTTTCTGTTCTGCTTTTTCATTGGCTCTAAAACCAGCCACATGACTTCCTCATTAATTCCATGTCTATACAGACCTCCAGTTCTCTATGATTGGTACTGGGATTAAAGGCTCATGTCACCAAGCTTGGCTGTGTCCTTGACTACACAGAGACTCTGCCTGCCATGTGTGATCGGATTAAGAGCATGTGCTACCACTGCCTGTGTAGCATGAATCTTAAAGGGTCTTATTAAATAAAACAAACCCAGGGCCAGGTATTGGGGTGAATGCTGATCCTGTTTCCTCAAACTGGAAGCCTCTGAGTCCTCATCCAAGTGAATCTCAACTGAACTGCTGCTCAAAAGCCTAAAAGCTTAACCAGCTCTAGTTCCTGGTCCTCCCACCTTACATACCTTTTTGCTTTCTGCTATCACTTCCTGGGATTAAAGGCTCTTGTTACCATGCCTGGCTGTTTCCAGTGTGGCCTTGAACTCACAGAGATCCAGATGGATCTCTGCCTCTGGAATGTTAGGATTAAAGGTGTGTGTGCCACCATTTTCTGGCCTCTATATCTAGTGGCTGTTCTGTTCTCTGACCCCAGATAAGTTTATTAGAGTTCACAATATTTTGGGGAACACAATACCATCACATGTCTAACTCTTGTTTATGGCTCTGTGACCTTGATATGTGACTCTTATCTCTAGGCAAACTTTATTTATTAATATAAAAATAAAATCACATTTCAGCACAATTAAAATATCACCACTCCCAGTCTCAACAGGGTAGCCAATCAAGGCTTTCTGTGGTAGGACTGGATTGCATTTGATTAAGTTGGTGGCCAAGGTGGCTGTATAGATAACCCCCCAAATAACCTAGGCTGATGCTAAGACAAAGAGCTGCTGTCTGTAAACCAAGAGCATGGCCACATTGCCAAGAACATCTGCAAAGCTCATTGAACATGGAGAGGTTGAGCTGTTGGCTGCATGGAGCCTTGACTCCTATGTTCTAATCTGTTTGATATAGGAAAATATGCTGCATGTTACCTAAAGAGAAATGTGAACAATGACCTAACCTAAAAACCTTTGACCAAAAATCTGTCCTACCTGAAAGATGTACTGGGGCAATAATGGCACAAAATTTGTGGGAGGAGCCAACCAATGTCTGATTTAACTTGGGGCCCACTGCATGAGAAAGAGCCCATGCTCAGTACTCCTTGGATGGCCAGAAACCAGAGACTGGACACGAGTTATCTAAAGTAGACCCAACCATTACTGGTTAAAAAAAAATCAATGAAATGATTCTTAATGATATTCTGCTATACTCATAGATCAGTTCCTTTTCCAGCCATTATAGGAGTGGCACCTCCAGAAGCAGATGGGAGAAGAACAGAGACTCATAGCCAGATGTTATGAAGCATGCAGCAAGAGAGTCTAAATCAGTAGTCTCCATAGGGTCCCTCTCAGAGGAGCTCAGGGAATCACAAAGAAGAAGGAAAGGAAGGATTCTAGAAGGCAGAGTGGATGGAGGACACCAGGAAGGAGAACACCACTCACTGAATCAAATAAACAGAGTGCATATGGACTCACAGAGACAGAAGTGGCAGGAGGAGGGCCTGAAAGCATCTACATCAAGTCCTCTGAGTAGAAGTTGTGGTGGTTAGCTTGGTGTTTTTGTTGAACTCCTAACTGTGGGGATGGGATCGCTTGCCTGCACTTGGGACTCTTTTCCTCCTATTGCATTGCCTTCTTTTATTTCAGTGTGAGGGCTCTTGTCTTTCCTTCTTGTATATTTTTGTCCTATTGGCTGTTGCCTCTTGGAGGGCTGTTCTTTTCTGATAGGAGACACATAGGGACTGGATCAGGGAAAGAAGGAAGGTGAAGGGATCTGGGAGGGGTGCAGAGAGGGGAAACTGTGGTTGGGATTTACTGTATGACAGAAGAATTTATTTTCAATATAAAATGATTTTCTAGAAAAAACATTCAAAGTACAAATGAGGTAAAATTTAGGAATATAACATTCAAGGGCCACCAGTTATTTATTTTTATAGATAAAAAAACTAGAAAATTGGTTTTAAAAAATAGATGAACGTATAGCTATTCTTTAGGAAGTAGCAGTTGCTGTAGTTGAGCAAACACATACGCATTCAGCACAGAGATGTTCAAAGAATAGCATAAAAGAAAAAATTCCACCTTAATCTCACACGGAAGTATACAGCTTTGCAGAGTAAAATAGTTACTCTAGGTACAGATCAAGTATTATTAGTCCACTAACAAAGAAAAACAATTCAAAGCCTTGTTAACTACACTGTCTAAAACCAAGTCAGGTTCTTTCCTTATATACAGTTCCTTGTATACAGACTAAAGTTATGTTGCCCACCACCAGCAGACTTAAGAAATGAAATATTATAAGTATCTCACTCAAAAGTAAAACATTTGATTCATGAAAAGTTAAATGATTCATAAATATAGAGTTCAAATTAGCTAATTTATGAAAAATTTCAATAAATGGATCAGATATAATAAAAACAGTTTATAATTATTTTCAAAATCATAATAATCTAATTATTTTGAAATCATATGTGTTACTTATTTGTATTACATATTTCCTCAAACACCTTCTATGTAAATCCTGAGTTTCAAAATTGAGGAATTTGGACACTGCGGTGACTAGTGAATACATTAGCAGGAACTGAGAGCACCAGATTTGCTGTGAAGCTGAAGCCAGCAGAAGAGTTGTTAAATCTATATTTCCATCCAAATTCATCATTCACTATGTGTTACAAGTGGAGATAAATATTATAAGATATGTCTTATATCAGCCTGTATGCCCAAAGTGCTCCCATGTGGCTTCCATTTTTATTTTCTTCATAATATTTATCTTTCTAAAAGTATTACATTTTCATTTGTCACTAATGATTATTATAAATCTTAGTTATGATAAAAGAATAACAAAAATAATACTTTAGTACTATTTTAAATAGAAATACAATATAGAAAATTAAATTGTTCCTTTTAGTATTATTAGATTGGTCATATTTCCCTGACTCTTGAATGTCTTTTCCAAGCATGATGTGTGTATGTATGTGTGTGTGTGTGTGTGTGTGTGTGTGTGTGTGTGTATGTGTGCGTATGTATGCATATGTGTATGGTGTGTGTACTTTTAAGTGCAAGTTCATGTGCTTGTGTATGTGTGTGCATATGGGCAAACAAATGAATGTTGAAGCCAGAGGACAACTTTGAATGTGTGTGTCCTCAAGTACCAGCTATCTTTTGGCTCTTTGTTTAGATAGTGTTTTCAGCCTGTCTGCAGCTTGCCAATTAGGTTAGGCTAGCTGGCAGGTGAGCCCTAGGAATCTGCCTCCCCAGAATGAATATAACAATTCATGCACCACATGAGATGAATTTCACGTTCTACATACTCTTACAGTAATATTTGGGAAATATTTGAGTTTTCTTAATTCTCAAACTTCAAACACTAGAGAAATGCACTGAAAAGTAGATGGGGAACCAAAGTATTAACTGTATGTCTGAAGAAAACATATCCTAAGGACCTGATTTGTGAATGAAACAACAGTGTGCTTCTTCTATACAAGTTTCCTTCCTCCATTCTCTCATTGGCTGCCTCCCTCTCTACTGTAGAATTACCACTAAGCATAAAATACTTGGCTTCTATGCTCAGCATTGGTATCATGTGGAAGAAAATGCAGAAGTATACCTTCTACCAGTCCAGCTGACATGGTCCAAAATTAGTGAGAAATGATTAAACTTCAGAAAATAATGTCCTTTCCTCAGAGTGCGAGGGTTCTGGGTACTTTTGTTTATTCATTTTATTTTATGTGTAAGCGTGTTTAGCCTATCTGTATATGCATGTAAATATATATCTCTGTGTGTACATATCTGTGGGTTTTGTGAAGAGGTGTGTACCATGTGCGTACCTGGTGCATACAGACGTCAAGAGGGTTTCAGAATATTTGGAATTCAAATTAGAGGTGTTTGTGAGCCACCATGTGGGTGCTGAGAATTGAATCTAGGTCCTCTGTAAGAGAATTAGCTACTCTAAAACACTGAGCTTTCTCCAGATACATATTCTAAATATTTGTAAGACATCCCCATTCATCTTTAAACTAAAGAAGTTCACTGCAGCCAATGATACCATTATATATGCCTTTTCAAATACCCTTGCAAAGATTTTAGAAAAAAATGAGACCACAAGGTCAGTTGTATGACTGAATGAAGACAACCACACACCACTCTCAGCCACCATGAATCACATGGGTAGAAGCCCTTGCTTACTGGGCTTTCAGCATGGATGTCAGCATTATCTTAGTTCTCTAGCCTGCAGCAGGATCAGATTTGCAGAAGCAAGCCATTTGATTCCTCTGACTTTTTTTGTTTTGAGTCTTTCCTTCCACTGACAGAACAAGAGCCATGCTCTCTCTGGTGTAGAACTCTTTAGATTGATACTGCTGGGATGGGTGTTTTTCTAACAAAAGCAAGACACAAAGCCTTTGTGAATTCTTCATGTTGGGATGAGAAAGGCTGTACTTTCTATCTGTATTCACTTTGTTATTTAAATAGTGTTTGGGACATATTGTTCCTCTCTCCTGCAGTCCAAACCTCTCCAGGTAAAGTGAAGAACAAAATAAAGCTTTGCCGTGGTACCTGAAGTGTTCAGTCGAAGGAAGATAGCCTCTCTGGAATTGTGAACACTGTTTTCAAAAACAGTACTCATCATGCCTTTCTGTGTCCTTCGGCAATGCATATTTTGCTTTCCCAAACCAAAACTTTCTAATGCATTGAAACTTTCAATTATACTGAATGCTTTTTTAAAGGGGCACAATAAATTATATGTATTTATTGTTTCCTTATTTCGGAAACATTCATAAAAGAGATTATCAAGAGATGTGCAAAAATCCATGTGGGAGACTTTTCTGACACTACATTCCAGGAAAAAGATCAGACCCCTGGTATGTTGATGTAACCAACCGTCTTATTAAATAAGAAACACAGAAACAATGTAAAAGAGAAAGCCCAGAGGTCAGAGCTCAGAGCTAAAATCTCACCCTTCCTCCTGCTGTCCCAGCTTCGCGAAAAAGAGACCTACTTCCTGTCGGTTAGTTTTTTTAAAGTATGTTGTTCTGCCTTCTCATTGGTTGTAAACCCAAACACATGACTGCCTCGTCACCGTCTGAATGTACAGCCCCCTAGGTCTTAAAGGTATATGTCTCCAATGCTGACTGTATCCCTGAACACACAGAGATCTTATGGGATTAAAGGCGTGTGCCACCACCGCCACACTCTTGCTATGGCTCTAATAGCTCTGACCCTGAACACACAGAGATCTTATGGGATTAAAGGCGTGTGCCACCACCACCACACTCTTGCTATGGCTCTAATAGCTCTGACCCCCAGACAACTTTATTTATTAACATACAATCAAAATAATATTTCAGTACAATTAGATTACCACCACATTTCCCTTTTCTATTTTAATAAAAAGAAAAAAAGCAAAAGGTTATAACTAACAAAAGAAAAACTATATACAAAAGTACAATAACTATATACAATATATACAAGTAATAAATACCTAAACAGGTATTTGACAAATCAGAGAAAATAATTCCATTTTCTATCCTATTTTGGTAAATCCAAGATGTATCTAATGCATTTTCTATCCTAATTAATTTTCAACTATAACTAACTAATCCTCAACCATAACTAACTAATCTTCAACTCCCTCAGAGACCCAAGAAGGGAATAATATTAGCTAACAAAAATAAAAACAGGAAGTGCATCCAAGCAACTTCCAAAAAATTTTGTGAGTTGACAGAAACAGCCAGCTGCCTGGGCAGTCACCTGAGGTTTCTCCACAGTGTTGGGGCATCATCTTCAGCCTATAGGCTTAGTGTATCTGACAGACTCATTTGTGAAGTAGGATGTACACAAGGTCAACAGTTCAACCTCACATTGGGTGAGAGCAGTCCACGTACCAGAAACACCTGAATTCCACTAGTGTCCTGTCATGATTCAGGATTTTAAATTCTGGAAATTGTTGACAGTTTTTAAATTCAGCTCTCCATTCTTCTTGGCTGTGTATATATGGCTTCATCTCAGCATCCCTTCTTCTCCACATCCCTCTATTAAATGCCAGTCTACTTTTGAGAGGCATGAGCTTTCAGCTGCTGTTCCATTGTACAACAGAATCCATTGGCCCTCTGCCTGTTAAGCTGCTTTGAAGAAAAGGGCACCGTACCTTTTCCGGATGCGAAGGCCATTTCAGGGATGGGGCCGTATTGTCCTGGCCTCAGAAGATGCCTTTTGATAAAGCCATAACCACACTTGTTTTGGCAAGAATCAGTAGTCCCTTGTTTCGTGTTCTGTCTGTCCATTTTGTCCTGTTGATTCGAGGATACTTTGTTGTCCAGTGGCTAACTTTTGCCACAAGGAAAGTTGACTCCTTATGCAGTTTCTTCAATGCCCATATTTTCTCTGAAGTAGATTAGTACTGCCAGGAGCTGACATGTCTCAAAAAAGAAAAATTTTCTAAGTTATTAAAACATTTTAAATGCCATATTCTGTAGATCTCTGAAGGGTTTGAAGATGACCTGTCTAAAACATCTCTGCTCAATTTTTAAAACATATCTAATCTGACTACAAGTTCTATGATAATGTCTAACTACTAGCTTTCATTTCTTTATATCCTAATAGTTGATAATAATAACATTCAAGGATCAGAAATTTGCATTACATTGTTAAATGGATGGAATAAATACAATTAGAAATATACATATAGCATTTTCTAACAATATCAGTTTCAAATTTGTATACAATATAAAACAATTCAATCCAATGTAAAGTATTTAAAACTAGTAATTGTCTTTTTCTTTTCTTTCTTTCTTTTTTTTTCTTTTTTTTTTTTTAAACAAGAACCTTAAATCTAATCTCCTTTGCTTAGCCTTTTTCTTAACCCTTTACAATAACTTGTAACCAACCCCCCTAAATACTGAAAATTATCCCAGACCCAAAACTCATTAAAAAGACCAAAAAACCACCCGCCCCACACCACCTCTTTGGGAATGTGGGCGTCGTATTCTTAAAATTGCTTCCTGCTGGGTATGGGCGAAGTTTTCTTTATCCTGAAAGAAAAATTTTAGGTTAATTGTCAAATTCTAGGAGAGGTAACTATATCCTTCATTATCCAGTCTGTGTATAATGCCAAAGTTCAGGGTTTATCTCAAGTCCTTATTCAAGTAGTCTTTGAGATGTGGTGGTATTATGTTCACCAAAATATTGTGTATTCTAATAAATTTATCTGGGGTCAGAGAACAGACAGCCACTAGATACAAAGGCTAGAAAATGGTGGCACTCACACCTTTAATCCTAGCATTCCAGAGATAGAAATCCCTCTGGATCTCTGTGAGTTCAAGGCCACATTGGAAATAGCCAAGCATGGTGACACGCCTTTAATCCCAGAAAGCCAGCCTTTAATCCCAGGGAGTGGTGGTAGAAAACAGGAAGATATATAAGGCGTGAGGACCAGAAACTAGCGGCATTTGGCTGGTTAAGATTTTGGCTGGTTAAGCATTCAAGCTTTGGAGCAGCAATTCAGCTGAAAGCCATTGGGATGAGGACTCAGAAGCCTCCAGTCTGAGGAGACACGACCAGCTGAGGATCCGGTGAGGTGAGATAGCTGTGGCTTGTCCTGTCTCTCTGATCTACCAGCATGGACCCCAATAACTCGGCTCGGGTTTGATTTTATTAATAAGAACTTTTAAGATTTCCTGCTATATCTGGCGCCCAACGTTCGTGTTACAAATTCATGAAAAAGCTGTTTGCCCGTGGCCTTGTGAGCCCCAGCTCAGGCCCAAGCTACACTCAGCCTGTGGTGGTGGCACACGCCGGTAGGATTTGCTGAAGGAGACAGAGGCAGGAAGATCCCGAGTTTGAGGCCAGCCTAGGAGGCTTGGGAGAAGCTTTGGCCTGGACTGAACCACAAACAGTGGTGGGACCATGGAAGCAGTGCCTACTGCTCCATGTTGCCAGCTCCTTCTCATCATGTTGGTGACTGCGGTGATGCTGCTACCTGGGACAAAGGGTTTACTGCTGCTGGTTCAGAGAAGAATTGCCAGGACCATCGTGTTACAAGAAAGCATCGGCAAAGGTCAGTTTGGAAAAGCTTGCCAAGACAAATGGTGGGGAGAAATTGTTGTGAAGATTTTCTGTTCTAGGGAAGAATGTTCATGGTTCCGAGAGACAGACATTTATCAGCCTATGATTGCTCCAAACCACAGAGGAGGCAAAAAAAAAAAAAAAAAGTCTGCAGGAAACCATGACCATGCCTAACAGTGACTTTGACTTTGAAATCTTCAAAAAGATGACAGGATTCTACAACGATGATTCCACATGGACTATGATAAAGCCATTAAGCCGATTAACACCATGGAAAAATCGACTTTGGACTACAAACTGGTCAGGACAATTTCGAGAGGACTAGTTGAGATGATCCAGCCTGACAGACTACTTGAACAAAGACCTGAAACAAGCCCTGAACTTTCCTTTTATGCAAAGACTGGACAAACGATACAGGACTTGATGATTAACCCAAAAATTTTCTTTTCAAGATTCCCTAGAGATATCTTCACCCCTAGAAAGCAAAAAGAAAAAGAGAATATAGATATGAGATAGATCATCGAATCTACTCTGAGATAAAAGATAAAAAGAGAATATAGATATGAGATAGATCATCGAATCTACTCTGAGAAAAAAGATAAAGAAATAGTAGGATAAATAGGTAGATCATTGAATCTACACTGAAGAAAAAGGGGAAGATATAAAAATGACAAAAGGTAGACTAATGAATCTATTATGAAAAGAAAAAAGAGAAAATATGGATATGATAAGATAAAAAGGGAGATTATGGAATCTACTTTTAAAAAGGAACTACTTGTTTTAAATAAGATAAGTAATGAAAATTTTTTGATCTGAGTTTATCAGATGTTACTGGACTGGACATTGTTAATATATATAATGGAGTTTTTATCTGAATCTGTCAAATGTTAATGGACTAGACATCATTAATGTAATTTTTGGCTGTATATATTGTATATACTTATTGGATAGTTTTTCTTGTATTAGTTATAAGCTTTTTTTAATTTTAGACAAAAAGAGAGGAGATGTGGTGGTATTATGTTCACCAAAATATTGTGTATTCTAATAAATTTATCTGGGGTCAGAGAACAGACAGCCACTAGATACAAAGGCTAGAAAATGGTGGCACTCACACCTTTAATCCTAGCATTCCAGAGATAGAAATCCCTCTGGATCTCTGTGAGTTCAAGGCCACATTGGAAATAGCCAAGCATGGTGACACGCCTTTAATCCCAGAAAGCCAGCCTTTAATCCCAGGGAGTGGTGGTAGAAAACAGGAAGATATATAAGGCGTGAGGACCAGAAACTAGCGGCATTTGGCTGGTTAAGATTTTGGCTGGTTAAGCATTCAAGCTTTGGAGCAGCAATTCAGCTGAAAGCCATTGGGATGAGGACTCAGAAGCCTCCAGTCTGAGGAGACACGACCAGCTGAGGATCCGGTGAGGTGAGATAGCTGTGGCTTGTCCTGTCTCTCTGATCTACCAGCATGGACCCCAATAACTCGGCTCGGGTTTGATTTTATTAATAAGAACTTTTAAGATTCCTGCTACACTGGTATCTCTACTTGTTTGGAGGACGAGAAGGCACACCTCTATTTCTTCTTTACTGTTGTACTACCCTTCAAAATTCCTTCAATCCAGAAGCCACATTACAGTTTATAGCATGAAATTAGTTTGACTGTTCTTTTTGATGAAAGAACTGTAAATTACAACTTACAATTTTTCTTCAACTCACGAAGAAATGGTATTTTAAATACCATCCATCTGACAGTATTCAGGCTCTTTTATTATTATTTCTTGATTTTTAAAAAGATAAATGCAAGGCTACAGTATAACAGGTAATAAATATAATGCTTTGATTTAATAGTAAACAATACTAATATATATAAGAGGAATTAATATATTCCTCTTACTGAGTTTTATCTTAATAGGACATGTGGTAAGTTTATTTACTATTTATTTATTTATTTGTTTGGATTCATTAACATCATTCTACGTTACTTCCATGTAGTAAGTTGAAGCCAACAATCCATGCAAAATTATTATTGAATCCTTGGTTTTCCATGCCTATCTTAATGAATTTATGTTTCCACATTGTACTTTTCTATTGTGATATTGTTCTGATTTGATGTGTATAAAAAACTGTGGACTCACCGGGCCGTGGTGGCATATGCCTTTAATCCCAGAACTCTGGAGGCAGAGGCAGGTGGATCTTTGTGAGTTTGAGGCCAGCCTGGTCTACAGAGGGAGAGCCAGGAAAGGTGCAAAGCTACACAGAGAAACCCTGTCTCGAAAAAACAAAAAAGAAAGAAAGAAAGAAAGAAAGAAAGAAAGAAAGAAAGAAAGAAAGAAAGAAAAGAGAAAAAGTGTTGACAAATAAATGGGATGAATCTGTTACGTCACTTCAGATGAAATAGAAAATAATATTTATCACTACCATTAATAGTGGGCAATAAAAGAAAAGGATGAGGCAATTTTAATTAGTATGTACATTAAAATGTGATAATCTAAAGAAAGTAAAAGTTTAATAGTAATAGTAAGTAATTTGAAGTTTTAAACAGAATTTCAGGTACTTTTACAGAATGTTTCCCATTTCTTGAAATAATTCACTTATCACTAAAATGAGATTTACCCAAAAGCTGGTGAAGTAAAGAAACTAATTTAAGAATAACAACAACAAATAAAATGTTTAACATAGTGGTCACTTTGGACACAACTAAGCATAAGATTCTAGAAATGAAGAGTATCAATGATGAAAAGAAAACTCCCCAAGAGAAGAGTCAAGGAGAATCCAAATCAATCAGATTGTAACTAACTTAAACAAAACCAACCTCTGATACATTTTGCAAGGAATTAGTTGGCTTTTAAAAGACAAAGTTTACACTTTTTTTTTTTTTTTTTTTTTTGGTTTGTTTGTTTTTTGTTTCTGGTTTTTTTTTTTTTCAAGACAAGGTTTCTCTGTGTAGTTTTGGTTCCTGCCCTGGATCTCGCTCTGTAGACCAGGCTGGCCTCCAACTCAGAGACTGGCCTGGCTCTGCCTCCGGAGTGCTGGGATTCAAGGCATGTGCCACAGCTGCCAGGAAATTTACACATTTTTTTTTTTAAACCAGCATGTTATTCTTTCCATTTGGGCGGAGATGTAGGGGGAGATTTGATTGTTTGGACTCAAATGTAAGCTCTACAGGGATGAAATATTTTTCAGCTTTATTAATTGCTGTCACTAATAAATTGTTCAATCTTTCAGCAAATTTTTGTCTAGAAGAGATATTGACGTGCATGATAACAAATAACAAGAAACAACCTTATGACAAGTTATACCCAGGTTGAAATATCCCTTTCAATTTTACTTTTAGGATTAACACAGGGGGAGGTTATAGGAGATACTAAGAATGGCATTATTCTGAACCTGTTAATTTACCTTTCCCTTTGTCCAAGGGGAAAATTCCACTCTCACAAGTGGAAAGTGCAGTAAATCTTGTCCTAAAGGCAGAATTGAATTTCTTTTGTTGAATACAGTCTTAGAATTTAAAGGGGAATATTTTTCTTAGTACAGAACTGGATCTAGGGTTTGGGGAGGGAAAATATAATCAATTCCATCAGCTTATGTCCCTCAAAATGGTGCCTATCAGTCAAGAGAGCTAAGGCTCCTTAATTTAACATTGGAAAAGAAGCTGGAAGCCCTATATGCAATCAAAAAAGGCACAGAAAAGGACAGAATCTCAAAAACAAATGGACCTTGTCTTTCTACAATATAAGAAGTGAATGTGGACTCAGAGGAAAGTGTCGTCTCCAAAAAGCTGCTGCAGTGATTAAAATACAAATTAAATTTGATTAAGTAAAAGAAGGGCAATCTCAATAAAGTCATCTGTAACAGAAGAGAGTTTAATGACACCACTGATTAGTTGAACTGAACCTCCGAATAAGACATCTCACAGTATCAACTAATATTATATCAATAGCAATGATGACACCGTATAGTTCACCTTTGTTCATAAGATTTCATTGATACCTGGTTTTGTGGAGCCAGAGATTCCAACTGAGGTTAGAAGAACCTGGTAGTTGTTATCAGACTCACATTGCAGCTCAACTAATATTCTCTCTCCCCCCCCCCCCCGTCCACCCCCTCTCCTTTTGTTTTCTTTCCTGACAGAGCACAGGAACTGATCTCAATGACCATCCTAATGAATGAGGGCAAGTTTGCAAATCTGACATAAGCTTCTTACATTTTGATACCCAATAATATTTTGCAAATTTCTACTCATTTTACTTGCCTATGTTATTCTGGAAGAAATGGGTCGGGAAATAGAAAAAAAAAAGCCTTCCTGAAATTTTTAAAAGTATTTTTAGGTAAATAAGAAATCTTCAGGGAAGAGCAGTAGAAACAGAGAAACAGCATGAGCCCAGAAGCATTCCACTTAAAACTGCCTGTTGAAGTCTCTTCATAAAACATGAGATAGTAACATACTACCTCTTATTTTGTGACTGGAAAAAGTACTTCAGATTTTATGGAAAGCTATAATGGATGGTCCACAGGGTCACTATTTTATGCTTCCAACTATTTTTATATAAAAACAATTGAGAATCATATCTACAAAAAAACCCACCTAAGTGTTGGCACAAATATGACCCAGATATTAGAAATGCTGTGGGGATACAATTAAGGTGACTTTCAACTTCATAACCTCTGACATTTTTATTTGATTTTTCTCCACTGAAAATATTCCCTATTTTTAATTTTAAGAGGTAGAATTTTTTTCTTTTATCTCTTCTTATATTTAAGGAAAAGTGAAAGAATCAAAGATATATACAAGTAATCTGGTTAATATATTTATTTTTATATTAAAGATTATTGCTTTCATATATTTTTCTTCAATAGCTTTTTGTATTCTTTTTATTAGATCATTACTTAGCCTTAAATTGTTCAAATAAACAGATATTGAAAAAATAGCTTGGAAAATAGTTATTCTTCCAGACTTCAGATCATGAAACTATCACTCCTTGATGGGTAATTTTATCTTAACTTTAACTAAAAGCTTTCAGAGGATTTGATTAAACTGTTCATTGTGTAGCTACTTCAGACATCCTGTAGGTGATATTATAAACTCATATCACATACCCTTAAAGTCATGCTAATCAGGAATTTTATTACTCTATAGAACTTTGCATTTCTAATAGGTAGAAATGACAATACTAATTGTAAAAATGCATAATAACCCAAGAAAAGTTTCTAATGATAAATTATGAATTCTAGGACATTCCTTTATTTAAATTTTGGGATAGAAGTGATGCATACCCAGCCCCATAGGACCAAAATGTGGAAGTTCTTAAAGAGTTCCTACAGAAACTGGATTTATTGAGGGAAAAGAGGCTGGAATCATATTTCCAGATACAACCATCTGTTGTTTTACCTCCATATTCTCTAAAAGCTCTCTTAAGAATCATAAGGGAGTGCTGGAGAGATGGCTCAGAGGTTAAGAGCATTGGTTGTTCTTCCAGAGGTCCTGACTTCAATTCCCAGCACCCACATGATGGCTCACAACCATCTATAATGGGGTCTGAAGCCCTCTTTTGGCATGCAGGCAGATGTGCAGGCAGAATACTGTATACATAATAAATAAATAGATATTAAAAAAATTATTAAAAAAAAGAATCATAAGGGAATGACCTCATAGTATATCAATAGGAGTTTTGGTACCAAGAGATGGATGTTTTCTTCTCAATTAGTGAAGTGAAATAATAGCATGCTTGTTGTAATAGGATGGCTTAAAAGGGCTGCAAGACTTTTCTATATCAATCTCACTATTGCACATATGTGTGTGTGTTGGGGGGCGGTACATGACTGCATGTGTGCGTCTATTTGTACTAGGATGTAGGGCATGATAGAGAAGACCTGGAATGATCTGTCCAGGAAGAATTGTGAAACCACATCTACCGTCCTAGAGGAGAAAGAAAAAAGATGTTGCCATAGTTCAGCATGCACAGCCACCTAAGGAAATTCTATCATGAAGAGAGAAGAAAAGCACACTGTACAAGTTACAAAGGGAACTTATGAGAGAGTTTGGAAGTCATCCATGGCAACAGCCTTGCAGGAGCCAGGAGAAAACACAGAGCATGAGAGCCCAGGCTGGAAATTCTTCTCCACTCCTCATCTCATTGTGCACACCTTCAATGACCTCCGTAGATCTGAAAGGGGGGAAAGAATTGGACAAAGTAGGTGGAAATACAGGGAAATAAGAGAAAATGCTTCTTTCTAGTACATAAACACTCAGGTGGGCCAACTGAATAATTTAAACTGCAAAACAGATTTTTATTGATATTTGAACAATAAATTCTAATTCATTGAGACACTTAGACACCTGAAAAAAAGTCTACAATCTAGGTGACCATTAGAATAACTAGTTTCATAAGAATAATATCTGAAAAATTCATCTTAGTGCTTCAGTGTGGAGAAGAGAAGCAATTTCCTATTTGCAATATGAGTCCCAGACTTAGTGAAGACACTTTACAAAGTATCTCTGACTATGTGTTCACCTTAATGAGTGACAGCCCAGTAAAGGCATGTGCAACAGTCTCTCCCATTCTGATAGTTGCTGCATTATTTCCACACAAGGCAAGCTCCAAATAAAGAGAAACATAGATAAGATACCCTGTGTAGCACTAATACTTTCTTACCTCAAATAATACTTGTCTCTGGAAATGGGCTGATCTGCAATGGCTTGGAAATAAGAGGAGAAGAGGAAATGCTGGTGAAAAGAATTTAAAAATTAATAGTAAGAGAAAAAATCTCACAAATAACTTATACTTTTTAAACCACATATATATTGAATTTACCTTATGTAACTTATGCTTTTGAGTATGAAATATGATTTTTTTTCTCTCAGGAACCTCAGAGTTAGAACCCAAACTATGATGGAAGGGAGAAAGAATTTTATTAACTCCTGTAACTGATCAGGTGATGAATTATCCTCAGACATCTTAGTCTTGATGATCAACACAAATCAACACACATGTGTTTTTCCTCCAACTTTATCAGAAGAAGAGAGAGATCATCATTTCTATTAATTGTTAAATTTATTCATAAAATAATAGTTGTTCACCTATAGGAAAAACATCATGTTAATTGAAAAATTAAACATCAGAATTTTACTACATTCCATAGGTAAACCATATTGAATATACATATATAGATAGAGATATAGAGATATAGATATATGGATATATATATGAGTTCATACCTACATAAATTATATGGAAATATGTGCAAATGTAAGTAGGTACCTAGTCTAACAAGAGAGTATAATACATGAATACTATTTATTATGTATGTATGAAATTTTCTGTTTCTTTCAAGAAGCATTAGCCACAATGTTGATCTGCTTAAGAGAAACAAACAAACAAGATTCTTGCTTATATAACCACTTTAAGGAATTTTTAATTAGGGCTGTAATAATCTTACCCTTAAGTGGGTAAGATTATTCACTGCTCTTTCAGAGAACCTGAGTGCAATTCCCAGAACCTATATGAGGTGGATCACAATGACCTGTGTCTACAGTGCCAGGGGAAGCTGACAATTCTAGGCTCCACATGATCTTACACTTACACACACACACACACACACACACACACACACACACACACACACACACACATACACACACACACACACACACACACACACACAGAAAAACACAAGGAAAAATCTTTTTTAAAATATGTATTATTTCAAGTGATATGTCATATATGTACTACGTGTGTAACTGTTTTTGAGAAGGGACCATCGCAAGTGAAGTCCTCAGTTTAGGCTGTCTTCTTTAAAATAAAATTGAACCTTCCTAGGATAGTGCTTTCAAAGCTTAGGGTCATGCCCTTGAGGCACATTTCATGCAGCCCCAGAGCTTTGCACCACATTCTATTTAATGATACTAATCTCCTTAACAATTACAGATGACTTTCTCCTGTAGTCTCCTTGTCTGAAACATTAAATATATTCACATACCTTTCTTTCACCACATTTCAATTTTTTATTATCTTTATATTCCACATTTTGCCCTCTACCACAGTAGACCTTGAGGAGGGCATTGAGCAGCAATAATGGAAGCATCATAATGCTATCTTATTCTGAAATTTCCTCAGACAAAAAGTTCATTCTTCCGCTTTACCTTCGGTATCACTCAAGTTCTCAGGAGACAGGCAGAATGCAACTAGATTCTTTGCTAGAAATACCAAAAATACCCACATAATTCAGTTCCTGAAAGAATCCTGGTCCTCCTCAGAATCCTTAGGAATCAATCTACAATGTTTGCATTCCTCTCAGCATGCTAGTCTCTAGTCTCTTACACTTTTATCTGAATATACCCTTGTGCTCTGATAAGAGTATGCAAGACATTTCTAGCTGCGCCTTCAAACTCTTTCACATCCCTCTCATAAGGTTTCTCACAGCACCAACTGTAGAACTTTCTTTAAAAGTTTATTGGCTCATTGCAAAGACAAAATGAGTAACATAGCAACCTAAAGCAGGTTGGGTTTGTTTGGACATTCATTTCCAGAAAATACAGCCCCACATGGCATGGAAGATGTGGTAATAGGTGCTAGAGGTAGTTAGTCGCATTGTGCCAACAGTCAGGAAGCCTACAGGGTTGAATACCTATGCTCAGCTTGCTTTTTCCATTTCATCCAATCACAGACTCCAATTTTAGGAGTGGTGTCAGCCACAATTAAGACTTGCTTTCTCTTAGCAAATAACCTAATTAAAATCACCCTTTCTAGACATTCCAAAGGAATTTTTTTTAAGGATGACTCTAAATCCCCCCATGCAAACAATAAAGCTTATCCATCACAGAAACTAACAGACACAATCTGCACTTGATACCATAGTACAATTATTACTAGAAACAATAAAATTTAATGTTGTGTTGTATCATTTTATTCAAGGGAGGCTTATAAAACCTAGGAAAACATTAGATTTCTCATATATAAAAGTACTAATCAAGTGCTATGTATCATTTTCTTCCTCTTATGAAGTTATATTTATCTATCATTTCTTCTGAATTAATAGCACTAGTTATAGATTAAAATTGTATCAACTGTTATTTTTGCTAAATGGTACTATTTATTTGTGTAAAATGTGTACATTAATGTGTCAGGCTCCTCCCTGTGAAGATAGAATATCTCTGTGAATTCACAATCATTCACAGTAAAATGTGCAATAGTCTTAGTCTTTAAAGAATAAAAATAAGTTACTTGCTGGGCAGTGGTGGCGCACGCCTTTAATCCCAGCACTCGGGAGGCAGAGCCAGGTGGATCTCTGTGAGTTCGAGGCCAGCCTGGGCTACCAAGTGAGTCCCAGGAAAGGCACAAAGCTACACAGAGAAACCCTGTCTCAAAAAACCAAAAGAAAAAGAAAAAAAAAATAAGTTACTCAATGAATTCCTTGCTGCTACTATATACATTTATTTTAAGAAAAAATATTATTTGACCATTGTAGCAGGAATCTTAAAAGTTCTTATTAATAAAATCAAACCCGAGGCGAGTTATTGGGGTCCATGCTGGTAGATCAGAGAGACAGAACAAGCCACATCTATCTCACCTTGCCAGTTCCTCAGCTGGTCCTGTTTCCTCAGACTGGAAGCTTCTGTGTCCTCATCCCAATGGCTCTCAGCTAAACTGATGCTTCAAAGCTTGAATGCTTAACCAGCCAAATGCTGAACCAGCCAAATGCTTAAACAGCCAAATGCCTCTAGTTTCTGGTCCTCATGCCTTATATATCTTTCTGTTTTCTACCACCACTCCCTGGGATTAAAGGCTGGCTTTCTGGGATTAAAGGTGTGTCACCATGCTTGGCTATTTCCAATGTGGCCTTGAACTCACAGAGATCCAGAGGGATTTCTATCTCTGGAATGCTAGGATTAAAGGTGTGAGTGCCACCATTTCCTAGCCTTTGTATCTAGTGGCTGTCTGTTCTCTGACCCCAGATAAATTTATTAGAGTACACAATATTTTGGGGAACACAATACCACCACAGACCATAGATATTAATGTGAAAACAGAAACACTGACACAAAACTGTGGTGCAAATTATACTTATGTACCTACATATCTCTTAGAATAAACCTTCACAGGTCATGAATGCCCTTGCTGTTTATACCCAGATCTATGACCAGTGGCGTCAACACAGCTTAGGAGCTTATTAGAAAGGTGGGACCCTGGGCCTGCTCTTGGCCTGATGCATCGCATTCTACACTTTAATGAGATCCCTAGGTGATCCCTATGCACTTTGAAATTCCACAGATACTGATTAAGACTATATATATCTTATAACTAGAAATCATCTTCAATATAAAAATATTGGTATAGTTTAAAAAAATTATGATCAATGTTAGTTCATGGTGATAAACATAAATATAAGTTTTGATCATTACTAATACAACATTTGTTTGAATTTCCCCTTAATTCTGGACTACTTTATCATATCTTTGCTTGGCTACAGTTCCAGCATTTCAAACACATGGAAATGTATTCTTTATTTTTTTTTTCAAGGTGTGTTCAAATTGAATACAGTGGAGATATAAAAGACATTTTAAGTAACTAAATGAGAGATTGAATAATGTTATGAATGTGTATTCAAATAAAATTAATTTTGAGTACAAGAATTACTTTGATAGCTAAATATCTGGGTTATTCTAATACTATATTTGTACACTGTTTCCATATTATGTAGATGCAAAAAGAAATTAGCTTAATATTTTTCTTCAGTTGCTGTTGTATACTAAATTATCACGGACTGAGCAATATAGAAAGCAGAAAATTTTTCCCACCTCACATTATTTCCATGGGTCAACCCTGGGCACTCAGCACAGGAATGCTCAGGTAAAGTGTAATTAGCCTGTAATCAGCAACCTCCAGGGCGGCAATCACAACTGCAACTCGGGGTCTTGATCTCAGATTTGGGAATGCCTGGCAGCTGTCCCTTGTTTCTGCTAAACGGGAACACTTATGTTTGCCTCCTGTTGCAAGGCAGTTTGGGGCTCCTCACAATTAGTAAATGCTGGCATTCCCTGCCATATGGTTGTTTCAACAACATGGCAGATTTTTTCAGGACAAGAAAGCTTCTCTATAGCTTGTCATGTAAAATACGTAATCCTTGTTCAGTTCCTCCCCTTTCATTGGTCCTATGGAATAATCTTAACAAAGGAGCACAAAAAAGTCAGAATAAAAGGCCTTTGGTGGTTTGAATAAGAATGGCTCCGTATAAGCTCATAGATTTGAATTTTTGGTTACCAGGGAGTGGCACTATTTAAAAGGATTAGTAGGTGTGGCCTTATTAGGTGAAGTGTGTAATTGGGAGTGAGTTTGAGATTGCAAAAGCCCATAACAAGTACAGACTCTCTTTCTTGGCCTGTGGATCAAGATGTAGCTTTAGGTTACTTCTCCAGCAACATTTCTAACTGCCTGCCACCATGTTTCCCACAAGATGATAATGGACTAAACCTCTGACACTGTAAGAAAGCCCTCAAATAAATGCTCTCTTTTATAAGAGATATCTTGGACATGGTGTCTCTTCACAGCAAGAGAACATGACTAAGACAGGGAGCACGCATAGGAGACAAGATGGGATGATCTACCATCTGCACATTATAACAAGTTGGGGAGCATCTGTAAGTTCTGCCTACATTGGTGTTCTGATTATGAATATCCATTTTTCAACAATGTATAAAGTAATGGCAGAAAGATATTTGACTTCTATATAATATACTCAGAAGCCCTGAGGTATTATTGTCCAAATCTAGATTACACTTTCTAGAAATTATATAGTTTTTCACAAAACAAAATTTACTGTATTTGAAAAGTTTTATTTTTAAAATCACAGAATTCCAGAAATAGAATCTCTTTGTTTTAAATATACATTCCAAAATTCACAAATAATATGTACTGATACACCATACTAGCAACACTAAAGGTACCTAGTACATTGTATTTATAAATTTATATGTACATATATAATTATAATAATTAAAAATAATCATATGTGGATTTTAAATGGAATGGGTTTTCACAGAAAGATTTGAAGGGATGAAAAAGAAGGAAGATATGATCTAAATACAGTGCTCTTATATGGCATTCTCCAGAAATAAAGTAAAATTTAATAATAAACAAATTCTATTGCATTAGTTGGAGGATGCCTTCTGTTAAATATAATATGCCAAATGTATTTATTAATATTTTTTAGCTGTTAAAAGAGTAAAAAACCAAGAAAGGTATAATTGGCAAAAATACTTCTACTTTTGTGGTGGAAGCCAAACAGAAATGTTCTACATTTCTAAATGAGACAAAATAATTTTAAAAGTGACATCATTCATGTTTTATAGTATGAATTACACAGAAAGAACAATTAGAAATAATTTAATAATATAATTCTTATTCCCAATTTCACTCTACTTTAACAAAAAATGAAAAAAAATTAGCCATCTTAATTGTTGATTTCAATCTCCAATCATATACATTTTTGTTTAATACTAACATATTATGACTAGGGAAGCAAGTAGACTAATGGCAGATTGTAACACGAATTCAAATGGTCTTTAAAAAAATACATGGAACAGATATTGGGGTCAATGCTGAAAGATCAGAGAGACAAAGGAATAAGTCATTGTCGTGTCTTACCTTGGCAACTCCATGAAGCCTCTGACTGAAATCCTCTGAGTCCTCCCAAAAGGCTCCAGCCAAAAAAGCCTCTAGCGGAAAGGGACACTTCTGTGGAAAAGCCTTTAGTTCCTGTCTTATCACACCTTATATGACAACTTTTGGGACACAATTTCACGAAAAAGCCCCTTGACTGTAACCTTGCAGCTGTCTTAAGCCCAGACTCAGGCCCAGACTCGGGCTCCACAAATGCTGGAATTAACTGCTTTTGCATGTTCTCCCATGCAGAAAGCTGGTTTTTGGCTTTCCTCTCCTAGTGGGTTTTGGCCTTCCTCAGGCCACCTCGTCAGGCTGCTGCCATACCATCACCTGAATCCTCACTGTCAACAGATTTGGTGAGTCAATTGGGATTTCTTTCTTTTTCTTTTTTCTTTTCATTTTGAGACAGGGTTTCTTTCTGTAATTTTGGTGCCTGTCCTGGATCTTTCTCTGTAGACCAGGCTGGCCTGGAACTCACAGAGATCTGCCTGGCTCTGCCTCCTCAGTGCCAGGATTAAAAGCATACACCACCACTGCCCAGCTGGGATTTATAAAAGTGAGGAATTTGTTAAAAGAAAGTTTTTCCCCACGTTAAAAATGGGAAACACTTTTACAAGGAGAGTGTTTGGTCTCTGTTGGATAATATATTAGACAGTCTAAAAATGGAACAATTAAATGAGAGGATAATTGATGTTAATGGGATTTAAGTAATGTTGATTATAAATATTATTTGATCATTTTTATTTTATCATTAAAAATTTGGTTAATATGAGTGCCAAGATAAAAGTCTTAGAAAAACCTGTTAAAACAAAAATGATATTCAGACATAGACAGAGGAATTTAAAGGTGAACCAATCTCAGCGTTGCATTATAAGGTTACAGAGGAACAGTGTAAGGTTTTCAAACAGCCAACCTTAATCTATCCAGTAACCTCACAGGAACTGCCAAATGATAGATATAATCAAGGTATGTTTAAGACATAATTGGGCTCCTGTGCAAAAGTTAGGTTTGAGGAGATTCAAAGAAGCAATAGTCTCATGTAGTATTCACTTATCTTTTCTGAAGCAGATAACTTGTAATAGAATTATGACTCAAGATGGGAAAAATTTGGTAACAGCCATCTTAAAGGCTGGTGCCCAATTACAATGGAGGACTTGGTGGAAGGATGAGGCTAAGACCATTGAACAACAATGTAGAGCTAGAGGTATGGAAATTTCCCAAGAGCAACTTCTTGGAGAAAGTGATTATACTAATATACAAAGACAATCTTTATATGATGACTACACCCTGGCTTTATGCCACATGGTAGCCTTGAATACTTGGAACAGAATTGAAGAAATAGGAAAGAAAATTTGTCATTTACTAAAGTTATATAGGGCCCAAAGAACATTCACTGATTTCTTACAAAGTTTGACTTCAGAAGTAAATAGAATGGTACCAAATTCAGAAACTGGACAGGTAATTATTGAATCTCTGGCTTCTGAAAATGCTAATGCACAATACAAATGAGTAATTTGGCTGCTAAAGGCAAGATCAGCACCCTTGGAGGAATGGATCTGAGATACAATAAATATTGAATCTCATGATCATGATAATGCTTGGGTAGGAGAGGTGATTTCCAAAAGTTTGAAGAAAAATATTAATGTCAAATGTTTCAATTTTGGTAAACAAGGTCACCTAAAAGGGGACTGTGAACATAGTGTTCTTAGAAATAATGTTTTCTCAAGGAATAATCCCAAAGAATACCCCTTTCTTTTGGATTATGCAGAAGTTGTGGGAATGGCAGACATTAGACTAAGGAATGTATATCACCAAGGGACAGACAATGCAATCCTTTGCCTTTGCCTGATAGGAAAAACCCCGAGGAACTACTCAAAGGCCCTCAGGTCAAATTCCATTCAGTTGTTTATTTCTTGACATCATGAAAGAAATTCCTTCCCAGAGCAATTAAATAACTTAATTCCTATTGTATAAAACCATACTGCTCTGGATGATAGAAAAGCTGAAGAAGAGAGAACAAAAAATTCAGGAGAAACTATAATTCAAATTTAATAAAGATTAGATTTGGAACCTCCCCAAAGTTAGGGTTGGGCAAGGGTTTGTTTTTGTCTTTCAGGAGAATGAAGGCTAAGGAATCTGAAGAACACTGGACAAATGAGACATCTGAAGAAAAAGGACAAATTATCCAGAAAAAATGTCCCCAAAAATATGAGTAAATTGGCCTACTGGTATATCACATATCTAACAGGAAAAATTTCATAAGTCTTCCTAAATATTTGTTTCTGCTGTTCTCTACAGACGCATAATACAAATGATCTTTATGTAGTCCATGTTCAATTAAAAATTAAAGCTGGCTTTGGAGTTGCAGTGTGGTTCTCTCCTCTAAACCCAAACACACTTGTTAAAAGAAAATGCAAAATCTCTGTATCATGTCAGAAGAACCACCTAATAAGGGACAGAAGAAAACCCCAAATTAGGGAATATTCTATTGCTATTAGACTCATGATGTTTTGGTTTTATTTTGACTTTAAAACTTTCCTTGAAGTATAAATTATATATTAAAATTTATAAGATTAATACATATATTAAACTTTTGTCATGATATTAATGGTCATATAGAGTACTAACTAATTCTGGATACACAGCTTCATCTAGCCTCCTGTACATGATTTCGGGTTTGAGTCTTTATTAGTTTTCAGCAGTGAACCATGACCACACCTAAGAATCACTTTGTAGTCTCCAAAAAGATGATGAAACCCCATAACAACAATTCTTTCAGGACTTTGGTAATGTCACCAAGCTGACAAACACCACTCAAAGATCAGCTTTGGACTACAAACTGCTCAGGACAATATCAGTGGTAGGCCTGAGCTAATGGTCGGGCAGTTTTAATTAAAATAAGCCTGTGTGTTTACTTGGATCTGAGAGGTAGCTGACTGGGCAGGACACAGAAAAACTTTCAGCTATTCTACTGACTAGCTCTTACACTTAGACTCAGGCCATTTCTGTCACAGGTTTTGTGGATTTACGGGTATGCCATTACATGATGCTCCCTGGATTGAGGACTGACGTCTCCTGAATCAGCCTTCCTCTTCCCAGAATTCTCCTTGTCTGCTTATCCTGCCTATACTTCCTACCTGGCTACTGGCCAATCAGTGTTTTATTAAACCAGTGTACAAAGGCATTATCCCACAGCATTTCTCCTTTTCTGTTTAATTAAAAAGAAAAGTTTTAACTTTATCATAGTAAAATTATGCATTACAAACAGTTATCAAGCAAGAATTACAGTTACAATATCTAGTCTATTTGTATTTGGCAAAATTAAAGAAAATATTCTATCCTATATTTGTGAGTCTAAAGTTTTATATCTAATTTATCTTTTATCATAACCAAGGAAAATGATAACTATTTAGTCTTCAACTATATCAAAAACCTCAGAAGGAAATAGTATTACCTAAGTAAGGAGGAAGTACATTATAGGCAACTTCCAAAAATCTAGAATGACAGAGACAGCTGCCTGCCTGGACAGTCATCCAAAGTTCCTCTGTTATATTGGGGTATCCATCTTCAGCCCATAGGTCTAGTCTCTCAGTCATTTTTTTCTCTGTGTCCTGTAGAATATCTGGCAGGCTCTTCTGTGAAGCAGAAACATGAAGGACCATCTTGCCTTGAAAAATTCAGTGGTCATCTTCTTATGGGTCCTGCATGTCTAGTCGATATAACATTTTGTCAAGGAGTCCTGGCAAGAACAGTTTCTTGCCCAAATAGCTATTTTTGCCAAGAAGATAAACTCCATATGGAGTGTCTGAGACACCCATCTTTCTGTTTGAAGTAAATCAGTGCTGCTAGGAGGAGACATGTCTCAATGTCCAGGAAGCCTAAGTTTTTAAAATATTTTAAATACCATATTCTGTAGGTCTTTGAAGTGTTTGAAAATTTTCTACCTAATTAAAATATATCTATGTATACCTAGAAAATTTAACATAATTATAAGTTTGACTATCATAGAAGACTAATTATTAATTTGTATTTCTTAATTATCTATTACATAATACCTTAAATTAGAGTAAAAATGTGTGTGTATATCAACAAAATCAACTCTAAATTTGTATCAATAAACTAAAATCTGTACCAATGTAAAACACTTTCATCAAATTGCTCTTTAAAAATAGGTTCAACCATTCACCTTTTTATCCTATCATAACTATATTCTATACTTCCTTATCATATCCCTCTTTCTTCTTTCAGAAAGATACTGACTATGACCAATGCCAATTTGTAACCAACAACCTAAACAAAGACAAATATCCATAATCCATTTTATGGGAATGTGGATGTAGTGTTCTAGGCTACTTCCTGCTCACAAGGGGAGCTGGTAATCTTATGGGGATCCTGAGAAAATTAAGAATTATAGTTAAGTCCTGACTGGAATAGTTTGTGAGGCTGTATTCTCTGAGCCAATTGTCTTGAAGTTGATTTTGGATGTTGGATGATCTGGGCCATGGTGTCACTGGAGACCTTTCAGGGGTTCTTGTTCTGGTCAAACCATATTAGCCTGGAAGCAATCCACAGGTTCTCAACTTCTGTGGAAATAAAAGCAGAACCTCTTTTACAAAGCAACATGTACCTAAACATAAACTTTGAAGTCCAGATACCTTTAAAATGTATATTTTAGCTTACCTCAACAGCTTTTACAATCAAATGTCTTTCTGTATTTAAAAATCCCAAAGACAACACAACTCAGTTTCTCTGTGTAATATCCATCTTTTTTTTTTTTTTTTTTTTTTTTTTTTTTTTTTTTTTTTTTTTTTTTTTTTTTGGTTTTTCGAGACAGGGTTTCTCTGTGTAGCTTTGCGCCTTTCCTGGAACTCACTTGGTAGCCCAGGCTGGCCTCGAACTCACAGAGATTCGCCTGCCTCTGCCTCCAGAGTGCTGGGATTAAAGGCGTGCGCCACCACCGCCCGGCTGTAATATCCATCTTTATGTGGCTTATTTTTTTATATTACCTTTACTGTCTCTTTAAAGACTTTATTTTTTAAAACTATTTTTATATAACTGTCTATATTCCTTTTCCTCTCTCTTCCAAATCTACATACATTTTTACATACACTGTAAACCATTTAGAGGTTTATCCTATCTGAATCTGACTTATTGTGAATCTATTGCTTTAAACTAAGCAATAGTTTAGTCTATTACTGCTATTTCAGTCTATTACTAAGACTGAAATAGCAGCTTTGGCTGCTGGTTCCACCCACCTCAGCTTTTGAACATGGTGGAACTATGTTTACTTCCAGCTCTGGGAACCAAGCTCACAGCCGACTCTGGGAAGCAGTGGGTCTATACTTGCATCCAGCAGCCTATAGCAAAGATTTGTAGCTGGAGTTTTCTCTCTGGGCCCCACCAAGCTCCGGCAGTCCGACAGCCCACTTATAAAATGAACACACAGATGGTTATATTATTTACAAAGTGTATGGCCATGGCAGGCTTCTTGCTAACTATTCTTATATCTTAAATTAACCCATTTCTATAAATCTATACCTTGCCACGTGCTTGTGGCTTACCAGCATCTTCACATGCTACTTGTCAGGCTGGCAGTGTCTCCCCCTGCCTTCCTGTTCTCTCAATTCTCCTCTCTGTTAGTCCCACCTATACTTCCTGTCTGGCCATTGACCAGTCAGTGTTTTATTTATTGACCAATCAGAGCAATTTGACATACAGACCATCCCACAGCACTTCCCCTTTTCTTTCTTTCCTTCTTTCTTTCTTTCTTTTTTTTTTTTTTTTTGGAAGGTTTTTAGCTTTTACACATCTCCAAAGCCAACTTGGTATATCTGGGAATTTGGACGTAGCTTCTCTTACTGCTTCCTGCTGGGGCGGGGAGCGCTGTATCTTATGGGGACACAAAGAAAATTTTAGGATAATGGAGTAGTCCGTGAGGTGTATTGTCTGAAATGTTTTTGGATGTTGGATCATCTAGGCCTTGGTGTCATCAGAGACGTTTCATGGGGTCTTGCCTGGTCAAACATGATGTATCTTAATCTGGAACAAATCCATAGCCTCTAGCTTTCTGTGGAAACAAAAGCAGAGCCTCCTTTCCAAAGCAACATATCCTTACATCCAAATTTTGAAGTCAAGGTACCTTTAAAATATACATTTTGGCATAACTCAACAGCTTTTGCAATCAAATGTTTTTTTCCAGTTACAAATATCAAAGAAAACATAATCCAGATTCTCTATGTGGTAGCCATGTTTACGTGGCTTATTTTTTATATCATCTTGAGCCTATTGCTTTAACCTGCAGCAATCTAAGCCTGAAACAGTAAAACAGTGCTGTGGCTGCTGGCTTTGCCCACCTCAGCTTCCCAACATGGCAGTGGTATGTTTACCATCAGCTCTGGGAGCCATTGTGGGACTATGTTTTTATCCAAGCAGCATGTAGCCCAGAAACCTCTTTTTTTTTTTAATATTAGTAAAGGCTAAATCCACAACATAGCAGTAGCATAATGTGCTGCTTGTAGATGCCTCAATCCCACCATACTTCAGGTCAAGGGCAAATGCCAGGAACCATCAGTAGCTGAAACCCACATTTTGCCGCATCTAGCTGCCTGTATGAGTCATGAAGCAGGAACCTGGTTTTGGCTCTGTTTAGAATTGCTTAATAAATATTCTCAGGAAACTCGAGACATTGGGCTCCATTTGTAGCTTGAGTTTTCTCTCTGGGTCCCAGCAAGCCCTAGCAGTCAGACAGCCCGCTTATAAAATAAACACACAGACGCTTATATTATTTACAAACTGTATGGCCATGGCAGGCTTCTTGCTAACTATTCTTATATCTTAAATTAACCCATTTCTATAAATCTATACCTTGCCACATGCTCATGGCTTACCAGCCTCTTCATATGCTGCTTGTCAGGCTGGCAGTGTCTCCCCCTGCCTTCCTGTTCTCTCAAATCTCCTCTCCGTTAGTCCTGCCTATATTTTCTGCCTGGCCACTGACCAATCAGTGTTTTATTTATTGACCAATCAGAGCAATTTGACATACAGACCATCCCACAACACAAGAAACCCATTTTTTTTTGTACTAACAAAAGCTAAATCCACCAAGCAGAATGCACAGCTTGGAGACACCACTGTGTAGAGTGGCAGGAATCCACCATGCTGCATTCAAGCCCAAATGCTATAGCATCTCATGCCTGCTTTTAGCTCCATTTAGATTTGCTTATTAAGTATTCTCAATTTTTAGGTGGAAACTCAAGCCATTGGGCAACATTTGTAACTGGAAGTTTTCCTGTGTCTCACCTGGTTCACACCTGCTCAGAAAACATACAGAGGCTTATATTAATTAAAACTGCTTGGCCATTAGCTAGGCTAACTACTAACTAGCTCTTACACTTAAACTCAGCCCATTTCTGTTAATCTGTATGTTGTCACATGTTCTGTGACTTTACTTGTGTGCCATTACATGCTGCTCCCTGGATAGTGGGATGGTGTCTCCTCACTCAGCCTTCCTCTTCCCAGAATTCTCCCTATCTTCTTATCCCGCCTATACTTCCTGAGTGGCTACTGGCCAATTAGCATTTTATTAAACCAGTGTACAAAAGCATCATCCCACAGTACTTCAGAGAAGATGATGGGCATTGAAGAAACTCTTTATGAAGTTTACTTTCTTTGTGGCAAGTTAGCCACTGGGCAAGAAAGTACCCTTGCCTTGACTACTGACAGTATGCTGTCTAAATGAGACAAGTAGGGCACAAAATAAAGGACGGCCAAACTTTGCCAAAACAAAGTAGAACAGCCCTTCAGAAAAATGCTGCTTCATAGAAAAGTCTGTCAGATATGCTAAGCCTGCAGTCCAAAGATGGATGCCCCAATGCAGACCCTGGTGGAGCACCCTGCTTTCCTACCTCCTGTAAATTCCCTCAGTTCCACAAGTCCTTCTTCATTCAGTGTCAGATCCCAATAGCTAGAAACACTTACCCAGCAACAATTATCAGGACCCCAGAAAAAAATTTACCAGGCAATACACATCCATCACACTTTCCTAAGAGACAGAGAGAGCAACTAAGGAAGGAAACACCCATGCAAACAAGACAAGTCCAAGTATCAGTACTTGTAAATTGCAATCTTCCCAATACATAGACACATAACTAGGCTCTGGAGGAGACATATTGTCCTGTATTTAATTGACTGAATTGACTGTGTTTAAATACAGGACAATATGTCTCCTCTAGAGCCACATTATCTTACCATAGCAGGACCTGACTATTCCATCATAGCTGACAAGAAAAAAAAGTTGACAAGAAAAAAACTGTAAAACACCCTTTATGAGTATGCTAAAGTCCTCAAGAGAAAATGAATAAACCACTTAAAGAAATCTGTCAAAACATAAACAACCAATGGAATGAAATGAATAAAACAGTACAAGACCTGGAAGTATGAGTAGAATCAATAAAAAAAAATATACAAACTGAGGGAAAATTGGATTTGAAAATTTAAGGAACTGGTGCAGGAACCACTGAGGCACACTTCAGCAACAGAATATGGGAAATAGAAAAGAGAAACTCAGGGACTGAAGACAAGATAGAAGAAGTGGATATATAGGTCAAAGAAAATGTTGAATCTAAAATTACCTGACATAAAACATCCAAAAAATTTGGAACACTATTAAAAGACCAAACCCAATAATTATTGGAATGGAGGAAGGAGAAGAAAGCAAGGTAAACGGCTCAGAAAATATTTTCAACCTAATTGAAAAAGAAAAATTCCCTAACCTACAGAAGAACATGCTATAAAAGTAAAAAAAAAAAAAAAAAAGCATATAGAACACCAAATAGACTGAACCAGAAAATAAAGTGTCCTTAGCACAAAATAATCAGAATATTAAATATATGGAACAATGAAATAGCATTAAAAGCTTCAAGGGAAAAAGATCAAGTAATATCTGAAGGCAAACCTATTAGAATTACACCTCCCTTCTCAATCGAGACTCTAAAAAGCCAAAAGGCCTTGGGCAGATGTGTTGCAGACTGTAAGAGACCACAGATGCCAACCAAGACTACCAACTTAGCAAAGATTCCAATCACCATAGATGGAAAACACAAACTATTATAAAACCAAATTTGAATAGTATCTATATAAAAATCCAGTCCTATGATTGGTCCTAGAAAGAAAACTCCAAGTATACAGAAGAAAACATGGAATAAACAATCTCAGATCAGCAAAATCCAAAAAGGGAAAACACACACACACACACACACACACACACACACACACACACACACACACACACACATACACACACACACACACAAACTACCTCAATGTCAACAAAATAACATAAATTCATTGGTCATTGGTCGCTCTCAATTTGATGGTTTCAATTACCCAATAGTAACTGGGACAAGACTAACAGAATGAATATGAAAACATGATAAAACCTTCTGTTTCAACCAAGAAACAAAACTTAACATCAGTGGTAGACATCACCTCCTGGTAAAACAATGGGAAAAAAATCGACCTGTAGATGAAGATGAAAGAGTAGGTGTGAATGAGCGGATCTCTGATTCTTGTGCCTTCACTTGGGCTCTTTTCTTTTGTTGATTCATCTTGGCCAACTTCAATGTGGCTGGTTTTATCTCATTTTTTATATCTTATTATAATTATCTCCTAGAAGCCTTTTCTTTTCCAATGAGAGACAAAAAAGGAGTAGATATATTGGACAGGAATGTGGGGCATAACTGGGAGGAGTAGAGAGAAGGAAAATCATAGTCAGCATATATTATGTGAGAACAGAATCTATTTTCAATATAAGGAAAATGTGTTTTATGATAATCTTACATGTATAATTGGCTAATTTCATCTTCAGGCATTGTTATAAAGTCACCATAATATGAAGAATAATCACAATTTCTATTATAGTAATTTAAATTACAAATTATTTGGTCAGAAATATATTATATTTATTAAAATACACATGATGGCTATGATGGCTCAGTTCATTTCATTAATAATGTATTTAATTTTAGGACTTTCAACCCAGGAAAATGGTAATACAATTTTTTGTCTTGAGTATGCTGGTAGAGTGTCTTCAGATCTTATGACATATTAGGCTGTAAAATAACATAACCTTGCTCTACATTGTAAGAATTTAAGAAAGTGTGACTGAGCTCTTAAGTTGAGAATTTTTTTTAATTTAAAGTCCTTTGGTCATTCCAAAGTAGTTTAAATAAATGTGACATGAATCTCAATAGTACATCTAATAATCTATAATTTAAATTTTTTTCCATATAAGGATTTGAATTGATTTTAATTGCTTAAAATTCAATGACATGAACATTTTCACATTATTTATTAATACCTGCATGCATATTCTGTTACTTAATTCAATATCACATGTCTGCTAACTTATGACTATTCTGAGTTAAGATCAATGGTGTATTGATGTCAGGTCAAAATGGAAATAACTAGGACTCAGTAGTAGAGCAAGAGGGATGAAGAAGAAAAGCCTCGAGTTGAATCATCCTTTTTGCTACTTACTTTTTTTCTCCCACTCCTGAAACTTTCTCACAAGAAAATTCATAAAGCTTAGACAATGTTTAAAAATCATATACAGCTGTGCGATGAGTCTTATTCCTGCATTTTACTGTTATCCTCACAGAAGTTCTAAGTAGGATTAATCACAAGGATTGGAAGAATGGGATGAAAAAGGCAGTGTGCATGATAAATGAACTGTACTACTCATAAATAAAGCTAGCTAGATAAACTGTTCATCACTGCACTTATACATTGGCTGTGGCTATCCTACAAAGTCAATATTGTTCTCATTATTTCATGATATAAATTATTCACCATCAAAAACTATCTGAATCACACTATATGCACAAAATTGATATTTTTAGATTTATTAAATCCTCAAAATATTCCTAGGACATTAATATAATCACTAATACTAAATTTAGAAGAGAAAATATGGTAAGAAAGCAGAGAATGATCATTATAGTATTACAAAATCACATGCAACTGCAATTTGTTACATTGTGATTTAGATCAAGCTCTTTCTTATCTTAAAGTCCATTCATTACCTTCCCTTTACTACAATCTTCTTATGAAAAGAAATCTTAACCTTAGACATAGTAATAGATCATGAAAATTGAAATGCACCAAGAAAGAGGAAGATTGAGTTTATGATGACATTTAATCACAGAGCAATTAAACTATAATGCCAAAATTAGTAAACATTTTTAGCAAATGTGGTGCCTTCATCATTTACATAATGCTCAAAACTCTACAGGCATTGAAGGAAAATAAGAATTTTGTTTTGTTTTGTTGTGATCTTTTGTTTTCTACTCAAAGACAGAAATAGTAAACCATTCCCATTATGGGGTAAAGAATATGTTCCTTATGTCATGAATTTAAATAAATGCAAGGGCAAAGCATGCTTCTACTGTGGGTTACCTAGATGTGCTATTAGTCTGAAATTTGAACAAATTTGTTTTCATATGTGTGTGTGTATGTATGAAATGTCACATTGTAAAAATTGTCCTCAAATTTCAACTTCAGGGCCTTTTGTAAAGGTGGCTCTTCTACCTTCATTGGACATTGTTAAGCAGCCAAAATGAAGATAATCAAATATTACTTGTGCTTTGAGTTACTGTTTGGATACCAGTGAACTTGTTCATATGAGTTAGCTGAGAGTATACATGAGACCACATGTAGTACAACATTCCGAAAACCAAAAAAAAAAAAAAAAGAATACTCTAAAAATAACTCAAATTTCTAATGTAGAAAAACCATCATTAAAACAAATTAAGTGTTGTATGAACTTTAGGTTTTTTGTTTGTTTGTTTGTTTGTTTGTTTTTCTTTTTCGAGACAGGGTTTCTCTTTGTAGCTTTGTGCCTTTCCTGGAACTCACTCTATAGCCCAGGCTGGCCTCGTACTCATGGAGATCTGCCTGCCTGGCTGAACTTTAGGTTTTAAAGTACATGCTTAAAATAGGTGCTTGCACTGGACTGTGTACATAGTAGAGCTGGAAAACAAAGAAATCTCTCATCATGTAGATATTGGTTGTGGCTACTAATGAGAAGGTTTTTATGTATATTATTTACAGGAGCTTGAAGCAGAAAGTCCATACAAACCTTGCATGATAAATTCTGTAATCCTCATGAAATCAATGGTTGGTTGGATCTTCTAGAATCATGTATTTAGATAGTAAGCCAGATGAAAATGATAAAAAGTTGATATATATTTTGTGGAGAAAGAAAGATAAGAAGTGACTTTTGAAAATCTTTAATTGCCAATAAATTGGAGAATCTAAGACTGTTTAGGGATTAATATAAGTAACTCCCTAAAAATGCTGCACTTTTCAAGTTTTAGGGAAGTTTAAAGGAAGGCTCATCACTTCTAAACAACACAATTTAGAGTTTCATTTCAGCAAATATTGTAATTCAACAAAATTGAATTCAATCAACATTGGATTCCATACTTGTCTCAAAGAGATTAACAGTTAAAATTATTTTATAAATTATAAAAAAATCTTTTAAATAAAATCATCAAATCATCATTAACAAGTTTTGAGGGTCATTGTTAGCTGAGACTCATTGTGAGTCTTATCTTTCTACCTCTATTTTTTTACAGTTTTTGAGAGAAGAACTCTCTACTGAGCAACTCTGGGTGTCTAGAATCTAGCAATTTAGATGTAACTGACCTTGAATGCACAGAGCTCCACTTGTCTTTATTTGCCAAGTGCTTGGATTAAAGGTGTGTACCACCATACTGGATCATTGTGAAGTATTTCTAAATTGAGTATAGTTAAACCATAACTGTGCTCATATGCCAGTTGACTGGTTAAATACAGTAAATTTAACCATTTAAAATTGTTATGTTTGAAATATATAATAAGCAAATATAAGCATGTCAACATACATGATTCTATAACTGATAATGAAAAATGTAATTCATAGAAGTAGATTTTAGATTGATGGTTCAAGTAAACATTACAAGGACTAGAAAGAGATTGGCCAAAGAACACAAATTTTAATGGAGGAATAAATAATATATGTGTTACAGTATTTATAACAATTCAACTTTTCTATTACAATGTATATTACACATGAGTAGAAGTCTAGGATTTTATCTGAGAATACCTATACAAAAATATAATGATGAGCCAGAGTAGGTAAGCTCCCCACCTGCTCTGGTAACCCTTTTGGTTTGGATCCCAAAGACCCATGACTGACACCTCTTTCTGTATCTCCTGCCACCCTGCACTTATCTTGGGCAGATATCTACTGCTCAGGTACAGGCCATACCAGCCATAACAGGTAACAGCCCACCTACCCTTAGTACCCTCTTACATGCGAAGTTTAGAGACAAAAGACTTAAGCCATTGATATCCCTCCCACCCACACTCCCTCCCTCCCACCTCTGTAAAGATGGATGTATATCTACTGCTCAGGTGCAGGCCACTTCAGTAAGAAGAACAGAGATCCTGCTGGACCAAAGGCCATACTATATGCCAGAAGTACAGGCTCCAACTCTGACAGAGTCTCCCTGCTAGACCAGATGTCATGGCAGCTGCCGGAAATACAGACCACAAAGACCAGAAGACCATAGAAGAAACAGAAACCAAGGAACAACACACATACCCAACAAAAACGACAACAAAAACTCAGAAATTGACACCTAGACCTATATTCATCCTACACCCAGATGCCAAGAGTACAGTAAAAGAACATAATCAACAGCAGCCAGGCCAATAAAGTACCACCAGAGCCCAGCTACCTACTAGAGCAAGACCAAATTATTTCAATTTAGTTGAAATATAATAAATTGACCTTAAACCAACTTTATGGAGATGATATAGGTCCTTAAAGAGGAAGTGAATAAATCCCTTAAAGAAAGATAAGAAAACCAAGAAAAACAAACAAACAAACAAACAGGGGAAGGGAATGAATAAAACTGTTTAAGACAAGAAAATGGAAACAGAAGCACAAAAAGAAAACATAAACTGAGGGAATTCTGGAGATGTGAAATCTAGGTAAGCAAACAGGAAGTACAGACCTAAGCATCACCAACAGAATACAAGAGATGGAAGAGACAACCCCAGGATTAGAAGATAGGATAGAAGACACTGATACATCTCTCAAGGAAAATGTTAAATCTATAGAGTTTCTGATGAAAACATCCAAGAGATATGGGACACTATGAGAAGACCAACCAAATAGATAATAGCAATAGATGAAGTATAAGATTCGCTGGTTAGAGGCTCAGAAAATATTTTCAACAAAATCACAGAAAATTTTCCTAAAGAAAGAGATACCTATGAAGGTACAAGAAAGTTACAGAACACCAAAGAGAGTACAGCAGATAAAAAGCCCCTACACCATATAATAATCAAAACACTAATCATACAGAACAAAGAAAGAATATTAAATTAGAATTACACCCAATTTCTCAAGGGAGATTCTAAAAGACAGAAGATAATGAAGGGATGTCTTACAGACTCTAAGAGGCCAGAGATATCAGCCAGGACTTTAATACTTAGCAAAACCTTCAGTCACTGTAGATGGGGAAATCAAGTTATTCCATGACAAAATCAAATTTAAACAATATCTACTCACAAATCCCTGCCTAAAGAAAATACTAGAAGGAAAACTTCAATCCAAGGAGCTTAACTACACCCATATTCATCAAAGGAAAAATCCACTGACATGAAATCTCAATTCTAAACATCTTTGCCCAAAGGCAAGATCACTCACATTTGTAAATGAAATATTACTAAAACTTAAGCCACACATTGAACTTCACATATTAGTAGCAGAGGTTCAGCCGGGTGGTGGTGGCACAGGCCCTTAATCCCAACACTCAGGAGGCAGAGCCAGGTGCATCTCTATGAGTTTGAGACCAGCCTGGTCTACAGAGCGAGATCCAGGACAGGCACCAAAGCTACACAGAGAAACCCTGTCTCAAACAACAACAACAACAACAACAAAATAGTAGAGGTTCTTCAATACTCCACTTTCACCAATGGACATGTCATCCAGACAAAAATTAAAAGGAGAAATGATGGAGATAACAGACATTATAAGTCAAAGTGACCTATCAGATATCCACAGAACATTTTACCCAAACACAAAAGAATATAATTTCTTCTCAGCCTCATGGAACATGCTCTAAAATTGACCACATACTCAATCACAAAGCAATTCTCAACAGATACAATAAAATTTAAATAACCTCCTACATCTTATCAGACTACCTTTGATAAAAGCTATATTTCAAGGACAACAGAAACAACAGAAAATCTATGTAAACATGGAAAGTGGACCATTCTCTACTGAATGACTACTCTGTCAAGGCAGTAATAAAGAAATAAATACCTCCTAAAATTTAATGTAATCCACCATATAAACAAACTGAAAGAACACACACACACACACACACACACACACAGAGAGAGAGAGAGAGAGAGAGAGAGAGAGAAAGAGAGAGAGAGAGAGAGAGAGTCACGATCCTCTCATTGCATACTGACAAAAACCTCTGACAATATCCAACATTTCTGTTTTTTTTATTTTATTTATTTTATCTTACAATACTATTCAGTTCTACATAACATCCACAGATTTCCTTGTTCTCCCCCTTCCTGCCCCCCTCCCCTTCCCACCAGCCCACCCCCCTTTTCCACCACCTCCAGATCAAGGCCACACCCAAGGGCTGAGATCGACCTGATAGACTCAGTCCAGGCAGGTCCAATCCCCTCCTCCCAGATTGAGCCAAGCGTCCCTGTTTAAGTCCCAGGTTTCAAACAGCTATCTCATGCAGCGAGCCCAGGACCTGGTACCACTGCCTAGATGCCTCCCAAACAGACCGATCTCCCTCATGAACATTGATGCAAAAATACTCAATAAAATACTGGCAAACAGACTCCAAGAACACATCAGAACAATTATCCACCATGATCAAGTAGGCTTCATCCCAGGGACGCAAGGGTGGTTCAACATACGAAAGTCCATCAACGTAATACACCATATAAACAAACTCAAAGAGAAAAAAACCACATGATCATCTCACTAGATGCAGAAAAAGGCATTTGACAAAATCCAACACCCCTTCATGGTAAAAGTCTTGAAGCGATCAGGAATACAGGGAACATACCTAAACATAATAAAGGCAATTTACAGCAAGCCAACAGCCAACATCAAATTAAATGGAGAGAAACTCAAAGCAATTCCACTAAAATCAGGAACGAGGCAAGGCTGTCTACTCTCCCCATACTTATTCAATATAGTACTTGAAGTTCTAGCCAGAGCAATAAGACAACATAAGGAGATTAAGGGGATACAAATTGGAAAGGAAGAAGTCAAGCTTTCCCTATTTGCAGATGACATGATAGTATACTTGAGTGACCCCAAAGATTCCACCCAGGAACTGATAAAGCTTATAAACACCTTCAGCAACATAGCAGGATACAATATCCAACATTTCTTTAAGAAAAAGTACCAGAGAAAGATTAAGGCAGTTTTCAGCAAGCTCATCTCCAACATCAAATTAAATGGAGAGAAAATCAAAGCAATTCCATTAAAATCCAGAACAATGTAAAGCTATCTATTCTCTCCCTGTCTATTCAACGTAGTACTTGAAGTTCTAGTTAGAGCACTAAGACAACTAAAGAAGATCAAGGGGATGCAAATTGGAAAGGAAGAAGTAAAAATATTCCTATTCTTACATTATATGATAGGATACACAAGTGACCCCCAAAATTCTACCAGGGAACTCCTTTGGCTAATAAACACCTTCAGCATAGTGGCTGGATCCAAGATTAACTAAAAAAAAGAAAGAAAAAGAAAAGAAAAAAAAAGTAACCACCCTATATACAAATAGCACAGAAGCTGAGAAAGAAATCGTGGAAATAACATACCTCACAATAGCCACAAATATTGTAATATAGCTTCGGGTAACTCTAACCAAGCAAGTGAATGACCCGTATTTCAATCTTTGAAAAAAGACATTGGAGAGGATATCAAAAGATGGAAGGATCTCTTATACTCATGCAAGTGTAGGATTAATATAATAAAATGGCCACTCTACCAAAGGCAAACTACAAATGCAATGTAATCTTGATCAAAATCCCAACGCAATTCTTTACAGACATTAAAGAACAATACTCAACTTCATATGGAAAAGAAAATAGCCAGGATACCTAAAACAATCCTATACAATAAGAGAACCCCCAGAGGTATCTCCATGCCTGATTTCAAGCTATAATATAGAGCTATAATAATAAAAACCACATGACGATGGAATAAAAACAAACTGGTTGATCAACAGTACCAAACTGAAGTCCCAGACATTAATCGACATACCTGTGGACACCTGATATTTTTATAAAGAAGCTGGAAATATATATTGGAAAAGGAGTCTTTAAAAAATTGTGCTAGTCTGACTGGATGCTAACATGTAGAATAATCAAAATAGATCCATATCTATCACTGCACAAAACCCAATCCCAAATGAATCAAAACCTAAAACCAGAGTCACTGAACCTGATAAATGAGAATGTAGGGAAGAGCCTGGAGTACACAGGAGACAGCGTCCTTAACAGAAAACCTATAGGACAGGCACTAAGATTTAAAATTAATAAGTGGGACCTCATGAAATTGAAAAGCTTTTGTAAGGCAAAGGACATCATCAACAGGACAAAACTACATTCTATAGAATGGGAAAAGATGTTTTACAAACTCCACATCAGAGAGAGGGCAAACGTCCAAAATATATAAAGCACTCCAGAAACTAGACAGCAACAAATAATCCAATTAGAAGATGGGGTACAGATCTAAAAAGAGAATTCTCAAAAGAGAAATCTCAACTGACCAAGAAATACTTAAAGAAATTATCAACATACTTAGCCATCAGTGAAATGCAAATTAAAATGACTCTGATATTCTATCTTACACTTGTCAATATAGCAAAGATCAAAAGTCTGATTTGACTTAAGGACCACTAGACAAGACTGAACCCATACCTGACACTGAGTGGGTGACGGAGAACCATAGACTTGTTAGCCCAGAGACCTAGTGTAAAACCAAATACCCTGGTCTAAATAAATAAATAAAAAGCAAACCAACCAACAAATAAATAAATACTGACTCTTGATGTTATGTTGTTATACTCATATATTATTGCCTTATTCAGTTATCATCAAATATACTTCCTTCTTTAGTAGACAGGAACAGATGCAGAGACCCAAAGCAGGACATTACTGGAAGAGAGAGTCCTTAGAACATTCATCTCTAAATGGGATGTCTCCTTCATCCTGTGGGATGGTCTGTATGTCAAATTACTCTGATTGGTCAATAAATAAAACACTGATTGGCCAGTGGCTAGGCAAAAAGTATAGGCAGAACTAACAGAGAGGAGAAAAGAAAGAACAGGAAGGCAGAAGGAGTCACTGCCAGCTGCCACCATAACAAGCCACATGTGAAGATGATGCCGGTAAGCCACAAGCCACGTGGCCAGGTATAGATTTATGGAAATGAATTAATTTAAGCTATAAGAACAGTTAGCAAGAAGCCTGCCACAGCCATACAGTTTGTAAGCAATATAAGTCTCTGTGTTTACTTGTTTGGGTCTGAGAGGCTGTGGGGCAGGCAGGTGACATAGATTTGTCCTGACTGTGGGCAAGGCAGGAAAACTCTAGCTACACCTTCAAGTCCCCCACTCAGAATTCGGGGAACCCAGAGAAAGGGGAGACAAGACAAATGTAAGAGCCTGTGGGGATGGAGGATACCAGGATAACAAAGTTCTCTTCACCAACTTGGCACAGTTCATGTGACCTGAGAGATTGAAGTAGCAAGCACAAGCTGATGCATGTCTAGACCAGGTTCTCTGTATACATGTTATAACTTCCAGCTGAGAATTTTTATGGGCATTCTAGGTTTGTAAACAAGTTGGTCTCAGATTATGTGTCTGCTTGTGAAGCGTTTTTCATTCATTTGCTGCATCGCCCAGCCTTGATGCCATGGTTTGTGTTTTATCTTGTTATATTGTATTTTGTAATATTTGGTTATTATTTCTTAGGAGCTTTTTTTTTCTCTAATGAGAGACAGAAAGGGAGTAGATCCAGAGGGGAGCTGGGGGGGGGGGCGGGGGAGAAGAACTGGGAGGAGCAGAGGGCAGGGAACTTTAATCAGGAGATATTGCATGAGAAAATATTTTCCAAAAAAAGGAAGTTCAGTTTTAAAAATCACTGTTTTCCTGACCTTAATAAACTGGAAGCAGCAAGTCATTCTTTCATCACAATACATGATCAAAACAAATATTCCTATGATGATCAGAATTCATGTATTGGAGTTCATGGTATGTACATTGTACAAACATTATAAGTCAGCACCTTTTTCCTTTCTAATTGGCCTACAGAATCTTGTGCATTTTCTATTTTGTTTTCTCACATTTTATTTGGTGTTTCATATGCTTGTAAGTAGTCTTTAAAAAGAAAAGATTTATTTTTATTATTTTTAACTATGTGTAGGTATGGGTTTGTGTGTGTGTCTGTGTCTGTGTGTGTCTCTGTGTGGGTATGTGTACACATATGGATAAATGTATTTTTGCAGATAAACACAGAGATAAAAAGCATTTGATTGCCGGGCGGTGGTGGCGCACGCCTTTAATCCCAGCACTGGGGAAGCAGAGGCAGGCGGATCTCTGTGAGTTCGAGGCCAGCCTGGGCTACCAAGTGAGTCCTAGGAAAGGCGCAAAGCTACACAGAGAAATCCTGTCTCAAAATACCAAAAAAAAAAAAAAAAAAAAGCATTTGATCTTCTGGAGCTGGAGTTACATATGGTTGTAAGCCATCAGATATGGGTGCTGGGAACTGAATAAAGGACTTTTTGCAAGTCTGGAGAATGTCACTGCTGCAGTCTACTATAAATGTTGTTATATCAGTTGTAAGTATGAGCAGATATTTTGCTCTATTTTATATGTTTGTCTCATTTATTCTTTACTACTTTATAACTTAAATAAAATTACATTAACTGTTTACCTTAAATAGCATTTTTTTGCACACTAAATTCTATGAATGTTTTCTGTTACTGCTTTTAGTACTTACCACTACACTATTCTGATGATAGTTAGTTATAGATTAATTAATAACCTTGCAATTTTGGGTAAGAGATCGGGGACTTTATTGCCTTTCACTTCTCTTTCTAACATGGCTTCCTGTATTTATTACATGCTGAAAAACAGTTATTGAAGATGTAATTATCTCAATGTACTTCATAATCTGAAGATAACAGAAGTCAGTATAGCAATTTAATAGACTGCTGTAAAAATATTTGTAATGAAAAAGAAAAAGATAATGGAGGAAACTCATTTTCAAAAGGAAGAATGGCAATGTATTTTTCCATATATAACTTTAGAGTTCAACTTTTTTACAAGAAACTATCCGTAGCATGAACATAATTGTGATTCATAAACTAACTTTGGTTTTAATTTGAAATCTCTTTTCTTTTGAGCAGTAACACTATTTTTCAGAGTAAACATAAAGTTTCTAAATGTGCAAAATGTAAAGAAACCCCACATTTTATTGTATTTGCTTTCGTTTTCTCGTCATATGGGAGCATCTGTGGTAGTTGATGGATTAGCAATGTACAGTTATCACTTACTGTGAATTTATATAATCTCGGGTATTTGCTAGTTTCCCATATGTTGCAGAATTTAATTGTTATAGCCCTCCATTTTATGATAGTTATTTTTCTTTTGTCATGAATGGTACTTTTTCAAGATAGATATTATGCAAACATTTATATAACATTTTTTTCTGGAAAGAAAATTTCTATCTACACTTCATCATGGTTGACTTCCTCAGTCTATCAAGGTCAAGACTCAGATATGACTCTCAGAGTTTTTGCTGATTTCTTCAAGCCCTACAACAAGCCCCATGCTATTTCTAGAGGTGATTTCTTTCATGTTTGTTTACCAGGCATTCCATGATTGTACAACATAATATAATAACAAAAAGGAAATCCTTACTAGCCAGTAATCAGCAAACAAATAATTCTCTATCAATATAGATCAAATGATAGAATACACTGAATTAGTGGAAGATAATGGAAGTTTGATTTTTCAATAATTCAGTATTACAGAAAATATTCATTTGTTCATTTTTAATCAATATTCCACCAACCTACTAACCCTTTCATGCATCTTCTACATATTTACATATCACAATGAACTTAGATATCTCTTTAACAATGGTTTCACTGTAAATAGTGAATGCTTCATTGTTTATAATTATTTACTACCTATGAAATTACCTCAAGCTTTTTTTTCTTAGTTTAAGAGAATTGCAAAATACCCTAAGCCTCTTAACATTTAGGAAAGTACTTCCCTTTCTCATAGTCATGATGAAAATCTTATGTAATACAGCATAGCAGGAAATATAACACAGAGGGATTAAACAAATGAAATGGTGGGATAACCAGAAAGGCCAGGCATGGAGCAGGCTCACTCTTTTACACCAACATACATTTACAGGAACTGATAAGGTCTTCGTCAAATGAAATCTTAATACTTTCTGACTGTGGAATAACATGATCCAGGTATCAATTTAAGATTCCAATAACTCAAAATCATTACCCTATCTATCCAGATCATTATTCAATGATTATATATATAAAATCACATTATTTATTTGTCCATATCATTTGGTGATCCATCAAAAGAAACCAAACATAGCCAATGGTATGACCCTTCATTGTAAGACAAATCACTAAATGGTCTTATTAATAAAAAACTTGGAGCCAGATATTAGAGCAAAATCTGAGAGATCAGAAAAGCAGAAAGAAGTCAACCATATTCTTACCTCTTGGAAATCCTCAGCAAAAGAGACCTACTTCCTGTATACCCATGCCTATATGCCTTTCTGTGCTGCAATCTCACTTCCTCTCTCCGCCCAGCTATATCACTTCCTGTCTGTCTGTACAGACCTCCAGACCTCTATGGTTAACTAGTGTTGGAATTCAAGGCATGTGCCACTACACCTGGCTCTGTTCCCATTGTGACCTTGAACTCACAGAGATCCACATGAATCTCTGCTTCCCAAATGCTAGGATAAAAGGTATGTGCTATCATTGCCTGACTTCTATGTTTAATATAGTGGCTGGCATTTTCCTCTGATCCTCAGATAAGCTGTATTAGGGTGCACAATATATTGTGAGACACAATGTATCACTACACTTCATTCTATTTTAGTTATTAACACCATTTTACAGTTTCCTTCATAGCCAAATTTTCCTCATAATTCATCAAAAATGAGAAAGAATAATATCTATTTTGGATATGAACTGAAGTTTCCTAATAAAATTCCTCTCTTTGATTATCTTGAAGACATATTATCAGGCATTTGGCATAGGTCACCTGCATTTGTCTCTTTAATATCTACTGTTTGAAGGATCATAACAAGAAACTTGGAATTACTTTCTTGTTTCAAAGTGACCACACTTTGTCAATACTCATTAGCAATTGAACTATAGGCTTCAGTCATGATATATATGCTGCTTTTCTCATGAATCATCTTCCTCAGATCCTCTTTCCTTTTTAAGATCCCATATCCTGTAATAATGCTAATTTCTCCCACAATATATCTGCTCTGAACCTCTGTGATCTCAGGTACTTTCCAGACTGAGATGTTGGATGTCTTATAAACACATAAAACTCAACACATCCCAGGAAAGTACTTATGAGCACCATGTAATATTCACTCTTTGAGTATATCAGAATGGATAGAAGCACAGATATAATTTTCACACTAAAAGCTAAAACATTATGTCCCCATTTATGAAATAAATCTGAAAAATTAATATACATATATCAGAAAACTTTACTACTTTTTAATATATATTTAAGAATCTTTTCTCCTTTACATTACCTATACTGCAGATGCATGTACAGGCAGTATTCTTTAACATGCCGGTGGATTTTAATTCAATACAATCAACCAACAACTCAAGCAGCACTGAGGGAAAATATTTCTAAATATAATAGTAGTATCTATACTGAATATATCAATTTATTCTTACTTCCTAGATAAAAGTAGTCAGGGGTCAATGAAACTTAGAGTAAAAAGAAAATGGTCTATAAATTGTCTTTACAACAATAGAAAACATATTAGAGATTTTTTTTCTTCTCAGGATTATCTACTCCAACTATTATGACCCTCTGTCTGATAGATGATAAAAGGTATCGGTATTGTTGGGTATTGCCTTTCCATTCAGCATAGAATCTAATACAAATCTATAGACAATGCAGACTATCAATGTTCTATTACGTCAAAAAATGATGAAGAATGTTACTCTTAGAAATGAAACATTGTATCAAAAATATTTTTTTTCATGCAATATCTTCTGATTGTGGTTTCTGCTCTTCATGCCCCACTGGTCAAATTCCACCCCTCCTTTCTCTGTGTCTTAAAAAAAAACAGAGAAAAGAACAAACAACAACTGAAAAATAAAAATAGAATAGAACAAAAGAAACAGAGAAAGAGAAACCTTTTTAAAAAATCAGGAGATCCTCATATACATGCAGAAACATACACACACACACACACACACACACACACACACTCTCTGAGAGAGAGAGAGAGAGAGAGAGAGAGAGAGAGAGAGAGAGAGAGAGAGAGAGAGAGAGAAAGAGAGAATTTGTATTTTGTTTGCTTTCTACAGTTAGATAAGAGTGTGGTGTGTATACCCAGTGAGACTCTACTGGGGAAAACTATCTTGTTTTGGAAAACAATCAATTAGAATAGCCTTTTGGTTAGCATGGAAAATGATATTCACTTCACCTTGTCAGTTCTTAGAGCCCATCTGGCTCAGGCATGGCTAGATCCCATGTATGCTATGACCAACTCTGTGAGTTCATATGGGCATCAGTTTTGTTGTGTCTGGAACACATTGTTTTCTTGGTGCTTCTATCAAATTAGACTTTTACAATCTGTTTTTCTCCTTTTACTCAAGGGTCCCTGAGCCCTGAGGAGGGGAAAGATTTGATAAAAATATCCAATTTAAAACTGAGTGTTCAAGGTCTCTCACTCTCTTGTATATTGTTCAGCTCTGGGTCTCTGTATTTGTTTCCATCTACTGCAGGGAGAATCTTTTCTGGTGATGGCTGAGTAAGGCAATGGTCTTTGGATATAGCAGAATTAGTAAATGATATTGCAATATTTCTTCAGTTAAGGAAAATAATATTATGTTTTCTCCAAAGTCCATGGCCAATCTATACCCAAGTTCTTAGCCATGTGAGCAGTGTCATGAATGGATTCCATGTCATAGATTGTGCTTTAATGCTCCCAAGCAGTAGTGGTTAACTCCCATAACTTTTGTGAAACTACAGTACCTGTGTATCATGTGGCCAGGTTTTCATTTTAGATCAGAGGGTTTATAGCTGGGCTGGTGTTTATCTTTCTCTTCTGGTAGCATACAGAGTACCTTACAATACTCTGAACTAGACTAGTATACTGACTAGAGTCAGTTAGAGTAAAAGGTACAGTTAGGAACCAGACTGATTTCTCTGTGTTCAATGAGATGTATAAATGTTGTCATCAGCAATAGGACTTTACCCTCCAGTTTTGGGAGAGCACTTACTGGACTTGGCAATAGCTTGAGGTTTTTGGGAGTTTCTATAGGCACTCTATGGTCAACAACTCAATTAGATGTAAGCCAATCCTTGAAGCAGAGGCTTCATTTGATGGCAAGAGATATCTAATTGGGGTATTATCTTTCCATTTCTATATATTTTATATATGATATATATCAAATATATATCTTTCATATTTTTTCTTTGCCTGCATTCCCTCCCTCTTCCTTCCTCTTCTCTTTTTACTTCTGTTCTAGCTACCCCCTCCACTATTCCTTCATAAGTACATGTTCTATTTCTTGGGAAATCCTTCTTTCTCCATCACTCCAGTCTTTTACTTTATAACTAACACCTGTGGTTATATGGATTGTGTCATGTCTACCTAAGCCTTATAATCTAAGATCTCTATATATTTGTATACATACAAAATATGTCATCTTGCATCTGGTTACTCCATTCAGGATAATTTTCCGATTTACCTGTAAACTTCAAAACACATAGTAAGATGAGAGAAAACATATTCTGTAATATGAAAATAGACATCAAAACTTTAAATATATGTGATAAAAATATATGATAAAATAATATATAAAATAAATAAAATAAGTGATAAAATGTGACTTCTATATGAAAAACATGTTCACTGGTAGAACCAGCAATATATAAAGGCAGTTTTAAAACTATTGATTGTGAAGAATGAATAATTAAAACTGATAGACCTTATACTGGTAATATGACTCAGTCAGTATGTGTGGTGAGTAAATGTAAGGATACAAGTTCAAACCCTCTGGGCCACATAAAACCCCAGTGTATTGGCATATAGTTCTGTTCCCAGCACTAGGGAAGAAAAGACAGGGTCTCTCTGAAGCTTGCACACAAGCCAGTGTGGTTAAACTGGTTCAGTGATAGAACTTGTCTCAAAATCTAAGGTGGAAAGTGATGGAAAAAAAATACCTAAAATCAATCAACCTCTGAAAACCACTAATATGAACATACATGTACACACACACACACACACACACACACACACACACACACACACACACACAAAGAGGGCATGAGATCATGACATTCCTGTCCTCACAGATAAACACTGGGAGAACTAGGAATGTAAAATACTCAAGGGTATTTCCTCAATGAAGAAAATAAAATACCTGCTTTCTACCCAGAAAGCTGGTAATGGATGTTGAAAACGACTTGGTGACCTTTGCTTTCTGTCAATCCAGACATTACCCAAGTCCTCCAGTATTGCGGGATGACTCATCCCTCACAGGCTTGAGGGCCAGACAGGCCAAACAAGTAAAAAAAGATACTTTCTGAGAGCCAGCCTGGGTCGGCCTGATGGTCTTAGCAACAGCCGCTGAAACATGATCTGGAGATGACCTGGACCAATGAGAGGCAGCTATGTCACACCAGCTGATGCATATTCATCAGGCCTCCCCCCAGGGTGGGGTGGAGGGTATATAAGGCTTGCCTCTTCCTGAATAAACTGAGCTTGTTGTTTCCACAGTCTCCTGGAGTCTGTATGGTTTGACTCTGCGCCTACTTGGCCCCCACCCTGGAAGGGAACAACAGCAGGGACCCTGCTACACAGTATGTTTATGCTGTACTTTTCCTACCTAGCCCTTGCTTGACCTTTAGCTCCCAGCTAATGGAACCCATGCTTAGAGCTGCCACATGTACTTTATAACCTGCTGACTTCTATGCGATCTTGGTCAGAGACCACACCAGACCCTAGGCCCCTAAGCTGTAGAAACAATCGTTGTGATCACATGTATTTTGCAAAGCAGGTTTTATGTAGTCAAAAAAATAAATAACAATACTGGAAAAAAAATAACAAATGCTAGTAAGGATACTGGTAAAGACAATTATTTATACACTATTGACAGGAATGTAAATTAGTCTATTCACTATGGAAATCAGTGTGGAGGACCCTAACAACACTCAAAACAAACCTCACACACAGCCTAGATGTTTCATTTTTGGGAATGTATCCAAATGCTACAAATCAACATACTATGTAGACACTTGCAAATCTAAATCTACTGCCGAACTGTTAACAGTTGGCAATTTCAGAAATCAGCTTAGTTGTCTATTAACAGAGTAGGTACAGAAAAGCTTCAATATACACACAATTGAGTTCATTTAATAATAAAAAAAATTAGAATTAGTATTTTGACATGGAAGCAGATACAACTGAAGATGGTTATACGGAATGGAATAAGCAGATTCTGAAAGACAATTATTCCATGATTTCTTGACTATGTGAATACTGCATTTTTACAGGAATATGCAATGATATAATAAGCCAAACAAAATGCAGAGTCCAAAGTCACAAGAAAAAAAAACTGAAAGAAAGAAATATTTTATAATTATATCCTTAAGTTTACAATTAAGTATATATACCAGTCAGAAGCAACAGTACATGCCTATATTAGCCTTCAGAAGGCTGAGACAAGGAGCCTTATACCAATGGGTTCCAGAATACCATGTCCAAACAAGGTAGTCTCTTCTATAAAGAAAGGAAAACAAATTTAACAAAAAATAACTAGGATTAACTATGAATTTTTCTAATTCTGCTTAAGCTGTTAACAAAACATAACTAGGATTTACTATGAATTTTTTCTGATTCTGCATAAGCTGTCATAACAAAATATCATTAACTCTGGAATTTATTATCACTGAAATTTACATTTCAGTTTGACAGCCTGAAGTACAAGATCCATGCCACAACACAGTGTGGAAAATAATACCTTTCACACTGTCGTGAAATTCAAATACCTTCTTTCAAGACAGGGACTTAAATGATTGTAATCATGAGGTCTTCACCCTTGATACCAAAAGACCAGAATGACATCTTTCCTAATGTCTTCACTTTCTTTTTGAAGATTTCAACACATGAGCACTGTGGAAACACATACCCAGAGACCATAACAGTATTAAATTCTCACTTATTGAATTGCTGAAATAAATGTCAAATAGAAAACAATAAAACTTAAATGTTTCAAGGTCACTAAATATTAATGAGAGTGGTTTATGATTGATTTCAAAAAATATAAATGGCAATAAATTGCACTTAATCAAGAAAAACAATCATTTGAAAATTTGTCTTAAGAAAATTACTTCAATATAAGCTCTTGTTTAATCAAAAAATTAAATTAAAACTTCAAGCTTACTTAAAGTGAACAATGAAAATTAACTCACATTTACTTTCACACGTTCCCCTTTAAATAAGTTCATACTATGTAAAATATAATTTGTATCAAGAAACAGTTTTATATACCCTTAACAAAATAATAACAAAAATGAGCTATTGTTTGCCAAATGTAAGAAACAGAATGAAAATCAAAATAATGATTATGAGATTTAATACCAATAGTAATCTAGCAATGTTTGAAATCTTTCAAATGAAATGTTTCAAACCAAAGTTTGCAAACAAAAACACATTTCTCAATTAAATGCAAATATTTTAATTATACACAATAATTTTTAAAATTTTTTGTAGTTATTATTAAACCCTTAGACTTTCATCCATTAAGATATTGAAGCCAGGCAATGGTGGTGCATGCCTTTAACCCCAGCACTTGGGAAGCAGAGCCAGATGGATCTCTGTGAGTTTGAGGCCAGCCTGGTCTACAGAGCAAGATCCAGGACAGGCACCAAAACTACACAGAGAAACCTGCTACAAGCTGTAAAAATATATAAAGTAGGATTTCAGCTGATTATAACAAAACTAATACCTGGAAGAAGCCAAGGGCCTTCCTGAGGTCAAGCTGAGGCTCAAGGAGCGTTGGTGATATTGGCTTTTAATTATTAGCCATTTCCTACTATGAGTTTCTCATGTGCTATTGTGGCTTTTCCATCATGTATTGGGCACCATTTCTTGTCTACTAATGGAATATTGAGATAACCTTCTGCACTGACAGCTATGCTTAGCCAGAACCCTAGTTCAAGCCTCCTTGTAATTATCGTCATTAGCAGCATTTGGTCAGGACCATCCCTGGAGCGACAAAAGTATCTTATCAAAGATACCTCTGTACTAAGAACAGACTGAAGCATCAAAGGCCAAACAAAACAACACTGTCTCCTAGATCAAGTGGATAGCTTTATTTCTTGTGCAATTTAAGGGAGACCCTCCTTTCTTATACAACCTTACTAATAGACCTCTAACTTCTTGCCTAACCACTTCTAGGAATGTAGACTGAGCACATAGATTCTCTTTTTTGATATACTAACCAGTCATTAGCACTCAGTTGACCTCCTCTTTTACCACTCCCATTTTGGGTTGTAAAAGAAAGCCTGATGGTCACTGCCTGAGGAAAATTCTTACCTGCCTTTATGACCTTGTAAGAATTCAAGCCTGGTGACCTTGCTCTGGCAGAGGATTGCTATTGCTTGGGTTTATAATTAAACACCTCCAAGACTGAAAAGGACTTAGAGTATAAGGAGACGGAGGAAGAGAGGAGTGGAGAACTTGAGGATAGAGAACTGAGAGGGATAAGGAGAATTTTGACCAGAGAACATGTGGATGAGATGGAAGATGAGGAACAGCCAGATGGGGAAGTACTAGATGGGTAAGAAAGAGATGAGAAGAACCTAGTTGAGGTAGAATTAAGATGAGAGAATTAAGGTAGAACTTAGAGGGAACAGTAGATACATAGAGAGAGAAATCAAGCAAGAAAGGAGCTTGGCTTGAGTACAGAGCTGTGGCTGTGTAGATAGGATTCTATCCCCAAAGAATAAAGTAGATGGATGAAGAGCTCGTTGTGCTGAGATTCTTTTCCCAAAAGTAAATCTCGCTGTTCATATTTTCTCTTCTGAGCCCCTGGGAAGTATATTATTAAGGCTGGTCCCTTAATAATATATAAGAGAAATACTGTCTTGAAAAAAACACAACAATATTGAGACGGCTTTTAGTTCTTTTAAGTATCTGTTGTTTATTCCCAAGATATTAGTGCCCCTCTTGCATCATTGGACATATTCTTCAGGCTTGATAATTATTGAATTTCAAAGGATTTACAGCTGGACAATACTTTTGGTATTTTATTTCTCATCCAGTATCCTGTTTATCTGCTTCCATCACATGAGACCTAGCTACCAGAGAGGAGGCATCCAGATTATGACCAGTATGACTTCTCCAAGTTCTGTTACAAAGGTATGTAGTTTCTTCAGAAACAGGATCTTCCCCACACTAGTAAGCAACAAAGAGGACTGAAATAGCTTGTATTGTTTGGATGCTCTCAAGAACAACTTGAAATGAAGTTTCTTATGCGTGGCACTGGGAATTTTGTTTGTTTGTCTATGGGTAAATTCTATGATAAATATATTTTTCTATATATGTATTTTAAAAGATTTTTTTTAATTTTTTTAAAAAATTTATTTTACTATTTTTAAATTATGTATTATTTGTATGACTGTATGTTATTTATACATACATATGGTGAAATAATGCATATTAAATAAAGCTTGCCTGAGAATCAGAGGACAGAGCTAGCCACTAGATTAGAGATAGATGTCAGGCAGTGGTGACACACACTTTAATTCTAGACTTGGCAAGCAGAGATCCGTTTGGATCTCTGTGAGTTCAAAGCCACCCTGGAGTACATGAGATTGATGCAGTCTAAGAGAGAAACAGAGCCAGGCAGTGATGCCACACACCTTTAATCCCAGCCCTTGGGAGTCACATGCCTTTAATCCCAGCACTAGGAAGGACATGATATGGCTAGATGGAGAAAGGTATATAAGGCACGAGGAGACAGGAACTAAAGCCTTTTCAGCTAGAGCCTTTCAGCTGAGGACTCAGAGGATTTCAGTAAGAGGATTTGTGGAGTTGGGGAGGTGAGACGTGACAGTGGCTTGTTCCTTTGTCTCTTGTTATGCCCGGATTGTGACCCCCCAAAGAGACCACTGAAGACCTTGGATGTCCAGAATGCAATAGCAAGGTTTATTCTGCAGATACAAGTCTAGACAGGGGACTCATTCCTACACCCAATACAGTGAGGCAGGGAGGAGTTCCTCTTTCTTTATGTGGCTGGCTATTTAAAGGCAAAAATCACAAGCCCTTCAGGGGGGTTAGGGGGGTTTGCACGTGTGCAACTCGGATTGGTTTATTTTTATCTCTGTTCTCTTTTAATTGGGTGAGGGTATGTAACCTTTGGATTTACTGGTTGGTGGTTACAATGATCACTTTGGGGGCTGTCAAGCACAAGTCCCAGGCTTTGTCCTTGAGCCGCCATGGGGGCTGGCTGGCCTAGCACGTCATGCACATAACTCTAAGTTGGTGAGGGGCCCCAGACAGTAAACATCTGGCTGAACTTTTAGCAGTCAGAGTACGTGCAGAAAGGGAGCTACTGCAAGGACTATGTCTTCTGTTCACAGCCCTCCCAAAGACTGCTTGCTCAGTCTTAGGAAACTGAAATTGGGGCCTGATCTCTGAGACAAGACTGAGCAGCCTGTTATGGCATCTGCTTGGTCCTTTCATCTCTCTGCTCTTTTATCATTTACCCTAATATCTGGCTCCAGGTTTTTATTATAAGACCATTTAGGATTCATGCAACACATACACACGTGATCAGATGACTGTAGAGTTCAGAAAAAAAAAATGTTGTACCTGAACCTGAAGTTAAAGGCATTTGTAAGTATTCAGTCTGGGTACCGGGAACCAAAGGTCCTCCTCAGAGTCATTCCAGGTTCTCAACCACTGAGCTATCATTGTAGGCCCTTACATATCCATATTAAGAATGCTTACAAAAATAGTAGGTCTACCTATGGCTTTCAAATGCAGTGAAGAGTTATCTACATCTTGATTATAACCATAAGAAAGCCTAATTGATCTAGACAGGCTGTCCAATATCTATATGACATTTAAGAATCTAATATGAAGTTCAAAATAATTTATTCAAATCTGATTAATGATTGTCATAGGAATAGAAACACAAGCATTAATTCTATGTTTAGCATTACAACAGAATCTGTAAGACTTTGCCAAATTTTAAGCATAGACACAGAACAAGGAAGAACAGTGGGTGATATTTCCAACTGGAGAATGAATAGCATTATATTGCTTCCATTTAAATACCAGAGTCACAAAGTGTAGTTAATTTAGTACAAGGTAGGGAAGTAATAAATTAATTTTGAAAGTTTTGAATTCACATTGTTCTTAATAATTACCCTACACAACTGTGCCCTCCTTTTATTGAAATCTTGAGTTTTAAAACTGATAAAATGGTTGTCAGAATAATTATAATACAGAGTTCCTTGGAGGAAAAAGAGAAGTGTATAAATTATCATGTAAGTCTATAAATTTGAAAGTGATCTGCTCTTATGAGCTATTTCCCTCCCAAGAAATTCACTATCTGGCAGTCAATTTACATTCCCACAATCTGGCATATTCTTAACTATTTGAGAATTAAAGCAGAGTATGCCATGTTGGCATGTCTAAAAGTATTTGGAAATAGCATCACAGCCTGAAAATCTGGCTAGTCATAGGTTACTGGAAACCATAATATAGCTAGAAAATATGCCCATCCTACATATTTAGAAATTAAATCAGAGCATAATAACTTGGCGTATCTAAAATGATCTTGGAAAGTTACCACATTGGAGTGATTTGGAAGAGCTCTAAGTATCTGGAACAGCATCACTGTCCAAAGTCCAGACCCACAAGAATCTGTCCAGAATCACAAGTTCTAAAATATGTTCCAAGATAACTTTTATAATATATATTATGTATGTATATATGTGTCTAATATTATATATATATATGTCTAATATGTGAATGTAATAGAAGGATACAGAGGAAAAACATCATAACTAACTTAAACACAAAGGCAAACCCAAACAATATCAGTTTGTAATGTATTAGCCACTCTGTTCCACCATTCCAGTAACAATAGTGTAAAATGTGAATGTCAGTCTTGGTTTCCAGCAGTAATTTTCAAGATGGGGTGTAGAATCACTTTTGTTAACTTAACAAGGTATGTGCTCACATTAGTGAATCCATGATGAGGAAGGACTTTTATAGGTGGTTTTAGGTTGACATGTTTAATGCTCACACATTTGAAGGGAAGCAGTGTTTCCCATAGTCCATGATGTGTTGGAAATAATGACATCATTAAATGAGTGAAGCAGAGAGACAGAAGAAAAAAGTCATGCAATCATATTGTAGCATATCATTTAAATTGCTGGTTTCGTGAGTTTCTCATTGTATATACAGTATTCAAAACTATAATAACAGAACTTGAAAAGATGCATGTAAAATGTAGTAGTAATTTTAAAATGTATGTATAAAACATGCACAATTGCATACTTCCTTTTCATTAGTAGTACCAATATTAAAAAGTTTGCTGATCAATTGGAAAGATTGACAGAAAATGTTTATAATAAGGCTTTGTATAGCTTTTTTTTTTTGGTTTTTCGAGACAGGGTTTCTCTGTGTAGCTTTGGAGCCTATCCTGGAACGCACTCTACTGCCCAGACTGGCCTCAAATTCACAGAGATCTGCCTGCCTCTGCCTCCAGAGTGTTGGGATTAAAGGCGAGCGCCACCACCGCCAGGCAATAAAGCTTTGTATAGCTTTAATATCAACAAAACCTGAATGATTGATTTATTCTAAATATTGCTAAATTATTTTTCTTTATCACCTACAACTTCAAACAATAATTTCAGATTTTCAGCAAACTTGCTTTATGTTTAGTTATTTTCTTTATTGTGTGAACTTTGTGTGTATGTGTTATTTTTCAACTAATTCTATAGTTATTGCATTAAAAAATTTCTTGGTGTGTGTTCTTGTGTGTGTGTGTGTGTGTGTGTGTGTGTGTGTCTGTGTGTGTGTATTTTGTGTGTGTGTGTGTATGTATGTATGTAATTTAGCATGCATGTGGATGACAGAAATCAACTTGAGGTATTACTTCTAACAAGCCACCATCTTGTTTTTGAGGCAGGATTTTTTATTGTATGGAGCTCACTAGATATGGCTTATGCTCTTTGGTAATCCACTCTTAGGAATTTCCTGTTTCTGCCTCCCTAGAAGCACGATTATATACACACAGTTCCTTTTCTTCCCTCATTGTGACATTTTCTTCCTCTTTTCTCTGTCTCATTGCCCACCTTCACTGTTCTCCTCCCTCCAAAAAGCATCCATGCCTGTTTTCATGGCACATATATTCATTAATCTCTTTTCATCTTCTTCCTTTCTTAAGATGTCTACCTTGCCCCTCACAGCATCTACTTTCATGCCCTACAAAGTTTATCACATATATGACTACATTTACATATAAAATTTAAATATAAGAAATATAAGTTCTACATATGAGAAAAATTCAGTATTTGTCTTTCTGAATCTGGATTATTTAGCTTCATTAAATGACTCCCAATTCTATTTATTTTCTTGTGAATGTCATAATTTCACTTTTTGTTTTATAGCTGAACACAATTCTGTTTTGCATATAACATTTTTTTTCTATCTGTTCAGAAGTTGGCAGATCTATAAGATGTATGCATATTTTGGCTAATGTGAATTTTTCATCCACACACATGGATGTGCAACTATCTCTGTGTTGTTATGACTGAGAGCCCTTCTGATGCATACTGAAGAGTGACAGAGCCTAAGTTGTGTAGATGTAACCAACCGTCTTATTAAACAAGAAACACAGAACCAATGTAAAAGAGAGAGCCAAGAGGTCAGAGCTCAGAGCTAAAATCTCACCCTTCCTCCTTCGGTGGTCCTAGCTCTCTGAAAGAGAACTACTTCCTGTGTGTATGTCTTTTCATAGTCTTTTTTTGTTCTGCCTTCTCATTGGTTGTAAACCCAAACACGTGACTGCGTCATCACTGTCTGTATGTACAGCCCTCTAGGGATTAATGGGATTAAAGCCGTGTGCCACCACCGCCATGCTCTGTCTATGGCTCTAATAGTTCTGACCCCCGGGCAACTTTATTTATTAACATACAATTAAAATCACATTTCAGTACCATTAGAATACCACCACAAAGTTGTATGGTACTGCTATGTTTATTTTCTTGAGCAATGTAGATACATACCCTAGTGACCTCACCAATTGACGCACTTACCAGAAATGAAAGAATGTTGCTCTTTCCCTGCATCCAAATGAGCATTTAGAGGTGGTTATGGTGATATGGATGTGTGTATATACCACACCATGTTTTGATGTAATATTTTCCTGAATACCTACTGCCTAATAAAACATGTGGAATCCTAGTAGCCCAAACAATTCTTATCATTGCTATTGGTCAGAATTTGGAAAAGATTTGCCTCTATAGTTTTGCTTAGGGTCTTTTATGCAATTATTGTAAAATTATAATTTGATAATACTTAATAGTTTCCTCCCTAATAATGTGTTAGTAAAACAGGAATAAGGAAATTATTAATTATATGTTATATGCTAATACCACATAATCTCATTTCTAATTTCAATGAAAAAATGCTTTCTCATGCATGTAGGTTCAGTTAAACTAAATATATATTTTGTTTATAAGGTTTTGTAAACAAAAAATTAAAGATTGAATTAATAAATTTTATGAATGAAAAAATAAGATTTTCTTAGTTATGAATAATACTGTTAGTGTTATTCATAGTTCTCTCAACATACATATAAATAATTAGCAATTTAGTTTACCCTCAAATAACTAATAAAAATTTCAAAAGCAAGTTCAATGTAGTTGACTTATCTTAAATAATAAATATTAGAAGTCTACAAATGACCCTCTTCTATAATTAAAAAGTAATAATGATGCAAAAGAGGTTCCATATGCCAGTGTAACTTATCTAAATATGTTGAAAGATGTGTTAGGATTCCTGTATTTGCTAAAATCATGGCTCTTCTCTCTGCTTAAATCAATTTAGTGGAATCTAATGAATAGCCATTCATGTAGAGCATAAAATGATACATTCCAATGGCCATTTAAGGACAACATGACATGCTAAATGTCATAACATATACAGGACAACTTTAGTAGCCTCAATAAATTCTCCTAAAAAATTAAAAAATATATTAATATAGATCACATATATTTTGTTATATTTAGTTTCATCTGGTTACATTAAGTACTATGGATTTCTACTTACGTATTATTTTCATTGCATATGCATTTCTGGCTATTTTTTCAGTAGTTCTCTGATTAGCATACACGCAGCTTTGTGTTAGGGAGGTCCAAAGAAAAAGAACCAATTAGAAACAGCTGATTTAAAGTAAGAAAGATGAACATTTACTCTTACACAGTCAAGTTCATGGCACTTTTGGAACCTAGGAGACTAATACTGCAAATATTTTAAGCATATTTAATCTGGAACAAATCTTTATCTTCTCTGTCCTTCACTGATGAAAATAGAATAATCATATGAAAATCAAAGTTTACTTAAAGAATCCTACTGCTTAGCATGTATTGTTGGTGGCAAAAGTTGTTTCAGTTGATTTGAAAAATGTTTTTTTTTGTTTTAATACCTATTAAACACAATAAGACATATTTGTTGAGATCATTGATTAATTGTGTGCATAAATAACAAATAAGACTTGCTTTATAATCCATAAATTATTTAAATCTATATGTTGAATTTTCTTGAAATTTTATTTAAATTGCTCTGAATAAGTTAGTCCAATAATTGAATTTGTTTTCTTTAGATACTTTTTAATTTTTCTTTCTTTGTCTTATAGCAAAGTTTTGTATGTTTTTAAAACATTTTAGTAAGCAAAGTGAGCAGAATGTATGCAAACCACAGAAGACCATTCAAGCAAGAGTTAGTCTATGTTACTGTGACTAAAAGGCAGTTTCTTTGTTATGATATAACTGTTCAAGCAGTCAAGATTTGCTTGCTCAGTAGGATATGGATAAAATTAATAATTAATCACTTAAGGAAGAGTAATTGATTTGGCCTCAATTCTTCTTTCAGCTAAATTCTTTACTCATTGAGTGAGTATTGATCAGCTCAGGAGAAGACTTCATCAAGGCAAAATATAATATTTTGAAATTCCCAAAAAAGTAAAATTTAACCTTTGAAACTTGGACATTTTTCTTTTTCAAAAGTATTATCTTTAAAAATGTTTCATCAAGAGATCAGCTCTCTCTAAGCATCTGTAATCTTAGAAAAGAACAAGCTGGAAATTGGGAACGTTGAGTAGTCAGGGCAAATCTTAATCACCATTTTAATTGGCTTAATCACCTCTATTGAAATCAACACAATCTCTCAGAAAGACTCATCTAGTCTCTCCTTTCATTCACTCACATGAATTCTCCTCTCTCCCCAAATATAATTCCTATTTCTTCTTGTCTTTTTTAAATCTAGGTTCTACATGGGAAAAAAAGAATGTGTTCCAAATATAACTTGTACTATTAACATGATTATCTATGCTTTGATTCACTCTTTGCAAGTGAAATAATTCCATTATTATCTATGTATAATTAACGAAACACTGTAGTATACATTTGTGCTGTACAATATATGTGAAGTATGAGCTAGAACATGAAGTTGACCAAAATTATCACAATGAAGCATAGTGGTGATGTTTCTAAATTAAGATATTCTGTGGTGTATTATATAATATATGTATTCAAATTTCTTTAAGGTACTGGGCAATAGTGATAGTGATATGTGAAGGATATTGAATAAATAATTTCTGAGAGAACTGCAGTTATATTTGAGTTATGAATACACAAAGCAGTGCACATTAATTTAGGCAATTTTCTGCTACAGTGATATTTTGAAAATGGAAGCAATAGAACACTATTTTTTCAATAAGACAGCATGTAAGAGTAATGTTTTATTATGAGCATACTATGTAATGTAGAATATATATTCTGAATACCATTCAATACAAGCAAGTCAGTTTATGATTGTTTGATTATCAGGGCAAGTATAATGAATTTTTCACATTTTATATTTCCATTACTATATTGAATGAAAAGCAATTAATACTGAATCCTGTTTATTTTCAAAATACATACATATAGAGATCTTTCTGAAAAAAATGGGTAAGAGAATACAAGGAAGTCTGTGTTCGTTTCCTTATTTTATAATAAAAATAAATACTATGCACTTTTGTATACACTGAGAATAGCATAAATGCCACAGATTGCCATATTGTGGGAATTTGACAGTGAAATATTTTGTTCAATGGGGTTCTTAATAGACAATACTGCTATTACATTGTTGTGCTGTTTTATAACAAATAGTGCTTCAAAATCAGCCAATATTCCTCCCAAGACGATGCATTCAGGTTTATTGATTCTAGTGCTATTATGCAAGACAGTTTCCCAGTAATTGAAATTCCCATGACCAATGGCTAATCTATTCTATAGATACTTAGATGCTTTTTTTTTCTGTTTTCCTGTTTTCTCTTAACTTGTTTCCCATCATATTCTCTGCAATTAAAATGATCCTTGCCATTGACTAAACCCCACATTATGTAAATGATAGTATTCTCTTAGGACCAGAGAACTGTCGAGAGTTTGGTATACTTGCCAGTTAATTGTATTTTTCAATTTGCTCTGACTTTAAAACAATTTAATTTGATATATATGACTCAAAATATATTTCAGAATTTTTAAAATTTGAAATCAGATAATAGACTGTTTTAATCTTTTTTATTCCTAGATATTTTCATAGTTGAGTTATTATGTAAAAAATAAGTGATTATTATTCTATCTTATCACTATATTTTAATTGATTTCGTTATTTGTGTATATGTGCTTGTGCCTGAATGTCTGTAGGTGTACCAAATGCATGCAGGTGCCCATAGAGGCTAGAAGAGAGCATCAGGTCTTCTGGAACTTGAGTTACAGTTGTGTGTGAGCTATGTGGTGTGGGCACTGGGAACTAAATTTAGGTCTTCTTCAAGAGAACCAAGTGTTCTTCACTGCTGAGTCATCCATTAACAGTATTTTTTCATCTTCAGAATAATTCATCTTATTTGTAATTATCAAATATGTGTTTTATATAATTAAGTAGTAGAGGAAAATATGAAATCAAATTAATATCCTATTATTAAAATTATTGTGGCATAAATCTGTCTTTTCAGTTTATTGAATACTATAGCATTTTATATTTTGTAATTATATCTTCTTAGTAAGATAATGTGAAAATATTAGTATGTTAGCACAATACTTTAAAATGATAAATGGTGTAACTTGTCATTATTTGCTTTGTCTTGATAATTTTTATTATATTTATCTTAACATCACTAATTTTATTGGTCACTACATGATTTTTCTCCTAGCTTCACATTATCAGAATAATTTTAATATCTATTATTTTAAATATTAGTTCAAAATAAAAAATACTTTTATTATTAAACACATACTGTTTACTTCCCAATATAACACAATAAAGTCACTTGACTTACAAATAACTAAAAAATGGATAAATAATTTCATCTATCAGAGACATACTACAACTGCCTACTTTATTGTCTATTTTCATGGAAATATGTGTATACTGTATAATTCCTTTTATTATTATTTTCCACTTTTTAACAATTGTTACTAGTCTTTACTGAATATTTTCAATTTGTGATTTATTATCTTATAATTGTCCTGTACTACAGAAAAAAAAATACTTGTAATTTGGGGCAACATTTTGTAACATACATTGATAATTTAATGAACACTTTCCTTAAGACCAGCTTCTAAACATTGAACACTGAGCAAACAGAAGTCAACTATATGTAGATGCTGCAATAATCATTAGCCTAGAAACTGAAATATGGGTTCAAATTTGACAAATTTAAGACGACATGGTTCAACGCTATTGACAAAATGAAAATACAATTCAGTATTTTTTTTTTAATTTGAGTAATTATTTTCTTGAAAGTAAATAAATTGTTAGTAATAGATTCAATAAATCTTAAATATGTTTTGTAATCTGTGTTATAGGTTCATGCCTGATTCTTTCATAAACTAAAAATGAGTGAAATCTTCTACAAAAGTGGTTTGCTTTGAAAACATAATTTCAGAGTCTCTGTAACAAGGTGCCATAGTTCATATTCCATTTGGAGGCTTATGAAGCAGGCTTGATGTAGATGCAGTGTTCATATGAAGAGTTCTGAAAAATTAACATTTTTATATTTTAAGGGAAAAGCCCAGAGATTAGAGAGAGGGTATATAGGAGGGCTTGGAGAAGAAAAAGAAGAAAATGATTTAATTATATTTTAACTCCAAGGAGGGAAAAATGCAGAAGAAAATCCAGAGAGACCTATCCAATTTTTAGAAAAGAGAAATATTCCTCAGTTGATTCTTTCTCATATTGGTATAGAGCTGTTTACAGGATGTGAAATTTCTCACATTTCTGATTTTGTTCATGCTTGTGTGATTGTGTTCCACAAGTGTTCATTCTTGTTTTCAGGCAAGCTTCAGGATAGGTAACCAGTTCATCAAAGGTGAGCACATTTACTATATATTTTGATGGAAGTTAACTGTCAGAATGATGTTTGACATAAAAATGATGAAAATTGAAAGACATTTTCAAGGTCTAGACATCTCATAGGTGTTTTAAAGGTTAAGCTCCTCTGATATATATCTAATATACCATTTTTTCATAGGAATCCACTCAGTCAATCAAGTTTCCATTTGAAAACAAGAGACATGCTAACATTGTTCATTTAACAACTTTGCAATAATGTGACCTCATAATTTAATGTGGAACTTGAATGCCAAGAACGTCTACTCTGAAGCTGTAAGTGATAAGGGTATTTTTATGTGCTGTCATTGGAGTACATTCATTTTCATAGCATGTTTAAAATTGACAGTTAAATCCCCTAGCATATTTAACAATGTTAATGTTAATGAGAGGTTCCATGATAGAGATGTCACTGCTCTGTTTCTTTCCTCCTAACCAAAACTTTATGTTCCACATGAATATCTTGCAAATTCATAGCCAGAATGGACTTGCAAATATTATACTCTTTCCTGTCATTCTCTTTCATCCTGGAACTCATGCTGATATGCCATAAGAAAATATGTTAGCATCTCGATGTCCTTGTGTGCCACCAATATACTTACTATGAACAATAAACAACATGACCAGTAAATTTGTGGATAATGATATGATCCATATTCCAAAATCCTATTACCACAGGTGGTGGTGGCCCATGCCTTTAATCCCAGCACTCGGGAGGCAAAGACAGGCTGATCTCTGTGAGCAGCTGTTTTTAAAAAGGACTCTCAAAAAGTAGAAACTGATAAAACATTTGAATGTAAATAGCTAATATTGACGTTAAAGAATTAATGGATAACTGGGAAGAAACTAAAAACAGACAGATGTACTCAAAAGACAAGAATCTGTTTCCAAGAAAAACATGAACACAGATTTTTATAACAGCTTTATTCAAAATTATCAAAATGTGTAAGCAAGGTATATGTTCTTCAAAAGATGAATGCATACACAGTTGTGTTGCATTCATAGGGGGAAACGCTGTTTAGATCTTTTAAGAAATGTTACTTCAAATCAATAAGAGATATGAAAAAACTTAAATGCATATGATGCAATGAGAAAAGACTGAAAAGATCACATACTATACAGTTACAATTAAATAATATTTTTAAACAGACAAAATTTTAGAGAAAAAAGGGTTAATCATTTCCAGAGGTGAGATGAATAGGACCATAGAGGTTTTAAAAGGAAATAACAGAATTCAATATGATAATTTAATTTCAATACAATTAATATAAATTTTCCAAAACATAAACAGTGAAGATCAAGCTGATTCCCATTGTATTGCCTACTTCACTTTCTCTTCTCCCCCATTTTATTTGAAATGGGTTTTTGTTCCACACAATATTTTCAGACCATAATTTAACAGATCCCTCACCATCTCATTTAAAAAGTTCTTTTTCTCTTTTTAGGAAACAAAGAAAGCAAGATAATATTAACCGACCTATTATAAATTTTGTATCTTGTTATTTGGTATTCTTAATTATTTTTCCCAAAGCCATTTGTTCAAATCAATTGATGGGCAATCTCTCTAGTCCTTGAAATATTGCAAATGTTAACTCCAACATTATTTTATAAATATAAGCCTAAGATTATTTTAAAACCATTAAAAGATACATAGGGTGACTTAACACATATTTTAAATAATTAATTATATAAAAATATGTAATATATAAATAAATATATAAATAATTATTAAATGAAGTCAAAAGAAAAGAATATTCTGCAGAAAAATAAAGCAGAGTGACATGTATAGGTCAAAGTACAATATATAGTATTTTCAGAAGAAAAAACAAAAGGACAATACTTTTTTCAGCAAACAACATTTGTACTGCTTTTTACCAAAAGTAACTTGTTTACTCTACTTAAAGGACCTGTTGGTGTGGAATCACTGTCTTCTTGACAGACACAAAGCAGAGATTTGAATATATCAAGAAATGTGAATACCAGGAACTAAGCTTCCCATAAGGTTTGTCATCTCATACATTAATCGTTTCATTTTCTTCTGTGTAATGGTCTTTCAAAAATGTAGTAAGACTCTTTAGTTCAGTTTTTTTTTGAAATAACATGTTCTTAATACAATTAATCTGATTAATTAATTTTTTTCTCTTAATGAAGTAGAAAACAAAAGGCAAGAAGAAAACTCAGAAGTATGTTTCCATTTATGTTCCATTGGCAGAAACTGGATCTCATTCTCAGATCTAAATTGATAATATGGAAAAAGTACTTTTTTGCATGTCTCTAAGAACAACGAAAATAATTTGGCTTTGGCACCAAATGTTCCAAGGAAATCAAAAGGATCATGAGAAGATCACTAATAGAAGCGGGTAAGAATCTGATTAGAATAGAGGTAGGAGTGAGAGAGTTTTGATATTATTGTTGCTAAAAGAGTAAAAGAGAACAAGAAATGCTGTTAGAATATAATAGAAAGGAGAGGCACATTATGGGGGAAAATGTTACTAAATTGTTACATTTGGTAACATAGAGAAAAAAATGTATCCAATACTGAGGCTCTTAGAAAAGAGAATTCTTGGAAGAATGTTGATAGTACTATCCAAATGGAGTTTTGGACAAAACAAATACAGTGAGAGATACACTAAAGAATGAGCCATTCTTCTCAATTGAAGTGGAATTTGGGGGACATGAAAATGGCTTGGAATAAGCTTTTAGCCAACAAAGAATCACAAAGTAAGAACGAACTGCAAATGAAAGATCCTAGCCAGAGTGGGGGTGTAAAGTCTTCAGTTAGAGAGTCAGCAAGACTGAAACAAGTTGACTCAGACATTTCCAAATGTCCTTCAGTGGGTCTTAATCACATACCTTCAACTTCAATTCTTTTAAATAATAGGAATTAGCATGGTCTTTAAAACAATTAGGGAAGAATTCTTTTAAGAGTTCCACTATATTGTAATACTATGCTGGAAAACATTATTTTTTTTCAATTTTTAATGTAATTTAATTATAACATTTCTCCCTTTCCTATTCTTCCTCTAATTGTTCCCCCATGCCCATCATCACTCTCCTTCAAATTCCTGGGCTCTTTTTAAGTTATTTTTTTATTGAATACATACATGTATCTGTATATACACATATATTTCTAAATGTAACTGAATGCATCCATATAAAGTTACTTGTGTGTATGTTTTCTGGGTTGATTGACTGTTTGGAGCCAGACAAGCACTTGGTGTGCTCTCCCCTTGGGAGGACCACCTCTATCACTCCCACTCCCAGTGTTAAGTAGTTGCCTGAAGTTTTATTCCATTCTCCTAAGACTGATTCTCTACTTTTTTTTTTTTTTTTCTGCTTCAAAAGAACAAGGATAAATAGGACTTCTTTGAAACCTCAAACTATGATGGCAGGGAAGCAGTATGATAAAAATATTTAAGAGTCAAAAGGCTTAATTTAATTATGGAAAATATCACTTGCATGATGGAGCAAAAGTTCTTTATGAAACACTGATATTCATAAAGAAAACATAAGCCTTAATAAAGAAAAAAACATTTAAAAAGACCTAAGACTAGCTAGGTTGCAGATGTATACTAGGCTCTTACTATTGTGTCTTCCCATTTTCTATATTTTTATGAAGGTGTCTATCATGGATATCCCAAACTGTTCAAACAACACAGCAGTGGGGAGAGAGAGTGGTAATTGACGCTTTCAGTTCCAAAGTCCTTTGAATAACAAGAATGATTAAAAAAAATTATAGTGTAGGATTTCCTGACTTTTGACTCTAATTTAGAAAAAAACTTGGATTTCATACTTACAGCATAGCAAAATTAGATTTTATGTGATACAAGGGGAAAATATATTGCATAAGTAAGGGAATGCAAATTGGTAGATTAAAAAGTTTTATAGGAAAAATCATATTTATAGTAGATGGATACAAAAATACAGCTTGGCCCACAGGAGCTTTTGAAGTTTTCTTTAAAGTCTCATCAATATGGGAGTTTAATTTACTTTAACTAGGAAAATGTGAGAGAAATGAGGGTAAATATTTCTGAGAATGTGTCAGCAAAGGCTGTTCATTACTTCAGGGTTTTCTGTGTGTGTGTGTGTGTGTGTGTGTGTGTGTGTGTGTGTGTGTGTGTGTGTGTAAGAGAGAGAGAAACAGGCAGAAAGAAAGAGACAGAGACAGAGGGGGGAAATTTCTTTGATTCTTGCTCAACTCTGAATTCGTATACTAAAAAAAAGTCTTCCCTCAGAGCCATGATAAGCCTAGATAGGGAGACCACGAATATATCCCTGGAGGAAAAAAACAAGCAAGCAAGCAAACAAACAAACAAAAAGAAATGGCCAGCTAAAGCTTATGAATGCAGAGTGCTAACGCCTGATAAATATTACTTTTTAAAAATTATTTGATGAGCTGGGAAGTGGTAAAGCATGCCTTTAATCCCAGAACTCAGGAGGCTGAGGCAGGAGGATCTCTGTGAGTTAGAGGCCAGCCTCGTATAGAGAATGAGTTCCAGGATAGCCAAGGCTACACAAGAAACTGTCACTAAAAATATCAAAAACAACACAAAGAAATGGCTTTGATGAAAACTGAATAACAATAGTAAATACGATACTATGTCTGACAGAAACTCACTTTCTTTATATTTGAGAAAGTTTTCTGTTTCTGTTTTCAAGTATGTTTGCAGAACATGCACTGAGTAGCAATACTTTTACCTGTGCTTTGGACAAAATCTCTGCCTTCATAGCGTTCACAATCTATTTCTGGATTCTGGCAGTCAATAAACACATAGTTGTGAGACACTAATTCACTAATTATTGCTATATGATAAAGAGAACAGGAAGGTGAGATAATATTTAAAATCCTGAGACTTAGGAGTTTGTAAAATAAAATTTGAAACTAATTGAGGGGTTGTTTCCCTTAACACTATCAAAAGAGAGTTCCAAAAATAACTATTTTGAAAGATGTTTAAAGTGTGTGAGATTAATGTGAAAAATGAGTGTAAACGTGAGAGTGTAAATTAAGAATAACAGTAGGTAAGAATATATGCTGGATCCATATAGGCCATAGAGAATATGATTATGACTTTTCTGAAAGTTTCAGAACTGTCACTGGGGTGTTTTGCAGGATGTTGTAATGACATAAGAATCTTTCAAGAAGACAGTGGCATGAAGCAATTAAAAGAACAATTAGTGGTTCACGGAGTATGGCAATAAAGAAAAGGAGCTGACGATAGTGTTAGGTACTTGGAGTTAGGAAGTGAAACTGATAAAGAATTGCTTGTCTCATAAGATTGTAGATTAAAACCACTGAACTTCAAGATGACCCATAGCATAGGACAAGATATTTGAATGTTAGCAAACTAGAATGATTTCAAACTTCAGAAGCCCCTAGTATAATCTAAGTGTATCGTGAAAACAAAATAAAAAACAGAACTAACCAAGAGCATCGGAAATAAACATTAGTAGGCCATTTACATTAATAGGTCATAAACATTAATAGGTCAAATGTTAAAAATAAAAAGAAATAGTTAATCCTTGCTTCCAAGAACTTATTCTCTTTGAACAAGTTTTAATAAATCATAAAGAACGAGGAAAAGATTTTTTTATTTTTGCTTTTTATATTTGCAATGGCTACCTCTTCTGATATCTAGTTATTCTATTAAATCTTAATTTGTTTTCTACATGTAAGCAATATTCCCAAGAAGTGACATACAATGCTATCCTATGTAGTTCTAGATATTATTATTATTAAAATGAAGAAAGAGTGTTTCTTCATTTTAATTTAACCTACCAGTTAATTTGGTGCATGGTTTCACTATATCATTTTCCTCACGTCCCTGAAACTGATTACATGTCCTATGGGACCCTTGAACTCAGGATACTCTGGTTTCAACCTCTAAAATTCACCAACTCCAGGTATTTCCCGCATGCATGTTCTGAATAATTTTATGTAAACAAGAAGCAACTGAAGCTATGCTTCAGAGAGAAGCTTTCAAAAGGATGTGATGAACTGTTGTGTGGACAATGGAATATATGAATATATATATATACATATATATATAATATATATATTCTATATAGTAGAATATGAAACAGTAAAACTAAGAAACAGTAAAACTAAGAAAAGTCAACACACATGCAATTTCAAATACTGCAATAATTGTCCATTTTTCCTTTTTTTTCACTGAAGCATGAGGTTAACATGTAAAATCTAAATATATAAATTAATAAAAACAAGTCTTGAGCCGGGCGGTGGTGGCGCACGCCTTTAATCCCAGCACTCGGGAGGCAGAGGCAGGCGAATCTCTGTGAGTTCGAGGCCAGCCTGGGCTACCAAGTGAGCTCCAGGAAAGACGCAAAGCTACACAGAGAAACCCTGACTCGAAAAACCAAAAAAAAAAAAAAAAAAAAAAAAAACAAGTCTTGAAATTCACACTAAAAAAGTATAGAATACATGCAACCAGAATATGTATAGAATCAAAACTACCGTTTTAAACTTCATTGATGACAAATCAGACTTTGTATTTCTGTCTTTGAACTTTGCCCTTGAACTGGCCAAATAGAGGACTTAGGAGTTAAGATAACTTGCTGCTATTACAGAGGACAGGGGTCAGTTTCCCGTAAGCCCAGATCATTATTATGCCTAGATTCGCCTGTAACTTCATCTTCTAATAATTCAATCTTGTATAGCCTCCAAGGCCACTCATATGGTACACACACACACACACACACACACACACACACACACACACACACACTAAAATACATCACTTTATAAAGAAATACACTTGCCAACACAGCTTAAAGAAGAATAAATAGGTGCCAGGTAACAGAGACTGTGGTACCCAACATGGGGATGTGAACTTGAGAGCTAGATAGCCTGTGTCAAACCTTGATGTACCTGGTGTGTAAAAGCCCTTTTATTCTGAATTAATTGTTAAAGGAGAACTTGAGCTATGGGAGAAAGAAGGGTTTAAGCTTAATTTACACAAGAACAAAGCTTTGTACCTAACATCTGCCTGGACTTGGTGGTTGACTCAGTGTGTATGTTTACCTTATTTCAGGAGGCTAGCAGGTGGTCTGAATGATTATGTATCTGCAGTCTGTCCTTGGATATTTGAGAAGTGTCACAAATAAAATGCCTTTGTCCAGAGATCCCTGGCTGGATAATTGCTAATGGAGATGATTACAGAAAGGCAGACTTCTGGGTCTAAAGCTAAACAGGAGAACAAAAGCCTGGGAAAGTTATGCAAATATCCCAATAGGGGAACATTGTGCCCAATGAATGATCAATCAAACTGGAAAGCTACAATAACACACAAGAAATTCATTGTAGGGAACAGCTATTATATTCAAAAGCCAAAATTACCAACATACCTTAAGTCTTGGCTACCGCTGGAAAAGTCCTTGACTCTTCCAAGTTAAATGCTTTGCCATAGTCAGCTGAATTCCTACTTCATTTTTCTGCTGCTCACAGCAATTCCCATTTTTTGTTTAGTAAAAAAAAAAAAAAAAAAAAAAAAAAAAGGAGAATGTTTAATTGTCTCTAGGGCAGTGAGTGATGTAGATAATATAAAAGTTTAGAGATGAATGGAGGAATGATGGGTAATGATTTTCAAATTAATAATAAGTAATTAATTGTAGTGGGTGGCTGTATCAATAAACTAACATCTATACCAACGTAAAACGTTTTAAACAAGTTGTTCTTTAAAAGTAGGTTTGCCGGGCGTGGTGGCGCATGCCTTTAATCCCAGCACTCGGGAAGCAGAGCCAGGCGGATCTCTGTGAGTTCGAGGCCAGCCTGGGCTACCAAGTGAGCTCCAGGAAAGGCGCAAAGCTACACAGAGAAACCCTGTCTCGAAAAAACCAAAAAAAAAAAAAAAAAAAAAAGTAGGTTCAACAATCCATCATTTTATCCTATCATATCTATATCCTATATTTTTATATCATATCATATCCCCCTTTCTTCTTTTAGAAAGATATTATGACCAATAATAATTTGTAACCAACAATCTAAACAAAGACAAACACCCATAATCTATATTTTGAGAATGAGGGTGTAGTGTTCTAGGCTACTTCCTGCTGATGAAGGGCACTATATTCTTATGTGGATCCTGAGAAATTTAAGAATTATGGTCAAGTTCTGACTGAAATAATCTGTGAAGCTGCATTGTCTGAGCTAAGTGCCTTGAAGCCATTCTGAATGTTGGATCATCTGGGCCGTGGTGTCATTGCTGACCTTCCATGGGTTCTTGGCTGGTCAAACCATATTAGTCTGGAAGCAATACACAAGTTCTCATCTTCTGTGGAAACAAAAGCAGAACTTCTTTTCTAAGGCAATATATCCTTAGACACAAATTTTGAAGTTAAGATAATTTTAAAATATATGTATTGATTTAACTCATCAACCTTTACAATCAAATGACTTTCTGCAGTTAAAAATCCCAAAGACAACACAATCAAGATTCTCTGTTTAATATCCATCTTTATGTCGCTTATTTATTTATTTTTATTAAGAGATTTTCTATTCATTTTACATATCAACCATGGATTCTCCTGTCCTCCCTCCTCACCCCCCCCCCCCAACCTTCCCGCCAACTCATTCCCCATTCCCACTTCCTCTAAGGCAAGGTCTCCACTGGGGAGTCAGCAGAGCCTGGTACATTCAGTTGAGGCAGGTCCAAGCCCCTCCTTCCTGCACCAAGGCTGAGCAAAGTATCTCACCATAGACACGAGGTCCAAAAAGCTGGCTCATGCACTAAGGACAGGTCCCAGTCTCACTGCCTGGGGGCCTCCCAAACAGTTCAAGCTAAACAACCTCCTCACTTATCCAGAGGGCCTAGTACAGTACCATGGGGGCTCCTCAGCTATTGGTTCACAGTTCATGTGTTTTCAATAGTTTGGCTATTTGTCCCTGTGCTTTTTCCAATCATGGTCTCAGTATCACTTACTCATAGAATCCCTCCTCTCTCTCGATGATTGGACTCCTGGAGCTCAGCCTGGGGCTTAGCTGCACATCTCTGCATCTGCTTCTATCAGTCACTGGATGAGGGTTCTATCATGACAGTGTGTTCAGCCATCTGATCACCAAAGCAAGTCAGCTCAGGCACCCTCTCGACCATTGCCAGTAGTCTACAGTGGAGGCATCTTTGTGGATTCCTGGGGACCTCTCTCATACTCTGCTTCTTCCTATTCCCTTGGTGTCTTCATTTATCATGGTATCTTTTCCCTTGTTGTCTCACTCTGCTCCTGATCCAGCTGGGACCCCCTGCTTCCCTAAGCTCTCTTTCCCCCAAACCTTGCCCTCCATAACCACCTTCTACCCCAGTTTGCTCATGCAGATCTCATCCATTTCTCGGTCACTGTGTGATCCCTGTGTCTTTCCTAGGGTCCTCTTTTCTAGCAGAGCTAATGGCCCAGCAGTTTATATTAGTTTCTGAGTGATTATTTTATAAGTGGTTGTGGGGTCTGTGGGGCTGGACAGGACTGGAAAAAACTCCAGCTACAAGCTAGCCTCCCTGGAGCTGTGAGTTGCAGTCTGGTTATCTTTTGCTTTACATCTAATATCCTCTTATGAGTAAGTACAAACCATGTTTGTCTTTCTGAGTCTGCATTACTTCACTTAGGATGATATTTTCTAATTCTATCCATTTGCCTACAAACCTCATGAAGTCATTGTTTTTCTCTGCTGAGTAGTACTCCATTATGTATATGAACCATCTTTTCTTTATCTATTCTTCAGTTGAAGGGCATCTAGGTTGTTTCCAGATTCTGCCTATTACAAATAATGCTGCTATGAACATAGTTGAGCATATGTCTTCGTGATATGATTGAGTATTCCTTGGGTATATGCCCAAGAGTGGTACAGCTGGGTCTTGAAGGAGATTGATTCTTAGAAACCACCATACTGATTTCTAAAGTGTCTGTACAAGTTTGCATTTCCACTGGTGTAGGAGTGTTCTCCTTGTTCCACATCCTCTCCAAAATAAGCTGTCTTTAGTGTTTTTGATCTTAGCCATTCTGAAAGGTATAAGATAGTATCTTAGACTCATTTTCATTTGCAGTTCCCTGATGACTAAGGATGTTGAGCAACTCCTTAAATGTCTTTCAGCCATCTGAGATTCTTCTGTTGAGAATTCTCTGTTTAGCTATTTAGCCCATTTTTTTTTTAAATATTGGACTGTTAGGTATTTTGATGTCTAGTCTCTTGAGTTCTTTATATATTCTGGATATCAGCCCTCTGTCAGATGTGGGGTGGTGAAGATCTTTTCCCATTCTGTAGGCTGTTCTTTTTTCTTTTTGACTATGTCATTTGCCCTACAAAAGCTTCTCTGTTTCAAAAGGTCCCAATTATTAATTGTTGCTCTTAGTGTCTGTGCTAATGGTATTATATTTAGGAAGTGAAAGTGTTCAAGACTACTTCCTACTTTCTCTTCTATCAGGTTCAGAGATACTAGATTTATTTTGAAGTCTTCGATTCACTTGGACTTAAGTTTTGTGAATGGTGACAGATATGGATCTATTAGTAATCTTCTGCATGTTGACATCCAGTTATGCCAGCACCATTTGTTGAAGATGCTTTCTTTTTTTCCATTGTACAGTTGTGGCTTCTTTGTGAATCATTAGGTATTCATACACATGCAGATTAATGTCAGGGGTTTCAGTTCTATTCCATTGGTCCACATGTCGGTTTTTATGCCAGTACTAAGCTCTTTTTATTACTGTAGCTCTATAGTAGAGCTTGAAGTCAGGGATCCTGATGCCTCCAGAGGTTGTTTGGTTGTATAGGATTCTTTTGGCTTTCCTGTTTTTTTGTTTTTTGTTTTTTTCCAAATGAAGTTGGGTATTGTTCTTTCCAGGTCTGTGAAGAATTGTGTTGGGATTTTGATGGGGATTGCATTGAATCTGTAGATTGCTTTTGGTAAGATTGTCATTTTTTACTATGTTAATCCTACCTATCCATGAGCATTGGAGATCTTTCTATTTTCTCATATCTTTTTCAATTTCTTTCTTCAGGGACTTAAAGTTCTCATACAGGTCTTTCGCTTGCTTAGTTAGTTACCCCAAGGTATTTTATATTATTTGTGGCTATTGTAAATGTTTCTCTGATTTCTTTCTCAGCCTGTTTGTACTTTGTATAAAGGAGGGCTACTGATTTTTTTTTTAAATTAGTCTTTTATCCTGCCATGTTACTGAAGGTGTTTATCAGCTTTAATAGTTCCTTGGTCAAATTTTTGGGATCACTTTTGTATACTATCATATCATCTGCAAATAATGAAAGCTTGACTTCTTCCTTTCCAATTGGTATCCCCCTTGGTCTCCTTTTGTTGTTTTATTGCTCTAGCTAGAACATCAAGTACTATACTGAATAAATATGGAGAGAGAGGGCAGCCTTGTCTTATTCCTGATTTTAGTGGAATTGCTTTGAGTTTTTCTCAATTTAATTTGATTGTGGCTGTTGGCTTGCTGTAAATTGTCTTCATTATATTTAGGTATGTTCCCTGTATTCCTGATCTCTCCAAGATCTTTATCATGAATGCGTTTTAGATTTTATCAAAGGCCTTTTCAGCATCTAATGAAATAATCATGTGGTTTTTTTCTTTCAGTTTGTTTATATGGTGTATTACATTGACAGACTTTTGTATTTTGAACCAATCTTGAATCTCTGGGATGAAGCCTATTTGATCATGGTGGATAATTGTAGCTGGAGGGCTTCTCTCCAGGTTCCCCAAGTCCCGCAGTCCCACAATCCACTTATAAAATAATCACTCAGACGCTTATATCACTTATAAACTGTATGGCCGTGGCAGGCTTCCTGCTAACTGTTCTTTTATCTTAAATTAACCCATTTTTATAAATCTATACCTTGCCACGTGGCTGGTGGCTTACCGGCGTCTTTACAGGTTGCCTCTCCTGGCGGTGGCTGCAGTGTCTCTCCTCCTTCTTCCTGTTTCCCCAATTCTCCTCTCTCTTTGTCCCGCCTATACTTCCTGCCTGGTCACTGGCCATCAGTGTTTTATTTATATAGAGTGATATCCACAGCAGATAATAGTTTTGTTGTGTTCTTGGAGTCTGTTTGCCAATATTTTATTTAGTATTTTTCCATCAATGTTCATGAAGGAGATTGGTCTGTAATTCTCTTTCTTTTTTGCAACTTTTTTTTGGCTTGGGAATTAGATTAATTGTAGCCTCATAGAAGGAGTTTGGTTCATTATTTAAGAAATAGTAGAAATATTTTTAATGTGAACTTTCTTGGGCATATTTTGTATATGCTTATATACATGAGAAAGAGAAAAGAAAGAAGGAAAGATAGGAAGAAAGGAAGAGAAAGTAGAGAAAATAAAGTTTCATGAATACTATTATATCCACAGTTAATTTATGTTCATATGCCATATATAAAACATGCATATAATATGATCATGGTAGATGAAGAATATCATATGCTCTAGGTTTGTCAAGATATAGCCAATAAGAGTTTTATTGACATTTCTGTTATGGTAAAACCAGGCATGAGTATTAAAGGAATGCGTGGACTAAAATGTCCAGGTCAGGAATAATGAAGATGATAAATAAGCCTTACAGTTGGGTAATAGAAAACCAAGTTGAACATATAAGGGAAAAGATAGAGACCCGAGACATCAACATCATTCTGTTTAGGCAGGCTCTGGTCCACTTCCCAGGGAGACTTCTCTGGGGAGCATTTGCAAGGCATCATTGCCCCTTTCCCAAGTAAATGTCTCAGCTTCATGAGTAGTTAGACCTTTACAAATTTCCATGCATCAAAAGTATCTTTTTGGTTCAGACTCAATTGTGGTTAAGGTCAGTTTCCAATAAAATTTCTTTCTATTCAAGGAAAAAGACCACCCCAGGCTGACCTAGTTAGAACAAAATGAATTTAAATGATAAACTAAGATGTGCTAAGTCCAGATTTGAAAGACAATGTCATTGCTGCTTACCTCCATCCATAATCCACTCTGGCTGCTGTAGTTTCATTTCTTCTTTGTCAACAGCTGAAACAAACCATGACTTCATGCTCACTGTACCTTCCTTCATGTTGATTTTTCTCTTTGGAAATAAAAAAAAACTGGATTGTTGTTTTGATTGGAGTTAGAGAAATGTAGGAGGGGATATCTCTTCTCATTCATAACATCTATATCTGTAAAGCATCTGAGGGGTTAAAAAGTAGGGAAAGGAAAGGATATAGGAACCAACTTACAGTTACTTGAATAGTTGACACAAAGTACGGCAGCTAGAAATCGACAGTTGATATTTAATTTCTATCATAAATATATAAAATTATCACAAAGCACACTAATGAAGATAGAAGCACCTGCTTTCATGTAGAGAAAAGACATGTTTATCTTTATGGACCAGATTTTTCAAGACAAATATATATTCTTTAAATTCATAAATTAATTTTTTTCATTTGAACAATTTTCTGGTGTTTTATTTTAAAACATCATGTCTTAACAGGCACTTGTTTTTATTATTTAATCAATGAAAAGAAATTGTTGAAACTTTGCCAAAAGGTATATTTTAATGCATCTAAATGTCACACATTTTCAGTAATGTCTTATTTTTATTCATTCTTTTGTGAAGAATGAAGTTTTAATTGAGCCAGACATAGTAGTGCATGACTTTAATCCCAAAACTTGGGAGGCAGAGTTCAAGGCCAACCTACTATATATGATGAGTTTCAAAACAACAGGTTCTCCTTAATAGAGAGACTACATATCAAAAAACAAAATTAAAAAGAAGAAAACCTTTAAAAATTGTGAGTTTCATTGTCGAAGTGTTTTATACTTTAAAACATTAGGAAAACAGAAAAATTATTAATCAAGCATGGGTTAGTTATATAATATAATAAATTATAACATAAAATCTCACAAGCATATTTTCTATGAAATATTGTCTCTGCTTATAGCCAAACTGTTCAGTATGGAATATTGTGTTGATATTCAGTGGTGATAATGTGTTCTCCAATATATTGTGCACCCTAGTAAATTTATCTGGGGTCAGAGAACAGAACAGCCACTAGACATAGAGGCCAGAAAATAGTGGCACACATGCCTTTAATCCTAGCATTCAGGAAGCAGAGATCTGTCTGGAACTCTGTGAGTTCAAAGCCACATTGGAAGCAGCCAGGCATGGTGACATACACCTTTAGTCCCAGGAGGTGATGGTGGGAAGCAGAAAGGTATATAAGGCATGAAAAACAGCAACCAGAGCCTGGTTAAGCTTTTAGGCTTTTAGCAGCACAGTTCAGCTGAGATCCATTTGGATGAGGACTCAGGGGCTTTCAGTCTGAGGAAACAAGATCAACTGAGGAACTGGTGATGTGAGGTGGCTGTGGCTTGTTCTGTTTCTCTGATCTTTCAGTGTCCACCCCAATACCTGGCTCTAGGTTTGTTTTTATTAATAAGACCTTCAAACAATTCATGCTACAGAACATAGTTTATCTGTCTAAAACAAATTAATATAATTAACCTATACATCTTTTTGGACTTAACACTATTTGTGTGAGAAAAGATTTGGAAGTTGGAGAAATTAACTCAGTGGTTAGAGCACATTTTGTTTGTACATTAAGACCAGGGTTCAGTGCCCAGCTTCCACACGGTTCACAACTGAAAATCACCCCAGTTCCAGGGGATGTAGGGCCCCCTTCTAACATCGACAGATATCAGGCATTCCCATTGTGTCAAAATGTACATGAAAAACCCACTTGTACATATAAAATAAATCTTTAAAAGACACAGCAACCTTTTGTTTCACACCTTAATAAACCACATCACATTGGCCGAGGCTGAGACACCCATCTTTTTTTTTTTTTTTTTTTTTTTTTGCATTACTCAAACATTTCATCTTTTAGTCAATTCATGAAATTTGTGTGTTTACATATCTTTCTGTAAATCTTCAACAGTATCAAATATTGATATTCATATATCTTTAATGTACCACTACTGTAACTATTCCTTACCATTTTTCTTAAACACATCTTTATACCTAATAATATTTAATGGTTCGATTCAAATTACCAATGTGTTTCCAAACTCCAGAATTCAGTTTCACGATTGTCTCTTAATTGTTATTTGTATTTCATGTCTCCATTGCTGAGGTTCTACTCTGACTTGCTTGGTGCATGTTTGCTTTGGCTAGCTTCCAATTTATACATTTTACTTCATTTACTTCAATTCTTTCTTTCATATAAAACCATTTCATTTGAATTACACTTGTGTATATTAACTGTCAGTTCAAAATTATACACATTGGAATTTATAAAATAAAACCAAATCTAGTATCTTGGAACAACAAACATTATCTAACAATACCTATGAATGAGAAATAATGTTTTTACAAATATTTCTATAGTAAAATGAGCCACTGGGAAAACTCCTTACTTAAAAAGTAGATCACACAATGTCAAGAAAACTAGGATGTTTGAATATTGTTAGCCTCACAAATCACTATTTTATATTTCATATTTTCCTGTTTATTTTTAACAAAATTACCTCTTGGATAATTTCATACATGTATGTGTACAACACATTCTGAATAGTGGATAGTGACCTGTATCTTCAACTAGCATTTAACATTAAGTTTCTTCTAACTGGCATAAAGATTATTTTACTTTATTTCAAGGACTATTTACTTAGGTATTTATTTTGAACTTATATGCATATATATATCAAAGTTATTATATGTTTATAATTCCTAAATTTCCTTACTGCCCATGAAATCCTGATCCCAGATTTGCCTATGATGTTTGTTCTCCATTTCTTTATTCTCTCTGACTCAGGATATGTCTACATACAGCACTTACATTGATTAAATACATTTTCGCCAGTTTAGGTGATAGATTTATATAGCATTAAAATCCTCCTTCTTTCAAAATGATACTAATAAATCTAAAATATTTCCATAAAGTTAAATAACTCTTTATAATCCCTAAACACTGAACATTTTGAAGCCCTTACAAAATGCTTCAGTGCTTTCAAATTGCCTTGTGAAATAGGGAATGATTTAAAGGTTCTGGAGAACTATATTTCTTTAAAATTTTTCAGCTTAGAATTGAATAAAAGTACATGTGAGAATGTTCAAGTTACTGAACAAGTACTACATTAACGATCTCACATGTGGTCCCGAAGCCTAAGCAAGTACTAAGAATGAAGAGGTGACTCAGTATACAAAAATGAATGTTATAACTCACTTATCATTCAGAAATAAAGTTCAGAATAATTCTTTTTTTTTTTTTTTTTTTTTTTGGTTTTTCAAGACAGGGTTTCTCTGTGTAGCTTTGCACCTTTCCTGGAACTCACTTGGTAACCCAGGCTGGCCTCGAAAAAGGTGATCACAGAGATCACCCTTTACCTACACAATAAATCAGTTTCCAGTATGATATTATCTATTTTTCTGTGCATAAGAAAGATAATTTCTAGTTATACCATAATGTAAGATTGTTTTTATATGTAGGTTATTTTTTATAATTTCTTCAATTTTAAGGAAATACTGAATTATTATATTATTATGAATGAAAGGAGTCAGATATTTTGAAATTAATTTAAAGTGAAAACTTTTAATATTATTTATTTTAAATATGAATATCAATTCTTAATTACCCAACAATAAAGACATTGTGTTCTATTGTACAGGAGGTTGGTGAATTAATCAATTTCATCAAGCCATATGACATACCATACAGTCCTTGGATTTAGAAATTATCTACTTCAACTGAACAAAATTGGCAAGGGTAACAGAAAATTTTAATCTTAAAACATCATTTTAGAGATATTTCATACTCCCCACAGATTGCATTACAATAATACCAAGCTGTCGATTTTGCATTTTCCATATTGCATGGCACAATCAATACTGAATTTTCAACAGTCAAACTGACTTGAAAGAATTAAGCATTTAAGGGTTCAAATAATAACAGTTAGTTTACAATAATTGTTGTAGTTCACTCCTTTAAAATTCTATTAAACCAGTCTACATGAAATTACAAAAAAATACAAAAATGGCAGATATCAATTACCCAATTTTTACAATGCAAATAATATACCAAAATATAAATGACTGTAACAAAACAGAACATTGGCATTGATGATGTCAAGATAGAAGAAACTTTGCCTTCCCTTTGAGGCTCTCTCAATATTCCCCTTCTCAATAACACCTCTTTCACTTTATGTCAAAGAACCTTGGTATACACTAAATGGTGTATATAATTTTGTCATTCTTAACAAATAGAATCATGTAAGATCTAACTTTTTCAGTTAGTGTAAGTTCTTTTTGATTTGTCCAGATAGTTGTATGTATTAACACCTATTCCTTTATGCTGTTGAGTAACAATCCATGGCATGAACTGAGGACCATAACTTTTTAAAGAATATTTGCAGTTTTCAACTTTGAAGCAGTTATGAACAAAAATGCATACCTTGTTAAGGGTTTATGTGACCATAAATCTTTATAATATTTTAAGTCATGTTTTTAATTTCAATAGTCCCTTACTAAGATTATTTTCCAGATCCAGATATTTATTAATGAAGTTGAATTTATTTTATTATTTCACAGATTCTGCAACACAGTTTTCCATATGGAATTTTCAAAGGCCTTGAGTGTTAGTTATAATTTCCTGTAGTACTTCCTCTGCCTTTCAAGGTGGAGAGAGGAGGATAGGTAGGTAGCTTAAGGCCAGCCTCTGCTACCCTTCAAGTGCATTGCCAAACAGGTCTGTAGGAAACTTTGTCTCAACAAAGCAAAACAATTCATATTTGATAGTCCTGCTTTTACAATCACTTCAATTTCCAGCAAAGTTGTTGAGTCTTCCCATCTAGAAAATTATTAATTTTTTTCAATTGAAATTTTATATTTCACTTTGGAGGATGTAATTAAAATTTGCTTGAAACAAATAATTACAATAAAATATTTTAGTATTTTGTTTCTGCTAAAACAAATTTGTGTTTTTGAGATCAAAGACCGTTATCTCCACTGGATCACAGCATATTTTCTGAGTCATTTGAGCATGCTTATAGACCTATTTTTAATATTTTTGTTAGATCTACTTTTAATATTTATTTGATTTCCTTTTTCTGTATTTCTGGTCCTCTTCCTATATTAAATTTACTAGATAAATGTTCTATCATATACAGATATCCATCTGGAGCTATATACATGTATATATGCATATGTATGTATACTATGTATGCATATATATATATTATATATATATAATATATATATATATGTTGGCTAGATTAAACCCTACTTTATTCTTCCCTTTTAAGTTATTTTTATTTAGTTACATTTTTAAAAATTCCATATAGATAGCAGAACAATGATTTCTATGTCTATGTTTTTCTTCTGTTTGAATAACAGCTGCTATGAGATGTTCTGTATGTCCTCTGGAAACTCGTTCTTGGGTTCCGCGTGGCTTTACCCAGCAGGTCCGCATAGAGGATGATTAGGACCATGGGCCTGAGTACAGGTGTCTGAGATGGTCTGCACTTGGCTGTGCTGGGGGATGGTCTGTATGTCAAGTTGCTCTGATTGGTCAATAAATAAAATCTGATTGGCCCGTGGCTAGGCAGGAAGTATAGGCGGGGCTAACAGAGGAAAAAAGAAAGAACAGGAAGGCAGAAGGAGTTACTGCCAGCCTCCCGCCAGGAAAAGCAGCATGTGAAAATGCCAGTAAGCCACGAGCTGTGTGGCAAGGTATAGAATTATGGAAATGGATTAATTTAAGATATAAGAAAAGTTAGCAAGGCGCCTGCCACGGCCATACAGTTTGTAAGTAATATAAGTCTCTGTGTTTACTTGGTTGGGTCTGAGCGGCTGTGGGCTCAATATTTTTAAAATATTGAGATCTTCTCATCCATGAATATTGTATATTCCCCAGATTTGCTTGTCCATTTATTTTGTTATCATTATATGTTTTTCCAGCATTTATGGTAGTTTGAATAAGAATGACCTCCATAGGTTCAAATGTTTTAATATATAGTGTTTATTTGAGGGGAAGTTTGGGAAGTATTAGTAGATCTGGCATTGTGAGAGCAGGTATTACACTGAGGGGTTTGAGGTTTTAAAAAACTCATGCCATTCTTGATGTGACCTTTCTGCTTCCTACTAGTAGTAGATCAAGATGTCTGTTCTCATCTGTTCCCACATCCATGCCTTCACTTGCCCATTATGTTCTCTAAACTTCTGAAAATATTAACCCAATTAAAAACTTCTTTTTAAGTTGCCTTTGTCATGATGTTTTCTCCAACAATATAAAAAACTAAAACAAATAAACATCTCTTCCATATGTTATGTTAAATTTACAAATAATTGTTTCGTTAGTTCTCAATGTTTGTAATTTATGACTTCAGTTTTATTACCATCTATGGAACAATTGACACTATAGAGAATAAAATGCAATTTCATATATTTTCTGATCTATGAGCTTATGCCAATTCCTCTGTATTAATTATTAGGAATATTAGAGGGGAATAGTGGGGCTCAAAAGAGCATTTTGAAGTTGGAAGAGAGGAAATGTGATCAAACACTTAATACTAATGTATAAAACTTCCGAAGAATATTTACTAATGAGATCTGTAGACAAAATCCTTGAAATATTGAAATAGCAAAAGAATATACCCAATCAGCTGTATATTGTTCAACCATCCCAATGAGCATGACATAACAAAGTAGTATTTATAGAAATTGCAAAGTTGAAGGAAAGAGAAAAAGATATGCCATTATAATACAAGAAAATATATCAAAAAGAGAAGCAATGCTTTCTTAGATGGATATTCTGTGCTGGAGACCACACACATGTTAAGACATTGATTTACTTCAGGAAATCTCACAAAAAATATATGAGAAAATATTTGTTGAGTTGCATATCCAATGGATATCCAGAAAAAGAGGAACTGAGGAAAGAAAAACAATAACAACAACAACAACAACAACAAAAAAAAAAACACAGGTGTCGAACAAAACTAAAAATTACTTTGTAATTATCAACAAACCAGGAATAAAATAATAGAGCTTGTTTTGATTATGATGATAATCTATTTTCTACCTAGAGTCTATAACCTGCCAAATCACCAAGAGGTGTGAAACAGACTAAAGTATTTTGAAATGTAAATATTTAGGAAAAATGACTCTTGTAAATAGCTTTTTAGAAAGATGGAGGCTACTTATCAGTATCCAACATGAATGCATGAAGAATGAATATAGGTTTTGATCTTGGAAATAGCTCTTCCTCACAGTTTTGGTTAGTAAAGTAAGAGGATAGCAATTGTGCTTAAGAATTTGGATGAATATACCTAAAGGTCCCAGTATTCCCAATGTATACCAAAAATAGCAAATAGGTCTGCATCAGTAAATACATTTGACTAGCCAGCATGATGGCTCATGGTTAAAGACTCAAAACTCAGAAGAGTGAGGCAGGATGAGTTTAAGATCAAAGCCTGTCTTAACTACTTTCCTCATGAGGTTTGGTCAGTTTAACACAGGCTATGATTATGAGGGAGGAGGAAATTCAGTTGAGAAAATTCCCCCATCATATTTCCTGTAGGCTTGTATCAGGACATTTTCTTGATTAAGTATCGGTGGGGAAGGACTCAGTCTTTTAAGGTCTCTGCCACCACTGAGCTCTGGGTGCTATAAAAAAGCTTGCTATGTAAGTCATGGGGAGTAAGACAGTGTGCAGGATTCTACCATGGTTTCTATTCCAGCTACTAATTCCGGATTCCGGATTTGAGTTTTTGCCCTGGTTTCCTTTGATGTTGTACAGTCATCTGGAAAAGTAAGTGAAGTAAATCATTTCTTTCCCAAGTAGTTTTTGGTCATGATGCTTTATAGCAGTTATAGAAAGGTAACTAATACATCTATGTAACAAGATTCTGATTTAAACAAAACAGACTGTACAGATGGATACTATACATGCCCATGTATTCGAAGAAAGGGTATAAATAATTACATTACAATGTCATAAGTCTCAGGAAACCTCTCAGAAGAGGGAGTGGAAAGATTGTAACAGCCAGAAGACAAGAATATATGCTGTTCTAGGAGAATAAATTGTTCCTCCTAGAAATGACAGGGAAATGTCATGTACACTACACTAACAGTGTGGTTGCCTATTGAAGATCTGAACAAGAATAATGGCAAGAGAAGCACTAACATACAAGGTCAAATCTCGCAGAGCCACATTCCTAGACAATGAACTACAGGTAGCTAAGTGATGCTGACAGCAAAAGTATTAGCCCTGAAATCATATATACAAGTAACATAACATGGACTAAGCAGGTTGCCTTCATAAGTTTAAGTATATTTATTACATTTTTAAAGGGCCATGAACTTGAGATTCTTTTTAAATTCTCAAGTGCATTATTAGTTCTATAGGGGTGGATGAAGGGAGAAGAGAGAAGGGGAGAATGGTATAAATAAATTCTAATTTTAAAGATTTTTTTTTTATAAACCACAAGATGAAAAGCAGTTCACATTCAATTATTTGATTGCACTCCTATTTAAATATTTTATATGCAGAATTCTTAGTTTTAGTCAGTGGAACATTAGATGATTTCCTAGAAGGAACTCGCATTTTACAAAGTAATATATTCTTCAGAAAGAAGATTATTGTGGTCCCTCTGTAACATATTCAACTTTCATTTACATTTTTGTTTATTTTATATGCATGCATGTATTTGTATGTGCATGTTTGGGGTGTGAATGTGTCACCATCCACCTATGGAGGTCAAAGGAAAACTTTCTGAAATAGATGCTGTATTCAAGTCATTGTGCTTGGCTATCGGGATATTACCAAATGAGCCTTATCTCTGCCCACACATTTGACTTCTCTTTCTCTATTTGGATGTTATTTACTTAGTTCATCTTAGTATTTAAATATCCACGATTGTATGAGGCTTTGAGTGATAGTTTTACTTGTATTGTTGAACATGTTTATACTTCTGTAATTATCATCCAATTATTGTCCAAACACATATAAGTGAATTTGTTGATGAAAAATTTAAAAGTAAAATATATATATATGTATATATATATATATATATATATATATATATATATATATATATAAATATGCCTCCTTTGAAATTCTTTTTTCTAGTTTTAAATTTAATTCAAAATCTATGTTTTGTATGAGTTGGTAAATAGTCACAAACTTAATATTTTGAATTGTTATATTCAATTTAAGACATGTTTTCTATCTAGTGGTCATTTTAAAAGACAATACAATGTTCCTTTGAATTGCTTTAATATCATATGGAAATTACAAATGTTAATTTTAATTCATGAGTTAATTTTATGACATAATTACAACTCTCTAATAAACCAGAGTGATAATGAAATCATAAATACAGGTTGCAACTTTTGACTAATTATCCATCTTATATTTTCACAGGGAAAGAAATACCCTGAAACTATCCAATTTTCCAATGAAAGCAGAATATTACGAAGCCAAAAGCAGCTTTTGTGTAACGATAAAAGCATTAAAGTTCTTGCCTTAATTGTGATAATTTGGGACAAATTAGGGAGTCTTGCAGTGAGCAATAGTCTAGTCATACACCCCTAAGTGTTCTTAATCAATGTGCAGGATTGCTTGGTGAGCAGTACTCTGAAACCCAAGAGCTTTTAGTAAAGACCAGGTCAGCATAAGAAGGCAAGTTTTTATTTTTCATTATCATTTTTTTTTGTATTTTTTGGTGAGTATTTTTCAATATGCTACAATGTATCATGACTATCAATCTATGATATGCATCATTACAATTTATTTTTGTTTGTATTTTTCTAATTCTTTCTAGAACACTTAGCTTTATGCTGGTCAATAATATAATTTTAATTGAAATGTTTGTGTAAATGAATGTAATGTTATAACATTATTTATGATACTAGTCAGTTTTCTGTATAAATGTGGCTGGCTGGCTGGCTTCTCCTTCAGCTTAGTTGTAGAATTACTGTGGAGTAGTGCTGTTCAGAGTTCCCCTGATTCATATTCTGCTTGGTTACACTGAACAACAGGCATTCGATGTTGTTTGTCAGTTGAGTTCAGCAAAGGGTCAAAGAAGGAAGTGTGAGAAGTGCAATTGGTATTACAAATCCAGGTCAAACGTGAGAAAATTACTTACAGAAAATGGTCTTCTCTTAGAAACAGATTTGGTCCCTGTGCTTTTTCCAATCAAGGTCTCAATAATTCTCGCCCATACAATCCCTCCTCTTTCTCACCGATTGGACTCCCAGAGCTCTACCTGGGGCCTGGCCGTAGAGCTCTACCTGGGGCCTGGCCGTGGATCTCTGCATCTGCTTCCATCAGTCATTGGAAACACATGAACTCTGAACCAATAGCTGAGGAGCCCCCAACTGGATCAGGCCCTCTGGATAAGTGAGACAATTGATTAACTTGAACTGTTTGAGAGGCCCCCAGGCAGTGGGACCGTGACCTGTCCTTAGTGCATGAGCTGGATGTTTGGAACCTGGGGCCTATGCAGGGACACTTTGCTCACCCTGAGTGAAGGGAGGAGGGGACTGGACCTGTGTGGACTGACTCAACCAGGCTGAGCTGGATCCCTAGGGGAGTCCTTGCCCTGGAGGAGATGGGAATGGGGGGTGGGCTGGCAGAAGGGCTGAGAGAAGGGGAAGGGAGGAGGGAGGACAGGGGAATCCATGGCTGATGTATAAAATTAAATTAAATTATAAAATAAAAGAAACAGATTTTGTTAAAATAAATATTCCCAGAGAGATATTTTTATAGATGCATACGCCTATAAAGTCACTTAAGTAAAAAACAAAACACCAACAGTTCTTGCCCCTCCCCCCCAAAAAACAAACAAGTTCATCAATCTCTGAGTCCTTTTTAGCTAATTAAATTTATTCTCAGACATTGTCACATACAATTCCATATAATACATTGTAATTACTCTCTCACCCATCTTTTGCTCTTATCTCAATTGCATCCCAAGCCATCATATAGACATTGGAAAGATAAATCTCTTTTACATATCTATATTGCTCTTGTTTCATTTGTGACCCCTGAATTTAAAGTGAGAACTGTGCATGACCAGGGCTGTGGAACGATCTACTGGAGTATGATGGCCTCTCTGGTTAACTGTGGGTTCAAGTCTGAAGACAATAACTTTTCCTTCCCAACAATCCACAAATAACCAATAGTTCCCCAAGAAGTCAGAGAGTTGTGTGAATGCCCCCTTCATCCGGTAAGTAACTGTGGATATACCATGCCTTGCTCAGGCCCATTGCCATCAATGCAGTTACTGTGAGTTCCTGACGGCAATGGCTCTCACGTATAGGAATATTGTTTTTCAGCTCTCTGTCACTGAGCTCTTATACTCTTTGTGCCCCTTCTTCCGGAATGTTCCCTGAATCCGAAAGGTGGTGGTACCCATGTCCTCTTCAGGACTGAGCACATAACAGAAACAGTTTCCAATGTATGTGTTGGACCTTAGGATTAAACCTGGGTTTTCATTAATGCTAAGAAAGCCCTCTACCCCCTGAGCCACATTTCTTTGATGGATTATTGAATTATACATACTTTGAAAAGAGTTCAACTTTTTACGCTAAATACATTTATAAACTCTAAAATTCTACAAATAGATAGCTACCAGATCTGAAGAGTGGAACTAAAAATTCACACCAAATGAGGGTGAGTCTCACATGAACAGCAAGCTACACAAACAACCACAGCATTTACACAGAAGACCTTGTTATGCTGTGGCTTGTTGATATACCTCTTAGGTCTGCTCTTTTCTGAAGAACACAGAGGAAGAGTGGATTTGGGGAAGAGGGAGGCTGTCAGGGACTGGGCAGAGTAGAGTGAGGAGAAATGGCTATCATGATGTAATGCATGAGAAAAGTATAATTATAAAATAAAAGAAAGGGTATAAAAGCTCATGGACTGGAGACTAGAGAAACTGGAGCACTGAAAGAAACAAAAGTCACATTTAAGTTTATCAACAAAATGTTCCTGAATGTATCCATGATTTGTAATTTTTCATGGAATATAATTTTAATACAATATATTGTGATTATATTTTCTTTCCCTTGTGTCCTCCCAGACTTCCCTGTATCCCCATTCATCAAGTCCATGCATCCTTAAATTCTCTCTGTCAAAAACAAACACAAAAAGAATAAGAAAAAGGAAGGAAGGAGGGAAGGAAGGGACAAAGGTATGAAACAAAGACAGAAAGAAAGAAATTGCTAGAGTCACATATTAACAGATACACACACACACACACACACACACACACACACACACACACACACGTCCATTAAGAAGAAAACTGAAATCAGAGACCATATTATATAAACAAAACAGTAAGGTATAAAATGTTCAGACCAAGCAATATGAGAAAAAAGCAATCTTAAATAATATCAAATAAACATTTCAGCTTCGTTTTGTGTTGGTCATCTAGTGCTAGGCATTGGGGCCTTACCAGAAATGTGGTTGGTGTAGCCAGAAAGACTCCATTGAAGAAGCCTATTTTTCTTTTTGTGAGAAGTTATCAATGAATGTCTTATGGTTTAGCGATTGGGCTTTTTCCACCAACCTTCTTAGCACAGGCATCTCATCTGTTCTGGACCCATGCAGTTCCTGAGCATACGACCACAGAGTCTGTGAATGTATGTATGTATGTGTCAGTCTTGCTGTGTCTAGAAGTAGTTACCTTGGTGTCATCCATTCCCTTTGGTTCTTGTGGTCTTTCTACATCCCCATCTATTTCACATTTTTAAATAAAAATGTGAAGAAATACTGCATGTCTCATAGTTCATATGATTTCACTAACTAGAGAAAAACTAATGTACTGAATTAACAAGAAAGCACTCCTAGAAATTTGAAAATAATTGTTATTTTCTGTCATCCACACAAACACATACAAATCCAAAGACTGTTGATGTGATAAAACATAGGAACACTGGCTATTGATTTCTTCACTAATTGCAAATTAAACGCTCCCCTAAAGTAATTGTTTTAGATTGTTAATATTGACACAAATTTTAAAGTGAAAACAATCAAAATTGTCATCTAATTAAATAGCATTTTTTTTCTATGAAAAACTAAAGAGAAGATCTAGTGTCTGATGTTGCTTGCTCCTCTATTAGATATTAGGAACAGTTAATAGGATTTTTGAAGAAACAATGTTATCTCAGCTTGTAATTCAATGCAATCCACTCAAAGTCATGTCTATATATGTTCATTTTCAGAAAATTTGACAAGAGGTAGAGAGATTTTATTACAGACACTATAGATTTACACAAACAAATGCAAACAGGCAAAGCAAACAAAATAGCAACAAAATGAGGACAATTCTGTACATTTGTAATCCCAGAAGGAGGCTCACAAGCAAAAAGGGGTTGAATGATACAGAGAGGTTAGATAGATAGATAGATAGATAGATAGATAGATAGATAGATAGATAGATGATAGATAGATAGATGATAGATAGATAGATAGATGATAGATGGTAGACAGATTATAGACAGATGGAGAAATATAGAGAGATGAGAGATATTTTCACATAATTGTTAACCATTGATGATGGATGTATCTAAGTCCAATGTCATTAGCTTTACTCTTACCTTAGTTGAAAACTATAATATAAACTTCAAGAGAAAAAAACAATGGTTAAATTCTTTAATAAGGAATATAATGCAAAACTTACCATCTTATTCTTACACAGAACCTTTAATTTTCACAACCAAAGATATATCTAATTCACCCAGTGTTTCCACCATATTTCAGCTGTATTTTATCTGCTTATTTGCTATCTGTCCTTTCATCTGTGAGCTAAAGTGTCACTCCATCTTCCAGACTGTTGGATCTCAGAGCACCTCTACTCTTCCTGCTGAATGGTCATCATTTTCCACACCAATGCTAAAGTCCATGTATAAGAGAAGTTATGTAAAGAATCAAGAAAATCAATACCTTACACATAGTGATAGAATATTATTTTAAGATGTGTTACATTTGTTTATGTTGCATTTCTTTAACTCTGTGAAGCTGTGCTACTTTGTCTATCTTAAACACCCGATGGTCTGAGAAAGAACTGAATAGCCAGCAGCCAGGAAGGAGAAAGGATAGGTGGGGATGATAAGCAGAGAGAATATATAGAAGGAGAAATCTGGGAGAAAAGAGGAATAAATAACTAGAGAAGGAGGAGCACCCAGCTATACAGCAAGACTCAGAGTAAGAAATAATGAAAGATATATGGAAACAGAGAAAAGTAAAATCCCAGAGGCAAATGACAGATGGGTTAATTTAAAGTTAAGAAAAGCATCCAGGTGGTGGTGGTGCACGCCTTTAATCCCAGAACTCGGGAGGCAGAGGCAGGCGGATCTCTGTGAGTTCGAGGCCAGCCTGCTCTCCAAAGCAAGTTCCAAGAAAGGCGCAAAGCTACACAAAGAAACCCTGTCTCGAAAAACAAAAAAGAAAGAAAGAAAGAAAGAAAAGCTAGCAAGAAACAATCCATGCCAAGGCTTGGCATTTATAAGTGAGAATAAGTTTTCATGTGTAATTTATTTAGAAGCTGGGCGGCAGGACTTCCCCCCCAAAAAAAACAGAGGCTAACCAACAACATTTTGGTGTACCAATGTGGTGCTTAAATTTTCATGTAAGGTCTAAAAACACTGGAAAAAAAAAAGAGGATACAGCTTCTTTAAATGTTTCTGCCTTACCGCAAGATCTTGGGCAGCCAGTATCTTAAGTAGAAACAAAAACCTAAGGGCAAATGTCTGCCATAATGCAAGTATTGGCATTCTAGAGGTCTAGGAAGTTTGAATACAGCTCTCAGTCACAAACCTCCAACTAGGCTGTGAGTTTTAGGCTTGGCTTTCATGATCAAAGAAGAGGACAGAGTCAGCTAAGAGCTACTTGAAGAGGATCCAGGTGTAGGTTAGCAGTTTAAAGATTTGCTCATATGATCAAAAAAGGCCAAGATATATGCAGTAAATACATTTCCAGATGTAAAAAAAAAAAAAAAAAAAAAAAAAAAAAAAAAAAAAAAAAAAAAAAAAAAAAAAAAAAAAAAAAAAACACTAAATATCTCCCAGTGTGTTTTACAATGTGCATAGGCTTAAGCAAGAAAGAATATGGGTATAGGTAGTCATAGAAAAAAATAGTAAAGTCTTTAAAGAGACAGTAAAAAAGTAATAAAAAAAGAATAAGCTATATAGAAATGTGAAATACACATGGAGTTTGGAAACTATGTTACTGTGTTAATTTTGAACTTTTTGAATGCTGACAAGGAAATAATAGCTGCTAAGAGACATGGAATTGTGATCTGGACTGAAAAACTGAACCAATCTAGATACTTTAGGAATGCCTTAACTTTAGAAAGATTTCAAAAATGTATTTGTCAAGTGGAAATCAAAAGTGCTTTGGAGTTTTGCTCCCACAAGAGATGAGAGGCTTTAGATTCCTTTGGGAATAATATGAGTCAGGTGTGATCAAGGGGGACCTCTTGATTCTTGACAGGTAATATACGTCGACAAAAGTTACGGCTGGTCTTCCCGGGAATTGACCATTATCTCACATTTTCTCAGGGACCCTTAAAAAAGATTCTTTCACCCAAGATGGCAGGAAGCAGTCTAGAGTAAACTATACCCACATTCCCAAGAGTTGGGGTGTGTGGGTCATTTTTAGTTATTTGGTGGGTTATGAATGTTTGTTATAATTTAGGAGACTATAGAAATGTAAGATAAAAAGACAATTATTAATCTCAGATATTGTACATTAGCATGGATTTTGGTGTATTGACACAAATTTAAAGTTATTTTTGTTACACTGTATATATGCTTCTACTCTTGTTTAAAGAGTTTTTGTATACTGATAAAAATTTAAGGTTATTTTTGTTACAATATATTGTAGGTATGTTTCTATTTTTGCTTGATGTATTATGCCTATGCAGTTCATTTGAAAATATAGGGTGAAGTTCTAGTTTTTAAAAGCTATTATTATACACTGTATAGGATAATCAGGAAACATAGGTAAGTGGTTTTTCATTTATAATAATCAAATTTGTACATATGTTAGGTATGCTTTTCAGATCATATAGAGATATATTTTAGATAGACAGATCATCTTCAAACCATTCATACCTACAGAATATGACATTTAAAATGTTTTGTTAACTTAGGGCTTTTCATGACAATAAGACATATCTGCTTCTGGCAGCACTAATTCCCATCAGAGAGGGGGGCATCAAAGAAACTCCTTATGGAGTTTGCCTTTAATGTGGCAAGGCTAGATATTTGGGCCAGAAAATTCTATTGGTTGTACTGTTTGACAGTATGTTCTATAAACTGGACATGCAGGACCCACAGTATAGTGACCACTGAACTTTGCCAAAACAAGGCAGGATGGTCCTTCAGGGTTCCTGCTTCACAGAAGAAACTGCCAGACATTCCGCAAGATACAAAGGAAAGTGACTAACAAACTTGCCCAATATAGGTGGGACAGTCTTTCAATTTCTCTGCTTCATTGAAAAGTCTGCCAGAAACTGTGGGCCTTTAGGCTGAAGATGGATGCCCCAACATTGAAGAGAAACTTTAAGTGATTATCCAGGCAGTCAGATGTCTCTGTCATTTCTAGAGTTTTTGAAAGTTATTTATAATGCACGTTTTGCTTACTTAAAAAATATTATATCTTTCTGGGACCTTTGATGGAGATGACTACTAGATAGTTATAGTTACAGTTTTTATTAGATATAATAGAAAGCAAATTAGGTATAAAATTTTGCATTTACTAAGATTGGATAGTTTATGGAGTATTTTCTTTAAATTTACCAGACAAAAATAAATTAAAAATCAATACAGTGTAAATGTAATCTTTAGTTGATAGTTGTCCTTACTGTATAGAGTCTTACTATATTAAATTTAAAACCTTTCATTTTTGTTTAGAAAAATGGGGAGAAATATGGTGGAATATTATTTTAAGGTGTGTTACTTTTGTTTATGTTGCATTTGCTTAACTTTGTTAAGCTGCATTACTGTGTTTGTCTAATATATCTGATAGTCTAATAAAGAATTGAACAGCCAATAGCAAGGCAGGAGAAAGGATAGGCGGGGCTGACAGGCAGAGAGAATATATAGAAGGAAAAACCTGGGAAAAAAGAGGAAGAAGTAGCTAGGGAAGGAAGTGGATTCTAGGAGCCAGCTACAAAGGTACACAGCAAGCCATAGAGTAAGAAATAATGAAAAAGTATACAGAAACAGAGAAAGGTAAAAATCTAGAGGCAACAGACAGATAAGTTAGTTTAAAGTCAATAAAAGCTGGCAAAAAAAGTCAAGCTAAGTCCAGGCATTTATAAGTAATATTAAATCTGTGTGTGTGATTTATTTGGGAGCTGGGTGGCAGGCCAGTCAAAAGACCAAAGACCAACGAACTACACCACATTCTTTTTTATGGCTAATTAAAATTAGATTAATACAAAACTTACAGAGAGTTATTTGTGATTTTCTCTGCAGAATTTTTGTATGTGGAATATAATTTATTAAATATGACCCCGATATTCCACAGAAATAATCTCTATATATTATAGGGAAACCAGCTTAAATGTGCATATTCCAAAACAGAGGATTTCAAATTTATATCATCATAAAAGTTCAAGGGTGATAATCTGATAATTTCTAAAAGTCATTTGGTGCCACTAATAAGGTAGAAGACCTGGGTATTCAAATTTAAATTGCCTCTATTCTAGCTCTACACTAAGGAATTTTTAAAGCTTTAAATTCATAGTTTTACTACATTAAATCTGTATGTCATTAATAATAAAATATTATAGTATTACTATGTTTCTTAACATGTTTCTAATATTGCACATTGATCTCTGTGTTACAACAACATGCTGTATAAAGCTGTCTTGTTAACCTGAGAGGGATAAGCTGTCCAGCATTCTGATTCTGATGCAAAACAATAGGTAACTCAATAGTGTACCTGTTGCTAAACTAAGATATTCAGTCAGTGAGATGAAGTAAACTAATTATAGCTTAATATATTTTCAAACTACAATAAATGTATTGAAACTAAACATCATATTCTGGAGGGAATATGTCAACAAATGGTTCTTGAAAAATGGGAAAGACACATAGAAGAAAGAAATTAAATTCATATGGCTCAACTTGTGTGCATGCACACACACACATACTTATACACACACACACCACACTCAACTGACAAAACACACCATTGTCAGTTTTGACACTTGGAAACAGCTAGAGGATAATATATTAAAAAAATTTCAAAATATAGATATTGTCAAGAAGTTTCTGAAAAGGCTTTCACCAACTCAGGAAATAACCAAAGGATTATAAAATGGATTAAATAAAAAATAAAATTTTATGTGGAGGAAACCTTCACTTAAGCGAAGAGACAGCCTACAAGACAAGAGCAAATATTTTGTAACAATGCATCAAACAGAGAGATAATATTTCTAACTTATTTAAAAATGCAGAAATGGAACACTCAAAAATCAAAGCTAAATATAAAACCAAACAAAGAAAACAGAAAAACAATTATAAAAATTACATTCAATTATAAATATCAGGAGACCTAATGAACTGAATGGACAATTCCTGTGAATATCTAGTGTTTATGTTTCTATTTTAAGATATGACTAGTCTTAAATGAAAGAAATCAAGTACATGAATTTCATTGCCAAATTAAGTTTTGTATTAAATCTGGAAATACCTGGTGGTAGGAAATTATTTTTGTAAAGGATTGTGAAGGACTTGGGTATGGTGATATTTTATTTGTGCTGAAATGTGATTTTGTTTGTATGTTAATAAATAAAGTTGCCTGGAGATCAGAGGTAAGAGCAAACCATTAAGCAGGAGTCCTCACATGCCCTTAATCCAATCAGATGGCAGGCAGAGTCTCTGTGTGGTCAAGGACACAGCCAAACGTGGTGACGCACACCTTTAATCTCAGTACCAACCATAGAGACCTGAAGTCTGTATAGACAGGCAGTGATGAGGAAGTCATGTGACTGGGCTTAGAGCCAAAGAGAAGGCAGAACAGGAAAGCAATAAAACACAAGTCACACAGGAAGAAAGTCTCTCTCTCTGTGGAAGCCATGGCAGCCAGGTGGTAAGATAAGGTGGTCTTGGCTCTTCGCTAGTGCTCTGATCTCTTGGGCTTTTAACTCTGTATTTGGCTCTGTGTTCTTATTTAATAAGACTGTTTACAATTTCATCTACACTTGGGTAGTGCTGAAATTTTTATTAATGATATATATATTGAGTTATCTTACCATAGTTACAAGGATATTGCAGATTTTGTTTGGGGTAAGGGTAACAATGCAGCAGACACTATGAGCTGCACCTTTACATGCACCGTTCCATTCATGGTGATAGGTGCAGAGCACAGCCCTGGTAGATTCTGCATAAATGGTTGGTTGGTCTGACACATTACAAACCTTGAACAATCCCAAACACAAATTTCATGAATGATCATCATGCATCTGTCCAGTCTTTACTGTGGAAGATTCAGTTACCAGAAGAAATTCCCAAGGCCATTTTCATTCTTGATCTCATTGAATAATGAATACAGAATAAAAATTTCAGTTCTTCTCATATAACATAAAGAGAAACAAGAAAATATTTAAGAACTGTATATAACAATCATAGAAGTTAACTATACATAATGCCAGGTCTATTTGTTGCTTTAAAAAACCATTAAAGGTATTACAATTAAAATTATTTTTATTCTAAGGAGAAAAATCCAACAGTATATGCTCACTGGATAAGACAGTTAAAACTCAGAGTAATTCAACATTATGTACCACAGTCACAAATGTTCACATCTATGTTGATTTTCTTGTCCATGTTTTTCAATACTCTCATGTGGGTCCTGTCTGTCCTATGATGTTCTATCACTTCTTGGATCCAGGTATGACCAGAGTCTTCCTTGAGCTGTTTGGGAGTCTGGAAAAGAGCACTGGAAAAGATGACCTTAAGAGCAATGTTTTTTATTGTTTGATGTTATAATTTTTATTTTAATTTGTATATAAAGAGATAAGTTTCATTATCCACATTTTATGGAATGATACAGGTTTTCTTCACATTTTTTTAAACCTTTTAAATGAATGTAATGAGTAGGAAATGTGTAAACCTTCAAATAATTGAAACCTGAGAACTTTCACTCTATATTTACACCATAAAATGTCAACCTAAGTTTTATAAAAATAAAATAACATGAAACCTGATTGAAGATTGGACCACAGAGAGAAGAGTGACCAATTCCCAAAACAAAGATAGCTTAAGAACAGTTTTAAAAATTACATTCCCTGATTTTTAATGTAGATAGATGCAGATATTATGGAATAATCTTGTTGTGCACTATGAAGTTGTGTCTTTGCCAAAGCTCCATCTTATTGGTTTAATAAAAAGCTAAATGGCCAATAGTTAGGCAGGAGGTATAGGTGCGACAACCAGACCCACAGACTGCCTGGAAGAAGGCAGAGAAGCCATGAGACACAGAGCGAGCAAGATGGGGCAAACATAGATGAGGAAAAACAGCCTTGAGTCAGTACATCGGTTAATAGAAATGAGTTAATTTAAGTTATAAAGCCTAGCTAAACACAAACCTAAGCTATTGGCTGAGCTTTCATACTTAAGAAGAAGTCTCCATGTGGTTATTTGGGAGCTGGCAGGTGGGACAGAAACGCCTGACAACATGCAGACTAAAACCTGTATGACTCTAATATTCTGATGAACTACTGATTCCAGCACTGTTTCAGTCCAAATGATACAACACTTAACCACACTTTGTAAAACAACTAAAACAAATAAAAATTAATTTTTAACACATTTAAATAATTCTATAGTAACTGAAAGGAAAAATATAATTTGAAATATTTAAATGTGGCATTATATCGTGCATGTGATGATCTTCAGTGTGTGTTTTGGCGCAAAAGTGTTTATGGATACAAGTTAGTAGTAACCCATATTTTCTTGCATGAAACTGCAGGCTAACCAATGGAAAATATAAATGACCCCCCAATTTGACACACTGCCTGTTTTGAATAGTTGGTATTTTAACTCTGTTCAAATTGTCCTTATCTAATAATGTATTTTACTTGAGGCTTCTGAGACTTTTCTCATGGTATATTCATATTATAAAGTATCCTCTACTTTCCTGTGAAAGGGCTGCTTCTAGCACATTGCCTCTGCTCCTGTGCAGCTTGATAATAGCTGAAAATTCTCCACTTAGACTTTCAAATGTATAAAAACTTGATCAAAAAAATTAGGCAAGAGAAAAATTCAGTTGCTTATTGTGTATAGAAACTCATATAATTTCAGCAGTTATCATATCAAAGTATTATTTAAAATAGAGAATATTCACCTGTGAATAACATCGGTAATCATTTGCACAAAATATCCAATTTTAGAAGTACTATTTCTTTAAAAATATAATGAAGACATGACAGAACTAGATAATCTAGGTCATTTCAGGTAGATTTGAGATAGCAACTTAGACTGGAATTTATTTATATCACTTTTTGGAAACTTTCTATAACACATTTTAAAATGCAATGCTTTTTCTTTGAATATAGTGTTGTAGTAGTATGCATTCTATTATTCATGAACATTTCTGAAAGGACAAATTTAGAAATAACACATTTCAACTCTTCAGTGTAGTCCTAAAATTAGCCCACTGCATTTTAGAAGCAGAGCAAAACCAAAGATAAATACAGTGTTGGGATTAAATGAAATTGTTAACAATGCCTGTAATGAAAGACAAAATTACACTCAGGGTTTGGGGGCCTGGGAGGAGAAATACACAACTGAAAAAGCTAAATTTAGTGGAGAAAGAAAGAGCTAAATTATTGACCCAATAGAACTGAACTATAAATATATCCTTTCATTCACAATACAGACCTATGCAGTTAAAGGAACTGCAATTCAATTGTCCTCTCTCAGAGAATCTCTGCAGGAGAAAATGAAACTTCCTGATTGCTTTTAACAATGATTTGAAGACAAAATGATTAGCAAAAATTAAATGGAAGTTACTCATGTCAGTTACTCATGTCAGTGGAACATTACATGGATGGGACTATGGGATCAATAGTCTCAGTGTCACATTTTGGTTCTCATTATTACTGTTGTTAAGCAAGTATCCAGTGTATACTTTCAGTTTACTGGATTGGGATATATATATATATATATATATATATATATATATATATATATATATAAAATTTCACCAGACAGTGCTAGCATATTACTCAAATTTAGCGAGTGGTGCTCCAAAAAGGCTGTTTATTAAACACGTATTTGCAAGAGCTTTCATTTTGCTTTCAAAACCCTGGAAAATGAGTAGGTGCCTTTCTTTGGTTTAGAGTTGGACTCAGACCGACTTTTAGTCATTACACATTTTTGATCCTTCTTTGTCTTAAAGAATTTTAGTGATGGACAGGAACAGTTCTCCTGCTCCCATGACCCCAGGGTCAACTCTCCTGCCCGTCTCAGATGGCAAAGAGTGAGGGGGACCGCTTTCCTTCACCCTCGCCACCATAGGACTGGGTGGCGGGGCCAAGGAGGTCAGCTCTCCTGCTCTCACATCCTTTGGACTGGCTCTCCTGCACCCAAGCCAAAGCGGTCAGCTCTACTGTGCTGCCTCGGTGAGGCACAGTGCCAATTCTCGCATTCTCACGACCCCATGGCTAGCTCTCCAACCTGCCACAGGCTGCCTGCAAGGGGTGGGAGAAGGAGGAGGTCTTTTCCCCTCTCTCACTCCACCGTATGGAAGATGAGAAATAGCGCCGAATCTCCCAAACATGTTCACACTGGCTGCTGCACACTGGAGAGTAGTCCCTGTACAGCCTGGGGAGCACACTAGACCATGTTGCTGGGAGGTTAGTAAGGAGTTGGGGGACAGGTGAGCTGGTCTTTGTGGGGTGGGGGGTGGTGAGGACTGGGGGGACAGGTGAGCTGGTCCTGAGCACATGACAGCAAGAGAGTGGTACCTGCCCCTCCATCGTTTGCCATGTGGTGGCAAGGGTGGGGGAAATAATTGCTCCCCTCAATCTGTGGCATTTCCCATCTGTGGCAGGAGGGAAAGCCAACCTCAGAGGCATGAAAATGGAAGACTTTTCCCTGTCCCTCACCAGCTGCAGCAATCGGGAGAGCAGGCTATATAGTTCACCTGGGCAAAACATTAGAGCTGGCTCTGGTGGTGTGAATGCTGAGAGACGGATCCTAGAGTGTGAGAGCAGAACTGCTCCTTGCTGCCTGCTGCATTGGGTGAGTTAGCTGGGCAGTGTTGGTGACCTCACCCTGGCAGTGATGATGAGGGAAAGCTAGCATACTGGCATGCTGACCAGTCCAGTTACCACGTAGGCCCAGAACCAGGGGTATGAGTTAGCCTACCCCAATATCCACCTCGTATATGAACTGCCGGAGTATGTGAAGGGGATGGATCTGTAGAACCAAAGCTAACAGGATCTCTATGACACAGGACAATGACAGGATATCCAGGAGGAGTCCCAGTGAGAGCCCAGTATGGACAGAGTAGCAGAAGCTGAGTAGGAGAAACTAGTGGCTTTGAGCCAGACCCACAACCCATTGCATTGAACACGTAAAAGTAAAGATGTATAAACTAAGGGATGTACTGTGCAACTCACTGGGCCACACTACAGCTCCCACACAGAGATTTTTGTCTGTTTTGTTTGTTTGTTTTGATTTTTTTTGCTATGATTTGAAATTATTTTCTGTTTTGCAGGGGGAAAAGGGCAGAGGGCAGAGATAAGTGGAATTGGTATGCATGATGGGAAATCCACAAAGAATCAATAAAAATTAAAAAAAAAAGAATTTAAGAATTTTAGTGACAATATTTTACTCACAGAAGAGAACAGTGTATGAAAAAATAAACAAACAAAAAACTTTCTAAAACTAAATCCTGACTCTGAACTTGTGGGAGCCCATTTTCAGGTTGCTTCTGGCTTTAACCAGGAGGACCCCATTTAGAGGATGATGGGACCAGGGGCCTGAGTGCAGGTGTCTGAGATGGTCTTGGCTGTGCTGGAGGGAGGTCTTTTGCTCCATCCCTTGGTGTTTGTATAAATACCCTAGGGCAGAGACAGTCAGGGCCCTCTTGAGGCTATCCTGTATTTTCTATCTCTTTATCTCCACCCTCTAAATCCTTCTATCTAATATTTCCTGCTACTCTCACTCAAGAAAATTCTGGGGAACTGTGGGGTTGGTGGGTAGCTGCCCCACATGAACTAAACAGGCTATTATGAACTGTACCTAAAAATAATTTTGAATTATCAGTCTGAGTATGATACACATACTATCAGATAGTTGCACATAATCCATTTTATCTTTGTGAGAAAAAGTATTTGTTTTTTATTCTATGATTTCTCAGGCTTCTAATTCTACTTTGGAATTAAATGGCCAAATACCATGTTACCTTGTACCCTATTATACAAGAGCTCTTTTATTTAAATGTTCAAATGGAAAAGTTTTACATCTTCAACTTATTATAGATATAATAAATAATATTGAATGCTGCATCCCCAGAGGTATTTCAAGAATTACCACTTCCACAAAGTTCCCAAAGTTTTGAATTTATTTATATAATTATTATAGTCTATAAATGGCAAAGACTGGTACATCTTTTATAACAAGGTAAATTAATAAAAATAGTACAGATGACCTGCATCATTTACTGATCCAATATAAGTCAACCACTGCCACTGGGTTTGAGTCAATTGATGCAGATTAATATTTACTTTTTGGAGAACTGTGACCACCAGAAGCTTTTGAACAGCACAGAAATGCTGTTTTTTCTACTACGTTTTGGTGCTAACATGAATACTATTCTGTAGTTCCCTGTTACCTTGAAAAGATTTTCCACATTTCCACCACTCATATAAGTGCATAATGTGTGTGTGTGTGTGTGTGTGTGTGTGTGTGTGTGTGTGTTCAGAGGTATGTTTGGAAAACGTTTATTTAAAAGCTATTAGGTACAATGGATATCTTGAGAATATCTGAGAAGATAATAAATAGAGTCCTACAATTATGGGGGACCACTGTGCATTCTGTGATTTTGATAAAACAGAAGTCATGCCCTGGGAACTCTCTTCACTTTTCCTTCAGGTTTTCTAAATCCAGTCCTCTAATCTCATCTCCTGCTCTGCATGAGACCACCTGCTCTGTCTTTCCCTCCCATCTCTAGTGGTTCACAGAGATCTTCCTCTCCTAACCACCACCGCCACTCACTGCTTTATCCCATACCTCAACTCCAGCAGGCACTTAATGAGTGTTGAATAAATCTTAAAATGTCTTATTAATAAAAACAAACCCAGTGCCAGTTATTGGGGTGAATGCTGGAAGATCAGAGAAGCAGAACAAGCCACAGCTTCCTCACCTCGCCAATACCTCAGCTGATCCTGTTTCCTTAGACTGGAAGCCTCTGTGTCCTCATATCCGAATGGTTCTCAGCTGAATTGTGCTGCTCAAATGCTTCTAGTTTCTGGTCTTCATGCCTTATATATCTTTCTGCTTTCTGTCATCACTCCCTGGGACTAAAGGCTCACTTCTTGGGATTAAAGGTGTGTGTCACCATGCCTGGCTGTTTCCAATGTGGCCTTGAACTCACAGAGATCCAGAGGGATTTCTGCCTCTCGAATGCTAGGATTAAAGGTGTTAGTGCCACCATTTTCTAGCCTCTGTATCTAGTGGTTGTTCTTTGACCCCAGATAAGTTTATTAGGGTGCACAATATTTTGCGGAACACAATACCACCACATTTCCCCTTTTTTGTCTAAAATTTTAAAAAAGCTTATAACTAATACAAGAAAAACTATCCAATAAGTATATACAATATATATGGTCAAGAATTACATTAACAATATCTAGTCCATTAACATTTGACAGATTCAGACCAAAAAACTCCACTATATATATTAACAATGTCCAGTCCAGTTTAACATTTGATTAACTCAGACAAAAAAAAATTTCATTACTTATCCAATTTAAAACAAGTAGTTCCTTTTTAAAAGTAGATTCAATTTTTTATCTTATATCCATATTCTCTCTTTTCTTTTATAATGGATTAAATAATCTACCTTTTGTCATTTTTGTATCTTCCCCTTTTTCTTTTGAGAGTAGATTCAATTATTTACCCATTTATCTTTTTTATTTCTTTATCTTTTTTCTCAGACTAGACTCAGTGATTCACCTTATATCTATATTCTCCTTTTTCATTTTTAAACAAAAACTCTGAATCTAATCTCCTTGTTCAGCTTTTTTCCTGACCATTAATAATTAACAACTTGTAACCAACCATCATAAACAATGACAATGATTCATAAGCCATTGAATGACCAAAAAACACCCACCACACCTCTTGGGAATATGGGCGTAGTTTTCTTAAAATTACTTCCTGCTTTTTGGGGCTGAAGACATCTTTAGGGGATCCTGAAAAGAAAATTTTTGGGTTAATTGTCAAGTAAGTCCTGTATCATTTGTCCAGTCACTGTATAATGAGAAAGTACAGGGCTTGTTTCAAGTCCTTGTTCAAGTAATCTGTCAGGCTGGATCATCTCAGCTAGCCATCTCAAAATTGTCCTGAGTAGTTTGTAATCCAAAGTTGGTCTTTCCATGGTGTTAATCAGCTTAATGGCTTTACCATAGTCCATGTGGAATCATCATTGTGGGGTCCCATGATCCTTTTGAAGATTTCAAAGTCGTTGTTAGGTGTGGTCATGGTTCCCTTTAGAATCTTTTTCTGTGTGTGTGCCTTCTCTGTGGTTTGGAGCAATCACAGTCTGATAAATGTCTGTCTCTTGGAACCACAAATGTTCTTCCCTAGAAGAGAAAATCTTCACAGCAATTTCTCCCCACCATTTGTCTTGCCAAACTTTTCCAAACTGATCTTTGCCGATGCTTTCTTATAACATGATGGTCTTGGCAATTGTTCTCTGAACAAGCAACGGTTAAACTCTTCCTCCCAGGTAGCAGAATCACCGCAGTCACCAACATGAGAAGCAGCCAGCAATTCAGAGCAACAGCCACTGCCTCCATGATCCCACTGCCACTTACTATCAAGGATAGATATTTACCCCTGGTATAAACGTATGAAAAAATATATTCCAATAAAATGTGCCCAAGAAATAAGCTTTGGTAGTGATTTTAATATCTGATAAGATGATTTTCAAACCTAAACTAACCAGATGCTAGGGGCAGATAGTAATATATATATCACAGGAAACTGCAATTCTTAACATCTAACAACCCAAACACAAGGGCAACCAAGTTTATAAAAGAAACACTACCATAGCTTAAATAGCACACTGACAGTTAGAGGGATAAATCTATTACTCCCACTAATAGACAGGTCCTAAAAACAAAAACAAAACAAAGAAATCCTGGAGCTAAGCTTGTAAACCACAATGGCATAATAGATACGTACAGAACATTTTACCCAAACACAAATGAGTATATCTTCTTCTCAGCATACCGCTGATCTATTTCCAAAATTGATCACATACTTGGACACAAAAGTCTCAACAGATACAAGAAAACTAAAATAAGGCTCTGCATCCTCTCTGACACCAATATTAATACTGATATTAGAAGCAACAGAAATTACAAGCACATGGAAACAGAACAACTCAGTATAGAATGAATTGGGTCAATTAGAAATTAAATTCTTATTAGTATTGAATGAAAACTAATATAAAGCATACTCAAACTTAAATGCTCAATAGAGTCCATTCTAAGAGGCAAGTTCAGTGCAATAAACACCCACAAAAAGCTGGAGCAATTGTGTAATAGTAACATAAAGCACACCAGAAATCTCTAGAATAAAAAATAAAAATATTACACCCAAAAGGAGTTGTGAGAAAATTGAAACAAACAACAAAAAAGTAAAAAGAGTCAATGAAATATGTAGTTGTTTTTTGGAGAAAATGAGTAAGATTGATAATCCCTTAAGAATTAAGTAAAAATGTCAAGAGATGATATGCAAATTAACAAAATTAGAAATCATCATGGAAACAAAAGACACCAAAGATATCCAGAGAATCATGGGGACATACTTTAAAAACCTGTACTCCACCAACTTGGAAAAATCTAAGGAAATGGACAATTTTCAATAGGTACCTTTGTTAAGCAAAGGTAAATAAAGATCAGATAATATAAATAGACCTATAGGCCCTAGTGAAATATAAGCAGATATTAAAAGTCTCCAAACCAAGAAAAGCCTGGGGCCAGATGGATTTTGGACATAATTCTTCCAGACTTTCAAAGAACCGTCAATGCTAATACTCTTCAAATTATTCCACAAAATAGAAACAGAAAAAAAATTGCACAATTTATATTATGAGGCCCTGTTACACAAACCAAATAAAAACTCAACAAAGAATGAGAATTACTAACCAGCTTCCTTATTTTCACAGGTCTAAAGTTTCTTAATAAAATATTTGCAAACAAATCCAAGAACACGTCTAAAAGATCATCCAACTTAATGATGTAGGCTTCATTCCAGATACACAGTTCAACATAATTAAATCAATAATTGTAATCCACCATATAAATAAACTGAAACATAAAAAAAGATCTCATTAGATGCAGAAAAGGCCTTTGACAAAATCCAACACTCATTCATGATCAAATTTATGGAGAGTTATGGATGCAAGGAACATAGCATGATAGTCAATTTACAGTCATAGTCACCATCACCTTAAACAGAGAGAAAAATCAAAGTAATTTTGATAATACGAACAAGACAAGGTTGTCCACTCTTTTCATAACTATTCAAGGGAGTATTTGAATTCTTAGATAGCTCAATAAGACAAATAAAGTAGATCAAGGGACAAAAATTGAAATGGAAGAATTCAAGTATCTTCATTTGCACATGATATGATAGTATACAAAAGTAACCCTAAAAATTCCACTGGAAAATTCCTACAGCTGATAAACACTTTCAGCAAAGCAGCTGGATGCAAAATTAACTAAATAAAAACAGTAGCTCTCCTATATACAAGGGACAAACAGATTGAGAGAGCAATCAGGGAATCAATATCTTCCATAAAAGCTTCAAATAATATAAAATATCTTGGAGTATCTCTAAGAAAGCAATCAAAAGGCTTGTATTATAAAATCTCCAAGTCATTGAATAAAGAAATTGAAGAATATATCAGGAGATGAAAAGACTTCCTATTTCCATGGACATGTGGGCTTAATATGGAGAAAGTGTCTATCTTACCAATAGAAATATAGATTCAATCCAATTCTCATCATAATTCCAACACAATTCTTCAAAGACCTTAAAAAATAACTTTCAGCTTCATAAGGAAGCACAAACATCCAGGATATCTAAAACAATTCTGTGTAATAAAAGAACTGGTGGTGGTATCACTTGCCCTGATCTCAAGCTGTATTGCAGAGAAATATTAATAAAAACAGCATCAAGTTCTTCCTGTCCAGGTTTAGGAAAGCCGTCACAGAAGAAAAGGTAGAAAGAATGTAAGAGCCAGAGTGGATGGGGGACACCAAGAAATAAGGCCCTCCAAGTCTGCATGAGCAAACCTAGTATTTACTAATAATGACCAAGAGCAGCTCACACACACGGCTTGCAGGCATCTGCACCAGGTCCTCTGCATACAGAAGATGGCTTCTAATTTACTGATTTTATGGGATTCCTAAGTTTGTGAACTAGTACACCTCTCATTTTCGTGTCTTCTCTTGGGCTCTTTTTCTTTTGTTGTTTAGTCACGTTCAACCTGCATGTGACATATTTTGTTTTTACCTTATTATATGCTTTTTTTTTATCATGTCTGAGAAGCCTGTTCTTTTCTTATGAGAAACAGAAGGTAAGTGGATCTGGATGGGAGTGGAAGATATGAGGGAAAGAAAACTGTAATCAGTACACACACACACACACACACACACACACACACACACACACACAAGGCAATATTCCTTCTGTTTCAATTTTGTGGAGTAATTTGAGGAGTCTTGGCATTGACTATTCTTTGAAAATCTGGTGGGATTCTTGGCTAAAACCATCTGGGCCAAGCCTTTTTTTATTTGTTTATTTGCTTTTGGGTTTTTTTGTTTGTTTGTTTGTTTTTTGTTACAGGACTTTAAATTAAATTAAAACCATTAAGCAAATAGGTAAATAGCACTACAGTAAAAATGTGAATATAACACCACACACACACACACACACACACACACACACACACACACACACAAAAGAGACATATGACATAAAATTAGACCTCTAAAGTTAAACATGTAAAGAAAACATACATTATAAACAGAATCTACTATTAGATAGACAGAAATGACAGATAGACGATAATATATAGATGATAGGTAGATAGATAGATAGATAGATAGATAGATAGATAGATAGATGATAAAAAGATAGACAGATAGATTGAATGATAGATAGATCAATAGACATGGTTAGATTGGTAAAACTGGCATTTGAAGTATATATATCCATTTTTCCAGATACTGTCAAACAGGAAACATACAAGATCTAGTACAGGTGTATATGGCTCAGATATTTACCTATAGGTAAAAGTTCTGCATCAAGTTTAGGAAATATCTCACAGAAGGACACCCTCCCATTAAAGATACCTGGGAAGTGTAGACACACTATGAAGTATTTTGGGTTTTCTTTTTTGTTCTCCTGTTAAGATGGAGTCTCATACAAAGCTGTGCTAGCTTAGTACTTCCACATATCTGGCCCCTGTGTCTCTTGTCCTGGTAAAAAAAGGTTTGTACCATCAGTTTGGGTTTGTTAAAACAATTTAATTAAAATCATCCATTTTTATTGATGCAAATTCCATTTTAATGGGTAAAATTATGGAGTAAAAATAACGTCAGTAGACAATCAGTATTTACTTGGTTCACTAATACCTGTTTCCCTATATATGCACACACACACACACACACACACACACACACACACACACACACACACACACGGAGCAGTTCCTACTTTGATTTTGCTAGAGCCTAAGATTGAGTTTTGAGCAGGTTAAACATCCTATCATCAGTTACTCTGAATTCATTCATTGAATAATTTCAATGGCCTGCAGTGAAAAAATAAATAAAACAAACAAACACATAAATATATAAACAACATAACTGAAGACTTTGTATTCACAAAGACATGATAGTTTCTTTGGATAAAATGTTTATTAAAATCTGGCTATATGAGAGACCAGAAAGTAGGTTGACATCTTCTCTAGACTAGCATGTAGTCCTCCACAATGTCAAGGTTTAGAAAACAAAAAACTTCCAGGAACAAAGAAGTCAAAATGCCACAAAAAAGCATTGAGTCACAAGAGGAGGTTCTAATGGATCTTGTTCATTACTGATCACTGTCTTCTTTTCCATCTAGTATCATTAACAGCTAAGCTCTTAGATGTCAGACTTGCATCTTCTGAGTGACACAAAAATGCCCCCTAAATCTTAGTATTTTCACGGAATTGAAATGAATCATCTTCGACATGTGATACCAACTTCTTTCTCATGGCATTTGCAAGCTTAAAGCTCAATGTGGCAAAAAGCTAGATAGCTAATGCTAGATCTCTGTAGAACAGAAATGAATTTACCTTAGTCTATTTCGCTAAGATATCAGAAGGCTGTTTACTGGAAAACCTGCAGAAAATCACTTATAAAAGAAAAACATTTGAGTCAAACTAATTCCAGGCAATGCTGTGTTCAGACCAACCCAGATTAGGCCCTACTTATAATTAATGATAAGTAATGTTATACTCACTAAAACAGAATAGTGTCTCTTTTTGAAAACAATATATCTGTCTTTACAAAATGAGAATATTTTTCTGGATATTCCAATTTTTTTTATCATAGAACATCACAGTTAACATAGCTACTGTCTTTATGAGTTACACAGAATATGGGAGATTCCTCTTTTTTTGAGCATATAGGGGATATTGAGAGGATGCAGTTTCTGATGTGTTTTGTTTTGAAGATTTTTTTTACATGGTTGGTAAAATTTTAATCTGCATTTCCTATACCATTTTTCATCAAACCATTGTTCCTGAAATAAATTTTACATGAGATAATTTATATGAGCTCTCTTCTTCAATCCATATAGTTGACAATATCAGAGACAAACACATATTGTAGATACACAGGTTCTATAAAATGATTGAAGCTGTTCATCTTTATTAGGATTCATATTATCATCAAAACTGGGGCTGTTAGGTAGAAATAGTTAATGTATTTCATGTTATGATTTACACATGAAGTGTCCCCTAAAGGCTCACGTACTGAGTATTTGTTATTCAGCTGCTGACACTGATGAGGGATGACTGGATCATGTGCCTAATTCTAAATCAACCCATGGATTATTTAATAAGTAATGGTTGCATTTATAGCTGGCTGTGTTTTTTTTAATAGATGCTGTTTGGAGGAACCTTGTCATTGAAGGTATGTTTTGGAAGACTATGTACACTCCTTTGGTCCTTCCTCTACTCACATTCACATCCATTCTGTCTCAGTCGCCCCTTCACTCTCACCCACCCTGTCTATAGTTGGAAGTTTTTCCTGTGTCCCTGCCTGGTCCACAGCTGCTCAGACCCAAGAAAATACACAGAGGCTTGTATTAATTAAAACTGCTCAGCCATTAGCTCAGGCTAACTACTGACTAGCTCCTAAACTTAAACTCAGCCCATTTCTTTTAATCTATGTGTCACCACTTTTTCATTCCTTGGCTTTACTTGTGTGTCATTATATGCTGCTCCCTGGACTGTGGACTGGCGTCTCCTGACTCAGCCCTTTCTCTTCCCAGAATTCTCCTTGTCTGCTTATCCCACCTTTGCTTCCTGCCTAACTACTGGCCAATCAGTGTTTTATTAAACCAGTGTACAAAAGCATTATTCCAAAGCATCTGTGTTTTTACTTAATGCATAGAAGCTGTATGTGCTGACTCTCTAAAAGCATGTCCAAAGGAAAGTGACTGTAAAATAATGAAAGGCTGATCATTGTTCTTGGCTCCTTTAAAACAGCAAAGTCTGCAGAAATGTACCTATCCCTCTTTTCAAACCTTTTGGTGAACCAGTGCCAGACTGGAGGATAGTTTTGAATACTATGCTTGGAAGATTTTGGGAAGAGATTATCTTAGTCCTTCATTGTTACTGGGGTGTTTGGGGAAAATTATATAAAATAAACTGGATTACCCAACTTCTCTTTTGTTTTGACAGACAAGTGAAGAAAATGTTTAGCTGGTTCATGGATTTAAATGATTAAATATAACCTAGTGGAGGAGAAGGAAGAAAGGAGAGACAGGTATAGTTTCCTGCCTGGCAACTGGCCAATCAGCATTTTATCAAACCAGTGTAGGAAAGCATTATTCCATGGTACCCAGAAGTCACTGCAGGTCTGGATTGGTCAATGCATGAATGCATTTTCCAGTCTACTATGATTCCTGTAAATTAAAGGTATTTCTTGACTATGATTCTCACTATAAATGGTTATGCAATGTATAAATTCAATGATGTACCTGACATGGTTAGAATGAAAGCATCTAACAAAAACTCCCCAGGCTTTCCAGGCAGGGGACTCTATGAGGGGCAGCTGCACAATGATAGGTGTTCACACAAAAGAAAACTGGGGTATTACACTGAATCCTAAAACAACCCATTGTCTTCACCTAATACATGTTAATAGACCCTTTGGCTTCATATTTGAACTATAGAATTCAAAGTGTGTGTGTGTGTGTGTGTGTGTGTGTGTGTGTGTGTGTGTGTGTGTATGAGGATATATGGTAGTTCAAAGTTGTTCCATATATTTGGAACAACTCAGAAGTATGACATGCACGTGTGTGAATGAGTCTTCAGGAGACTTCTATAAATAGCAAATAGTAAACTTCATATGTTTTTGAGTTATGACAACCAGGATGGGAGATCTTTTGTAAATAAACCTCTCTAAATGTTTAGAAAGTCTTCTCCCCAGCAAGTAAAACTGACTGAAAGGGTCATGATTTTGTTATAATGCCAATCAAGGGACTGAAGCCTTCTCAGTAATATTTCTCAAAGATGAGGCATTGTACCCTCTTATCTCCAGATGCAGAAATCTGAGCTACTCAAGCACTCATCAATTGTCACACACAGACATAAATTCATTAGAGACCTGATGGAAGACAACTTCAAGAAGAATGTGTTTTCCATATTTGAGTAGTGTAGCTGGAGAGCTTCTCTTCAGGTCCCACCAAGCCCTGGCAGTTCAACCGCCCACTTATAAAATAAACGTTTATATTATTTAAACTGTTTGGCCTAATGGCTCATGATTCTAGCTATCTAGTTCTTACATCTTAAATTAATCCATTTTAATAAATCTATACCTTGCCACGTGGCTTGTAGCTTACTGGTGTCTTCACATGCTGCTTGTCATGGCGATGGCTGGCAGTGACTCCTCCTACCTTCCTGTTCTCTCAGTTCTCCTCTCTGTCAGTCCCGCCTATACTTCCTGCCTGGCCACTGGCCAGTCAGTGTTTTATTTATTGAACAATCAGAGCATTTGACATACAGACCATCCCACAGCAGAGTAGAACTGAACTTTCCTTACTCCATTTAAATCCAAGAAGCAAAATGTATTATGCACTTCTACCAGCCTATCTTAGTTAGTTCAGGCTAGACAATGCACACATTTATAACAGTTTTAATGGCAGAAATGCAAAGTCAAACAGCTGGCAGAGTTGGCTCTTGGTAATAACCTTCTTAGCATGTAGACAGCCACTCGCTTCATGCATCCTCTGGTGATAGAGAAAGAAGCTCTTCTGTCTCTTGTTTCTGGTAGGAACACTAGTCTCACAAGGGGGCTTCTCTCTCCTGACCTTATCCGCCATCTAAAATAATTAAAATTATTAACTATCATATATCCCCATTTCTAATAGAATACAGTATGGTATTAATGATTCAACATAAGAATCTTCTGGATACACAAATATTCAGAGTCTGAGGCTGATATTTGTGTCTGTTGTTGTTACTTCTATAGAGGAATATATAGGAAATTTGGTGGAATGTGTAATCCTATCTTTACTATGTCCTCAGAATCAAAGCCTGCAATATGTTTAATTAAAGAATAATTTAGTTCCCTTTTATAATTATTGCAGAGGTAAGTCACATTTTTAAGTACAAAATACATATTCTTATATTAGAGTGAAAATACTGAATTGCCATAGATTGGTGCCTAACTCAATTGTCATCAGAGAGGCTTCATCCAGAATTTGATGGAAACAGATGCAGAGACTTGTAGCCAAACCTTAGGTAGACCTCAGGAAATCCTACTGAAGAGAGGGAGAAAGGATTGTAGGAGCCAGAAAGGACAAAAACAACACAAGAATATGGCCCAAAGAATCAACTAATCTGGATTCATAGAGGCTCACAGAAACTGAACCAACAACCAAGGAGCCTGCAGGGACTGACCTAGTCCCTCTTCATAAATGTTACAGTTGTGTAGCTTGGTCTTCTTGTGGGATCCTAAAGTGGGAGCAGGGGTGTCTCTGGCTCCACTGCTGTGTTTTATGACCCTTATCCTCATACTGGGTTGCCTTGCCCAGCCCTCAACTTGATATGGCATGTTTGGTTGATGTCCATGCAAGGCCTGCTCTTCTCTGAATAGAAAGAGGAGTGGATGAAGTGTGTTGCTGGAGGACTTCTCTCCAGGTTCCACCAAGCCCCGCAGTCCCACAATACACGTATAAAATAATCACTCAGACGCTTTTATTACTTATAAACTGTATGGCCGTGGCAGGCTTCTTGCTAACTGTTCTTAGATCTTAAATTAACCCATTTTTATAAATCTATACCTTGCCACGTGGCTGGTGGCTTACCGGCGTCTTTACATGCTGCTTATCCTGGTGGTGGCTGCAGTGTCTTTCTCCTCCTTCTTCCTGTTTCCCCAATTCTCCTCTCTCTTTGTCTCACCTATACTTCCTGCCTGGTCACTGGCCATCAGTGTTTTATTTATATAGAGTGATATCCATAGCACTTCCCCTTTTTTCTTTTTTTAAAAAGGAAGGTTTTAATTTTAACAGAGTAAAATTACAAATAACAAAACAATTATCGAGCAAGAATTACAGTTACAATATTAAAGATGTCCTATCTATCTTATATTTGTGAGTTTAAGGTTTTATATCTAACTTATCTTTTATCATAACTGAGGAAAATACAACTATCTAGTCTTTAACCACATCAAAGACCTGAGAAGGAACATAATGGTACCTGAGAAATGGTAGATGGATGCAAGCAACTTTCGGGAATCTTGCAAGAGTAGATCAAGACAGCTGGCAGCCTGGATAGTCACCTAATGTTTTTCAGCATTGTTGGTGCATTCAAATTGGCTACAGGCCTAGAGTATATGACAGACCATTTTCATAAGCAGGAATTCTGAAAGACGATCTTACCCTGTCTTGGCAGAGTACAGTGGTTGCTTTCCTTGTGTCCTGCTTGTCCAGAATGGACAACATTGCATTTGTACTGTCAGCTGTCAAGGCAAGGGCAGTTCTTTGCCCAGTAGGCCATTTTGTGCCAAGAAGACAAACTTCCAAATGGAAATGTCTCAGAAGCCCAACATTCTCTCGGGATCAAATTGGTGCAGACAGGAGCAATTGTGTCTCATGTCAATAGAATTCTAAGTTATTTAAATGTCATATTCTCTAGGTCTATGAAGTGTTTGAAGATTACCTATCTATCTGAAATATATCTATGTATACCTAGAAGACTTAACTAACATGGCTACAAATATAATTATCATAGATGACTAATTATTAATCTATTTCTTAATTATCCATTACAATTTTAAATGTTACATAAATATAATACCTCAAACAAGAATAGAAATATATATATATATATATATATATATATATAGTATAACAAAATTAACTTCAAGTTTGTATCAATAAACTAAAATTTATACCAATGTAAAACATTTTAAACATAAACTAAAATCTATACCAATGTAAAACATTTTAAACAAGTTGTTCTTTAAAAGTAGGTTCATTAATCTACCCTTTTATCTTATCATCTCTATATCCTATATATCTATATCATATCCCCTTTTCTTTTTTAGAAAGAGATCGCATTTATAATAAACCTGTTTTAAATAAAAATATTGGTTTTTCTCTGTCCCACACCAGAGGGCTCTTTTGATTTGGGACAGAAGGATTTCAACCATTTTTTTTTAAATATGTCTGGGTTTAGAGGGGGAGTGAGCCAATTCCACCTCTAAAGCCAGCTTGGTATATTTGGGAATTTGGGCGTAGCATCTCTTACTACTTCCTGCTGGAGCGGGCGCTGTATCTTATGGGGACACAAAGAAAATTTTAGGCCTATGGGGTAGTCCGTGTGGTTGTATTGTGTGAACCAGTTGCCTTGAAACCGCTCTGGATGTTAGATTATCTGGGCCATGGCATCATCGGAGACCTTTCAGGGGGTCTTGGCTGGTGAAACCTGATGTATCTTAATCTGGAACAAATCCATAGCCTCTGGCTTTCTGTGGAAACAAAAGCAGAACCTCTTTTCCAAAGCAACATACCTTAAATCCAAATTTTGAAGTCAAGGTACCTTTAAAATATACATATTGGTTTAATTCAACATCTTTATGATCAATTTTTTTTTCAGTTAAAAATCCCAAAGACAACACAACCCAGATTCTCTGTGTAATATTTATTTTTACATGGCTTTTTTATATTAATTTATCTTTTTTTTTGTCTCTTTCAAGCCTATGTATATTTTACATACATTATAAACGATTTTATCTGAATCAATCATATTGTGAATCTGTTGGTTTAAACTGCAGTATTCTAAGACTGAAATGGTGCTGTGGCTGCTGGCTCTGCCCATTTCACCTTACCAACATGGCGTTTTCTGCCAGTTCTGTGAGTCATCAAGTCTTCGAAATAGTGGGTCTAAGCTTTTATCAAAGCAGCATGTAGCCCAGAAACCTTTTTTTTTTTTTTTTTTTTTTTTTTTTTTTTGTTAATACTAGTAAAGCCTAAATCTACCACACAGCGTAATTGCCCCTGGCAGACACCTCATTACCGCCATACTGCTGGTCAAAGGCAAACGCCAGAAACCCGCGGGTAGTTTAAACCTGCGTTTTGCGGCATCTAGTTGCCCATATGAGACATGAAGCAGGAACCTGGTTTTGGCTCTGTTTAGAATTGGTTATTAAATATTTTCAGGTTTAAGGTGGAAACTCTAGCCGTTGGGCGCCATTTGTTGCTGGAGGGCTTCTCTCCAGGTTCCACCAAGCCCCACAGTCCCACAATCCACATATAAAAGAATCACTCAGATGCTTATATGACTTATAAACTGTATGGCTGTGGTAGGCTTCTTGCTAACTGTTCTTATATCTAAAATTAACCCATTTTTATAAATCTATACCTTGCCACATGGCTGGTGGCTTACCGGCGTCTTTACATGCTGCTTGTCCTGGCGGTGGCTGCAGTGTCTCTCCCTCCTTCTTCCTGTTTCCCCAATTCTCCTCTCTCCTTGTCCTATACTTCCTATACTTCCTGTCTAGTCACTGGCCATCAGTATTTTATTTATATAGAGCGATATCCACAGCAGAGGTGGGGCAAAGGGGGGTGAAGGGAGGGACTGGGAGGTTAGCAGTGAGAGAAACCTGCAGTTGGGTGGTAAAAATAAGCAAATGAATAAATTAAATAAAGCATACAAATATATCTGAGTTTAAAAATGAATAAAGAAGTAAAATCACACATGTAGCTTTGGTTAAAAGTATTACAGATTAACGGAGAAATATTATATAAACACTAATTTCTTCATGACAAAGTATTTCTAAAACTGGCATTTAATTTGGTTTTAGAGCCAAGGAAGTTAACCAAATATAAAAATTGAAATCTAAAATTAGCATAGTGATTGAGGGTATAGTTTACAAAAATGTTTATCATGTTTTCTTTTTTAAGTCTCTTTCTATATTTATCTTGACTTTTATTAAGTAAAGAATTATTAGTTGTAACCTTCATTTTCTTATAGTTAATTCCTCATAGAACTGTATTTTAATGAAAATTAAGCATAATGTACAGTACTGGAAACCAAACAACTGCTTATCGTTCACAGATCTCAGAAAAGAAGCTACTGTCGGCAATTTAATGTGCTCAGAATTTACCCCAATACCTGACTCCGGGATTTTTCTATCAATGTTTGTAATGACAGTACTTTAACAAACATATTCAAAAGGAAACTCTATAGAAATATTTTACAAACTTTAGCAAATATCTAGAAGAATCTCTTAACAGAACTAACTTACATTCAAAAGCAAACTCTATAGGACTACTTTATAAACTTTAGCAAATATCTAAAAGAGATCTCCTAATGAAACTATTATATTTTCTTTCAACAAGATAGAGAGTTCACAAATCATGAGTTACCACAGTTAAAATTGTAGGTGAACTCCAAACTGCTTTTTTCTAAAGCTCAGAGTTCATGATCAGCTTTGATGAGAATCCTATGGTTAACCAGCAAGCTTCATTTGGGTGTTTTTAACTCCTTAAGCTGTTTAAAATGAATTAAAAACATGCTACTCTGTTACAGGGAATGAAAGCTTTTGTCTCAGTCTGTTTTTCTCTGGTCCTGCTTCCTTATGCTGTTTTGCTTTTATGAACTACATTTCCCAAGCTACCTTTCTCTATAGCGTCACACTGTTACAAACTACATTTCCCAAGCTGCCTTTTGGGTCCATGAGCAAACTCAGCTTTGGCCATTTGTGGGCAGCTGCTTTGCCACAGGAGGTTTTTTTCTTCCCTAAGCTCATATTAGGACACCTGCATTACTACTTGACAGATGTATCTCCCTAGTCAGACATTTTTGAGCTTTTTCAGAGACCCCCCCTGCCCCCCATAGATCTTCTACTTGTCTTCTCCTCCAAGATGCATAGTCCCTGATGCTGCTGCCATAGCTCAGGACCTACACTAAGAACATCATGCTCTTCTCCGCAGCTGGGCCAAACCAAGTGTCCCTCAACAGCCATGCCCGCCTTGTGCCTCTGGGAAAGCTCTGCTCCTAGCTGGTCTTTTCACTGTGTGGAGGAAGCCTCTGCTGCTTCCTCCATGCCAGCAGCCCTCCCCCAGAACCCACACTGCCTATGCAGCTGCTGCACCCTGGGGGTAAACTGCCCCTGCTTGGCTTTCTGTCTGCACTTTCTCAGATGTAGGCTCTGGCTGCAAGGAACTCTGGCTAGGGTCGGAAGTGTCTGATGTTTTTCTAATACTAGCTTGAAGGGGAGATAGGACAACAGAGAGGATTTGCCATGTTCCAAGAGTTTTTTGTTGTTGGTGTTGTGTTTTCTAGGGCAATCACAGGTGATTTTTACATTCTGATAGCTGTTATTTCCAGGTGAATCTAATTTTGCCCTTACGGGAAAAAACAGATCTGAGAAGGAAAGACCTGAAAATCTTTCAGTTTTCGAGAGAAATATTACTAAGTTTTTTAAGTCTTTCAGTTCCTCCCCGTCTGCCTCGGGGAAATTTTTTTCCCTACCACTCAGGGCTTAAAGCTGAGGTATCCACAAGCCAAAAGCTTCCATAGAAATCTTTTTCTGCCCATTTTATTTCATAGTATTTTTTCATGACTCTGATTCATCCCCTCGAGTCTGCATTCCTAGTCTCAAGAACACAGCTCCTCCATCTTGTTGCTTTTCTATCTTACCCTAAGTTTTTTCTACATTATAGTCCTACATCCTACTTTATTCTAAGTTTCTTCTTACACTATATTCCTACCTTACATTTTTCCTAGTTTTTATAGATAGAAATTGAGAGAAAGAAAGACAGACAGAAAGAAAGACAGACAGACAGAAAGAAAGAAAGAAAGAAAGAAAGAAAGGAAGAAAAGAAGGAAGAAAGAAACCTAGATAGAGAGAGCTATTCACTGCAGCCTAACTTTTCACTTTGGCATTTCTTTCAGCCACCTTGCTTTATCTATACTCTCAAAAATAGAGTACCCCCTGTCTTCGTTATACTACAAAATGGACATGCCAAACTTCTTTCTATAGGGCCCTTAACCCCCCTTTTGCCAAGTTCCTGGTACCTGTTTCTGGTGACATCTATGGGGGAGACTTTCCATTTTTCTGTGGGAGGCCAGCTCCCACTTTTTCCCTAGGGTACTCTTGAGGAGGGAGGAGGGAGAAATGTTTAGATAGAAAGATAGTGGGGAGAGAAACAGATAGAAATACAATACAGCCTCAGGGGGTGCTTAGATCAATATTCACTGGCCCCTTTCTGTCTCTTCTAAAGTGCTTTGTATAGGAATACCAAGGGGGTGGAGCAAAATACCCCCCCCAGCACAGCCAAGAGCAGACCCTTTCTAATCACCTGGTAACCACACACAGTCAAGCAATCCTCTAATGCAGCTCTGCTGAGTAGCGCAATCTCAGAACTCACTAGGAAACATTTTACACCTTTAGGGATATCTTGCCATTTGGGTCACTGTTATCCTTCACAGGTGCTAGAACTAGATAGGACTACTGATTGCTTCTTTCACTTAGAAGCTTATAAAGTATTTTCTATTATTATGAAAGGTAGACCACAAAAAGGTGGTTTCAGGTTAGATCCAGCTCTAGTCTTCCAAGTACTTCATCCATAGTATGTGTTGTCACCATTAATAGGACTTACCTTCAATCTCTGAGATGCAACCAAGGCCAACAGTAATAGCTGACATTGTTCTGGGGGTCACTTGAATTCATACTGCTGAAATGAAGATAATTCCTGATCCTGAAGTTTTGTCCTATAGCCTATGGCTCTTGTGAGTTATAGGGAGTATTGTAATGACAGACAGTGATAATAGCTATGCTGCCTGCCAAGCTTCATGGGAAGTTATGAAACTACTGTAGGTAATTCAACATAATTATTAGTTATGATAATCCAATGAAAAGTATGGACTACAGGTATCAGTGGTAAGGTAAGATATCTGAGGGATTCCCAGTATGTTTTTGCTGTTGTTGTTGCTGTGATAAAACATTCACCAAAAGAAACTTGTGTGAGTGGTTATTACTTCTGAAAAGTTGTGTGTTCTTAAAAGTTACATTCATCAAGGGAAACTAAGAAACTCAAGGCAGAAACCCATAGGCTGGAACTGAAGCAGAGATCATATAAGAACGGTACTTACTCACTTCTTTCCCATTGCTTACTCAGCTACCTTCTTTATGGGTAAAGCCTATGGATATCACTGCCAATAGTGTTCTGGGCCCTTTAAGTTGAAACTAAAGCTAGCCATCACAGAGGAAAAGATAAAGATCAAAGAAAGCAGAGATGTAAAGTATGAATCTTTAGTCATCTGAGACTAGAGATGGTCAATCACAAACCCATACCAAATATCCTCATTATCTTTCCCACTGAATAGGGATTTCAAATCCCAATTAAAAAGATCTTACTAGAGTAGAAGCTTCATAAGTAGATTGCCATATGTTACATGAAAAGAAAAAGAAA